>NW_024080700.1:2713879-2746912 GCF_003009895.1 Hyaena hyaena | reverse complement strand
AGGGAGTCACAGACTGAAACAGGCTCCAGCCTCTGAGCTGGCAGTCAGCACAGAGCCCGACGCGGGGCTCGAACCCACGAACCGCGAGATCATGACCTAAGCGAAAGTCGGACGCCCAACCGACTAAGCCACCCAGGCGCCCCTAAAAAAAAAAACTACCCAAGCTTTTTAACTGCCTGTCTTTTTGGCATTCTTTTCTCTGATGCATGACAAATGAAAGGAAGCAAACTTCCTCCTAACTACTCACCTCCACCTTAGCTGGATGATTATGGAAAATGCTTCCTCCTCACTCCAAACCCCTTTCATGGAGTATGATAGTGTGAGAATAACAATCTGCGCCTAGACCTCACTGTTACCACCAAATGTTCTCCCTGGGAGTGTTTTAGATATCCTGAAAATAAATAATGTGAAAAGTGTTGTTCTGTCAGCTCTCCTACCTCGAGAAATATCACAAGAAAGCCCACACTGGCACAAATGTCACAGTCACTGCAAACTCAGTGGAGGGTGGCACCTGGATGGCTTAATCAACTGAGCATCCAACTTTGGCTTAGGTCACAATCTCTCAGTTTGTGAGTTTGAGCCCCACATCCAGTTCGCTGTTAGCACAGAACCTGCTTTGGATTTTCTGTCCCCCCCTCTCTCTGCCCCTTCCCTACTTGTGCTCTTTCTCTCTCTCAAAACTAAACATTTAAAACAAAACAAAAAACAAAAATACTGTGAAGGGGCCAGCTGAGCGAGAGGTATAGGGATTCAAGCCTAGGTTTTGCTTCCTACCTTCACCACATGCTTCTTGCGAAAGTCCCCAGGGAGTTTTTTCTCACTCCTAAAAGCACCCTCAGCCTTGCAAGGGAACAGAAACCTCACGGTGAGGGGCAGTGGGAGAGTGAAGAATGTCACGAAGGATGGGAGTCCAGTTGATATTATTGTATCACAGTGAAGGTACCATTACTCTTCATCACAAAGTAGTAGCGTTTGATATTGATATTGATACCAATATCAAACTGTACGAATGTTGGTATCGTTAAGCATTATCTTTAAAAGTTTTAAAAAGTGTAGAGTCTTTGGAGATCTTTCTTTCTTTCTTTCTTTCTTTCTTTCTTTCTTTCTTTCTTTCTTTCTTTCTTTCAGATGTGGGAACTCATTGATTTTATTCCTCTGCGTGGCTGGGGAGGAATAATCATGACTAAGGTACATCACCACATGTTTGAGAAAGTAATCGAACCAACTCATTTTCTCGTGGCAATCACAGCCAGACTTTATGGTCATTGCGACACATATATTAATTTTTAACTTCACAGCTATCATTCTGTCTGATGATTCTGAAATATCTGAGTGTTTTCCAGGAAAAAACAACAACACCATTTACAGGATCTCTCATCTTCTGAACATCTACCAATTGGGGTCACGTCACACTTTTTTCTGTATCCATGTTTGTCCTCATATTCAGGGTTCGGAAGATCGACTGTGTTTAGCTACTGCTCAAGTTCTTCATTGTGGAATAGGTTTCTCTTACTTGAATAAAACAAACATGTTTTAAATAGTATTTTCTTAGTTACTTGATTAATTCAGATAGATCTTATTTTGTGGAATTTCATAAGGAATCAAGTGGCGCCTGGGTGGCTCAGTTGGTTAAGCATCCAACTTCGGCTCAGGTCATGATTTTATGGTTTGTGAATTCAAGCCCTGTGTCGAGCTCTGTGATGATAGCCTGCTTCCAGTTCTGTGTCACTCTCTCTCTCTGCTCCATCCCTGCTCATGCTCTCTCTTGCTCTTGCTCTCAAAAATAAATAAACATTAAAAAAATATTAAAAAAAGAAATCAAAATTGTTGTTTTGCATCAATATTTGTTTCCAATGTTTCTGATGTACAATAATTTTTAGAGGGTGGCTAAGAGATATCATTGGAAATTCTCGCTCAATATGGAATTTTTGAAATTATTCAAACTAATGTATTGTAAATCAGTATTGTTGTGGGGCACCTGAGTGGCTCAGTCAGTTAAGGGTCTGACTTTCGCTCAGGTAATGATCTTGTGATTCATGGGTTCGAGCCCCACATCGGGTTCTGTGCTGACAGCTCAGAGCCTGAAGCCTGCTTCAGATTCTGTGTCTCCCTCTCTCTCTCTGCCCCTCCCCCACTCATGCTCTGTCTCAAAAATAAACAAACTATTTAAAAAATCAGTATTGTTCTTATCTACTGTATTTCATTGCATAGAAATCCAAATGAAAGTGGTGTGTCATTGAGGTTTACAACTTAAAATCCTCTTGTCTGGAGAGGTCTGTGGACAGAGAACTGGCCACAGAATTGGGAAAGTTCCTCCGAGTCTGACAAGTTGAGGCCAAGCGCGAGAGAGATCAGCGATGACCTGTGCTCAATCACTTTCAATGAAGGGATGGAGCAGAAGCCGTTTCAATAGTGAGGAGGGAAATGTGTTATAGACTGAATTGTACCCCCTCCCCAAATTCCAATGTGACTGTATTGGAAGGTAAGGACTTTAAGAAGGTAATTATGTTCAAATGAAGTCGTAAGGGTGGAATCTTAACCCAACAAGACTGCTTTCCTTATAAGAAGAGAGAGAGACAAGAGACATCAAAGATTCATGTGCACTCCAGGAAGGCCATGTGAGCAAACAGCAGGAGGATGGCCTCTGACAGCCACAGAAGGAACCCTCCCCAGATACCAACCCTGCAGGCATCTTCGTCGGGGACCACCAGCCTTCAGAACTGGGAGAAAACAAAGCTTTGTGGTTTCAACAACCTGCTCTCTGGAATCTTTGTCATGGAGGTGCTGGCAGAGTAATAAAGGAAGGGAGTGAAGGAATTCTCTCTTAAGAAGATTGACAAAAGGGGAAGAGAAAAAATAAATAGTAGCTGGATGGTCTTGGTTTAGCAAAGGTTTTGTCTTAGGTTGTGAATTTTTCTTGAGGGTAGTTGTTCATGTTTATTCTAGCAGTTTCCTATCGGTGCTATAATAAATTACCCCAAACTTGGTGGATAAATACAATACTGTTTTAAGATCTCACAGTGCCGTGGATCAGAAGTCTCTCACAGTTTGGGCCAGCTGGTCCTCTACTGATGAAATCAAAATGTCTGTAAAACCGTGTTTTAAGAATTTGTGTCCAAGCTCATTTGGGCTGCTGGCAGAATTCAATTCCTGTAGCTCTGGGGCTCAGTTCTCCATTTCCTTCCTGACTCTCAGCTGGGAATCTCTCACCTCTTCAGATATCTGCCTTTCTCATCATGTTTCCCTTTCTATCTTCAAGCCAGCAAAGGCACATCAAGTCTTTCTCATGCTTCAAATCTCTCTGATTTTCCCTTTCTACTTCTTATCTTCTGTTTTTAAGAGTTCATATGATTAGATTTGGCCCAGCTGATCCATCCAGAATAATTTCTCTATTTTAAACTCTGTATCCTTAATTATATCTAAAAGTCTTTTCTGTTTTCTGCCATGTACATTTTATATTCACAGATTCCAGGGATTAGAGTGTGGATCAATTGGGAAACATTCTGTCTTTCACATTTATATATTAAGAGGAAAGAGCTCCGAGATATGAATGTAGATGGAAAGGGAAAGCCAATTAAGCAATCCAACATTCTTGAGGGGAGAAAGGGTCCAGAATGGAGGAGGGAAGATTGGCCAGGATAAAGTATATTTAAGAAAGTCGGGTCATTTTATGATGGCAGACTTTGAGGTAGTTCATTCTTATTGACCTTGATTTCAGTTTAATTTAGTATAAAATATAATTGGTTGAAAACCAGTAGGCTGTTCAGGGACATGGACAAGATTCAGAGAGGAAGGGAATAATCTTCAAGCCTGACCTTATGTAAATACCTCTCCTGATCATGGATTTTTCCAATCCAGGGTCAATATACAAGAAAGTAAAGACATTGTTACTATATACAGAAGGAAATGAAATTCATGCTTTTGTGTTCTAGGCAATAACTCTCCAAGTCCACTCTCCTTTTTATTTGTTGTTTAGAATATTGCCAGTGTACTATTAGCTTTAGGCCAGAAAACATAACTTGGAGTAAGTATTATGTGTTGGAAGGGATGAGATGGAAAGACGAGGTAACTCAGAAGTCAGTAGCAGCAGATCTCTCAAGCAAAAGTAATAATATGGAGCAAGTTCTATTCCCAGAACCCAGGGCTCAGAACAAGTACAACTCAAACCAGTTACGGAATGTGATATAAAGATTCAACCATGTTTGGATCTTGAAAAAGAAGCCCTGTGGTTGATGCTTGATCGCCTAAGACCCAGATGGACCAGTGGAAGGAGACTACTTTGCTGGCCTGGGATCATGGGGAAGTGGCAACTCAACCATTATTGTGGGAACAATCAAATGGATCAAGGGGGTCTACTTGACCAAAGACTACTTCATGAAGAAGGGAAGCCCCTTCCCAAGAATCTATGACAAGCAGAGAAAGCTAGAGAGACAGGAAAATCTTTTCCTTTCTCTATGCTCTTCATGTCTCACTGGTATCTCTTAAAGGCAGGACATAAATATAAGCCAGCTATTAAGGGAACCTGGGAAATCATTGTTACGTAGCAGGAAGGAAAAGATGTGAGAAGGTTTACAGACAAAAGGCAATATCACTGATATCTAAGTACCTTTCCATGTTCACTATTTTATTTTCAAATTATTGCTGAAATTTCACCATCTGACATTTACTTTATTAATATTTAGAGGAAATCGTCAAGAGCTCTATTACTCAGTTCTTTAGTTCGACCGCAACTTCACTCAGAGACCATCTTTTTCTGTGAAATAAAGACGCCCTGCTTCTTGTTCTTGGTCATGTTGAAAAGTTAGGGATCTGCCTCTATGTCACCAATTTCAACAATGCCCCAGGTATTAAAGTGTTAGTGGTGGGGCGCCTGGGTGGCTTAGTCGGTTAAGCGTTCGACTTTTGCTTAGGTCATGATCTCACGGTTCATGGGTTCGAGCCCCGCGTCGGGCTCTGTGCTGACAGCCAGCTCAGAGCCTGGAGCCTATTTCAGTCTGTGACTCCCTCTCTCTCTGACCCTCTCCTGCTCACGCTGTTTCTCTCTCTCTCTCCTAGAAATAAATTTAAAAAAAATTTTAAAAAAATAAAGTGTTAGTGGCAATAAAGAATGGTCAGTTTCCTCATTTGTAGGCTTCCATTCCAAAATTTATGCAATCCCTGTTTACAGCATATACATTATTTCATGATCATGGTAAAAGCCTTTTTATTGTGATGATTAATGACAAAATAACATATGAATATTTTTACTTTCATGCAAAAATCAAACTATGCACCAGCACTCTAGAATATCATAGTTTATAACTGACTCATTTCAGGAGAGACATGAGTGAAGAATAAATGTCCACAAGTATAGAATTTGTAGAATATAATATGATTCCAAAGGTAACTATTTATAAAATCTTGATGTGTCATAGAACAGTATATGTTAGGAGCACCTGGGTGGCTCAGTTGGTTAAGCACCTGACCAGCTCTGGTCATGATCTCATGGTTCATGGGTTTAAGCCCCGTTTCGGGGTCTGTGCTGACACCTCGGAGCCTGGAGCCTGCTTAAGATTCTGTGTCTCCTCTCTCTGCCCCTCTTCTGCTTGCACTCTGTCTCCCGCTCTGACAAAAATAAATAAACACTAAAAAAATTAATCAAGAAAAGTATATGTTGTATTATGATAGAACAAACCTTGGGCTGGAAATGAAGAGATATGAAGATAAATTGGGGCTGTTGAGAATGTTTTGGTACAAGTGAGGCTAAATGACTTTTAGAAAGGGAGAAACCTGTCTAAAGTTGATTAATGGGTGGTGCTGTGATGTCAAAACTCCAACTTTCATTCAGAAGTTATTCCCAATGCGTAGATGTCTTCTAGGCAATTATGTCTTTATTATCATTTTTATTAGCAATAAAAGTAAAGGGGTTGTGTTCCATGTTGGAACAGCTAGCGGCAGAAAGAGGCAAACAGCTGATGGACAGGAGACAGATGAGGTCAAGAGAGATACATAGGAAGTTTCAGAAGTAGGAACCCAAAATGTAAGTCCTTGAATTCTTCTGAAAGGAAAGGCAGACTAAACAGACTGATCAAATCTGTTGGCAACAGCAAGTAGGAAAGTTGAAAAATTTAAAAAAATAGATCTGAAGAGAAGGCTGGGTGGTTTAGTCTCCTGATTTTGGCTCAGGTCATGACCTCACAGTTTGTGGGTTCAGTCCCCACCTTGGGTCCTGTGCTGACAGCTCAGTGCCTGGAGCCTGATTTGGTTTCTGGATCTCCTTTTATCTCCAAAATAAATAAACATTAAAAAATTTAAAAAGGGGCACCTGGGTGGCTCCATCAGTTAAGCATCCAACTTCAGCTCAAGTTTGAGCCCGCATCAGGCTCTGTGCTGACAGCTCAGAGCCTAGAGCCTGCATTGGATTCTGTGTGCCCCCTTCTCTCTGCCCCTCCCATGCTCATGCTTTGTCTCTCTCTGTTTCTCAATAATAAATAAACGTTAAAAACATTTTTAATTAAAAAATAGATCTGAAAACTTGGAAAGAATATCAAAGCAGTGAAGAGCTATAGGGCCACGCCCCAAACAATGTAGGAGGTCACAGAAACCAAGCTCTGAACTGAGGCTGCTTTATTCCTCGAGATGATGGCCGATATGAAAAGTAGCAACTGAAAGGTTGGGGAGAACTTTAAGCCAACTGACAGAGCTGAAGGGGAACAAAATGGAGAAGAGTGCCTGCCAGCAATGATGGTTCTAGAAACACCCTAGGCTGTCAAGTGAAATCTCAAAGTGCTAGTTCTTGGAATAAAGCTAACCTGGGAAAAGATGTGTGCATACACTGAGGGAATCTGGCTGCCAGCCTTTTCAATCCCCATATGGACTAACATAATCTGAGGCTGTTACTGTCCCTTTACTTGATATTCCTCATAAGCAAAAGCCAATCCTTTCTGGAGAAAGATTATCATATGTAATGACCAGTTCTCAACAAAAGTCACCACGCATGGACAGAACTTACAGCAAAGTAAAACAAAAACTGTTAATACAGACACACACAGATCAAGTATAGGAAACAAGGCCAGAGATCTTAAAGCAACTTAAACTCATAGGAGAAAGAAATTAAAGAAAAGTGCCCCAAATTTTGCCAAAGTTTAAATTATACAAAGAAGAAAATTGAAATTCTAGAACTAAAAAATACAATAACTAAAATTACAAACCCAGTGTAGGAGTGGAATGGCAAATTAGAAGTGAAATAAAAATTAGCTGGCAAATACAGCAGAGAAAAATACTCTCATTTCATAATAAAAGAAGATTATTTTTAAATGCATAATAGGCACGCGAGATGTGGTCATCACCTCTTATACACATTTCATTTGAGTTCCAAAAGAAGATGAAAGAAAAAGAAAAGGGCAGAAGAAGTACTGCAGGGGGTAATGGCTGAGAAATTTTTAGAAATGGTGAAATCTTCAAGTGTCACATTCATAAAGCATTATAAAGCAAGACAAATGCCAAAAAAATCCCAAATAGACATAGAAAACTAAGATTGATGAAAATCAAAGATAAAGAAAAACTGATGTACCTGCAGCTAGAGAAAAATGAGCCCACCTTTAATGGAACAACAATAAGAATATCAGCTGTCTCCCAACATCATGATGCTTTTGTTGGGCTAAAGGATAATACATCCCAAAGTGGGATTCCATATCTAGCAAAAAATATTCAAAAATGAAAGCAAAATAAAGATGATCTGAAATAAACTAAAACAGAAATGGTGTGCTAAAAACATAATCTCACTAAAAGTGAACTTAAGAAAGAAGAAAGATGATCCAAGGTGAGAGCTAAGATAGGGAGCAAGAGAGAAGGCATGTGGACTAATTTAAGCCAACCTGTTGTATAATAATAATGAAACAATAATGTCAGCAATAGCATCATACATGACACATCACATGTATATGAGAGGAAGTGGTTACTCAAAATTAAAGTATATTAAGATTCTTGTCTTGTATAAAATGTGGTAAAAGTACTAATGTATGGTAGACTTTAATAAGTAATAGTATATATTACAACAAATTTCTAGGAAAAAAATTTTAAATAGTGTATATAATTACTAATGGTCCTGACAAACTAATAAAAGGGATGTGAAATAATACAAAAATATTCCACCAAATTTTAAAAATGTAATAAAATGGAAGGGGATAAAGAAATCTGGTGAATAGAACCCACATGGAAATACCACAATGTAATCTCAAATATGTTCATAATAACATTTTTATGTGTTTTCATTTATCTTGAAAGAGAGAGAGAGAGAGAGACAGTGAGAGAGAGAGACAACACATGTGCACAAGTCAGGGAGAGGCAGAGAGAGAATCCCGAGCAGATTCCATTCTCTGAGCTATCCGCACAGAGCCCACACAGGATGGGCTCTCATGAACTGTTATATCATGACCTAAGCTGAAATCAAGATTTGGCACTTAACCAACGGAGCCACCCAGGTGCCCTTGTTCATAATAACATTAAGTAAAGCAACTAAAAATTCCAAAAGAAAAATAAAACACAAAGATTGGTAGACTGGACTTTAAAAAGAAAAAAAAGCGGTGCCTGAATGGCTCATTTGGTTAAGCCTCTGATTTTAGCTTAGGTCATGATCTCCCGATTCATGGGTTTGAGCTCTATATCAGGCTCTGTGCTGACAGCTCAGAACCAGGAGTCTGCTTGAGGTTCTATGTCTCTCTCTCTCTCTCTTCCCCTCCCCTGCTATCGAACTTATGGGTGTAGCTTAAGCCATATTTATATATCTATACATTTTAAAGGAAAAAGACTGAAAACATTTATCCTGAGAACTTAGAATCAGACAGCAAAACTCATAGTCAAGTTTTTAAAAAAATTATGAAGAGTAGAACTTAACGTAATAGAAAATCATTATGCCATATAGAGATTCAATAGTGTCAAAAATTGATAAATTCCTGGCAAGGAAAAAAGAAAGAGAAGACACAAATAAGTAACATCAACAATGAGCAAGTAGAGATCTCAATAGTCCCGCAGATATTAATCCTTTGGTGATATGCTGTACTTTATATCACTGAATTTGAAAATTTATCTAAAATTATCAAAACAGGGGCTGCTGGTTGGCTCAGCCAATAGACTATGCAACTCTTGACCTCAGGATCATGCGTTTGAGCCCCACATTGGGGGTAGAGTTTACTTCAAAAATAATAATAAATAAATAAAACACAATAATCAAAGACAATGTCAACTTATCAAAACTGACATAAGAAGAAATAAAAAATTGGAATAGTCTTATGTCCATGAAAGAATTTGATTCCTTGGTTTCAAACCTGCTAACAAAAAATAATCATGTGCAGATAGCTTGAATTGTTCCACCAAATATTTAGGAAGTAAATACCCTTGGGGATATGAGACTCTCATTTTCCAGTGTGTCCTTAGCTCAATATTAGCAGTTCTTTATTTTATGTTTGGAAACTTGAGGTATATTCTTCCATAAAAACAGATTTATTAAGTTCATTGTGTTCAGTGAACATTTTGGGTGCTCTGCTAGGGGTTAGGGGTTAAATGGAGAGTAAAGACTTGACCCATCACTGAGTATTTGACATAAAAGCATATTGGTATATTTCCTTGGAATAAAAAGATGGTTAGAACTCCACTTTTTGCTGCTAGATAGATAGGAGATATCTACATATATGCAGCAACAGTAATTGGAGATGGGGCTTTATACTAGTTTCAATGGTGAGGGCTGCCTGTGAAAGCAAACCTCCAACTCTCAGTGGTTTAATGAAAATGTGCATGTTTCATTCACACAAAGTAACTAAAGAAACCAGTTTTCCTCAGAAGTTTCCTTCCAAGCAGTGATCTGGGAATCTTTTCAAGATTTCCTGTGTCTTCACAGCCTCTACATATGACTTTCAGAGTCTCTCCTGCAGAGGGAAAGAGAGTGTGAGGAATCAATCACTCAGTGTCAGTGTAGGATTAACTAGGAAGGACCCATGTCACAGAACTGATCCCATGGACCTTCCCAACTCCAGGTGTCTGGGAAGTGTGAGGAGGTACATCAATACTCCCATTTTTCTTCATTATCTTCATATCTGTCACTGCCAGCATCAGAGCACTTTAGACTTCCCTGTTGTCAGCCAACAGGATTTGTGTTATACAGAAGAGAGTGAAAACTCCAAGGTCAGCAGAATTCCAAGTGCCTACCTTTAGGGCAGAGTTGGGTAATAATCTCAATCATATTACCCGTGCCCTGCATACAGATCTGCACATGGTATGTTACAAAAACTCTTGTGTAGTGAACAAAAATTTAAGAGCATAAAAAAAATCTTTAGGAACATGAGAAATTTAACACATTTCAACCACTTGAGAACCATTTGAGATCCATTACTTATTTGTCATGAGAGAGAGCACACAATCCGGGGAGGGGCAGAGAGAAGGAGACCCAGAATCCCAAGCAGGATCTGCACTATCAGCGCACAGCCCAATATGGGGCTCAAACTCACACACACATGGGATCATGACCTGAGCTGAGATCAAGAGTCGAACACAACCATCTGCATCACTCAGTTGCCCCTAGGAACTGTATCTTTAAAAGAGAACTATTAACTAACGAAACCTAACAGTGACATAATCTATTGGATGTATATTTATTTCATGTTCATAATGAGAAGACGGGATATCTCTGGTCTCTCATTATAGCCAGGCATTTGTTAATTTCTAGTGTCAGAAAACCCAAATGTTTATTTCAAACTCTGTAAAGTCCTATTTCATGGCATCATAGCCTCTTACTTAGAGGCTTAGAGATGAGTGGATTGATGATTTTCTTTCTCAGGGAAATTTGAGAAATCAAGTTACAGCAAGGACCTCTCCTTCTAGGAGAGAACAGAGAGCTTCACACAGCAGGAAATTTCATGCAGTCTGTGATGAAACTGCTGAAATCAGATCTGGATCCATTTGGGACACAGGAAGAATATGGACTGTGGAGAAAACTAATTAAGACACTGAGGGCTGTAACTCTATATGCAACAATTGAGAATAGCCACATACCTTAATATTGAGAGACATATTTTCATTTCTTTATTTGAAACTTCAATTTTTCAGTAATGGAAGAACTAAGAAAGGAAATCAGTTATATTTCTTCATTTTAAGTTTTTCTTTCTTAGAAAATTGTGTTTTCAAAATCATGCAAGTTTTTAACTTGTGGGCATAATTATACTTAGTACAATTAAAATACTATTGATAGAGTTTCATAACTTTATGAACTAACCCTATTTAATTTGATGAGTCTACATAAAGAGTCTACTATGCTTTAGCCTTGCTCCAACCTAAAGGTCCTGCTTTTGAAGCCTTGGAAAGAGATATGAATCGATTTTGAGCCATCTAAACTCCTGGACTCATGCTTTGCCATCTTTAATTGAAATTGATGCCTGAGATGAATGGAATCCAGCAGACTTGTCATGTTATCCTGGAACACTAAATCATGTGGGTTTTCTAATCACCTGAAAAGCAGAAACAAACCCAAAATGGTCTTGTAAATAAGAAAGTGATCATACAAAAACAAACAATTTCAACAAGGAGTGTAAAAGCTGACGCACTTAGGGGAAAAAGGCTTTGAAAAACATGAGAAAATACCATATATCTTAAAATGCATAGAATATAAGTGAGCAAGTGGTGGTCCTATTATGACCAATAATGAAAACAACAATGATAGATTAATCCATGGTGTTTGCTCTCCCCCAGCAAAATTTGATTTTTCCTTTATATCCCCCAATAGAAATTCATTTCTTTTTTCAATGTCTATGTATTTATTTTTGAGAAAGAGAGACAGACAGAGAGGAAGCGGGAGAGCAGCTGAAAGAGAGAAAGGGAGGCAGAGAATTCCAAGTAGGCTCTGCACCACAAGCACAGAGCCCAATGTGGGGCTTGAACCCATGAACCATGAGATCATGACTTGAGTTGAAATCAAAAGTCAGACACTTAAACAATGGAGCCACCCCAGTGCCCCAGAAATATATTTCTGTATAACCTCCATCCCATCTATAATGATAAGAATGGCTTAATAATCACAATAATAGATATGGATCAACTGCTATGTGCCCTGAACTATGCTACATGTTTTATTGTTGTGAGGCAGATGCTGCTAGTCCCATTTTCCAGTGGAGGAGCTGGTCCTCGTTGAGATAATATAGCTTGTGCTGAGCCCTAAAGCCAGTGAGTGATAGAGCAACGTGGGTTACTCTTCTAGGACAGTCTTATACAATGGCTGTGTCCTTCCTAAGCCTCTTGGTCCACTTTCTGCTAGATCCCACATATTCCCTTGCTGTAAAGTTTCAGCAGTCTCTTCTGCATTCACCCAATTTTGACCTCCATTCGCTTCAGGGTCCACTAGCCAGTAGTGAGCAGTGATGTTCTAACAGTTCAGGGACACCTGTCTCACAAGCTGACCCTCTTCACATCTGATAGATCTTCTTTAAAGCGGTTGCGATAACTTTAGGGAAATAGGAAAAAACAGCAAGGAAGAAGTTAAAAGTGACACTATCTCCAGCCTCTGTGTTAATCAGACTCCCATTGGCTCCAGTTCGTCCACTTGTAGAGAATAATTATAGTAATAGTGTCCACTTGCTGAGCACCTTCTGAGCATTGGGGACCACACAGCCTTCTGTTCCATGTAAGTATCTCATTTAATCCTCAAATTAAGAGGTTAAAGAATCCTCTTCTCACCCAGGAAGAAAGTTAGGCTTGTAGAGGGGAGTTATCCACCATCATCACCCAGTTGAAAGTGGGCAGAGATGGGATTTGTTTTGGGGTCTGTCCACCGAGGGAGATGAGACTGTTAACACAGGAAAGAGACTCTGTTGAAAGAGTAACTTCATTCTACAGGCTGATGTTCAGTAATCCTTTCTGGTTATGGTGAAATGAACACGAAATGGGTGTCCATTAAAGAAAATGAGTACTCGGGCAATTTGAAAAAGCTTTCTGATTGTCATACTGAACTTCAAAAAAAACAAAGTGAAGAGCATATTGTATTAATCATGGCTTTGACATCTGGAGCCTTGTTAACCCTAGAGAGACCGCCCCTCCCAGGACTAAACAGCTCCTAGAAACAGCAAATGACTCCATTATGAGGCTGTTTTCTGATGCTAACCAACCTCACTCCCCCACCACTTCCTCTGCAGGCTCTTACATGCAGGGACACTACCCTTCTTTCTTAATGCCCCATGGGCCTGAGATCATCTCTATTGCTCAGAGCCTGCTGAAGTTATTTAAAGTAGGCAGTCCTAAACCTGTTTACCCTGCCTTCCGTATTCCTTCCCGCAGAAACCGGGATACAGGCTCTTGTCCATGTATTTTGCCCTTGCTCCCTCTACCTCCTGAGTGACCCTCCTGACACTTCCCTGCATCCTGCATGATTTGAGGGCCCCCCACCTCTTGGGATCTGGGGGTAACAAACCTCCTTTTCAGTGATAACGGTCTCCTGATCTGTTGGCCTCACCAAACCTGATAATAAAGTCAACACTGTAAAACACATGCTTCCGGAACACCTGGGTGGCTCCATCAGTGAAGTGCGGGACTCTTGGTTTCAGTTGAAGTCATGATCTCATGGTTTCTGGAGTTCAAGCCCCACGTCATTGGGCTCTGTGCTGCCCACCCAGAGCCTGCTTGGGATTCTCTCTCCCTCTCTCTCTGCTCCTTCCCCACTTACACTGTCTCTGTCTCTCTCAAACAAATAAAACTTTTAACAGCGTGGCAAAATGTCACTTTAAAAATTTAATTAATTACATAACTGAATAACACACAACCTTGAAATTGTCAGAAATCTTTGTTCTTAGAGACTTCCTCCCTTCATCCAACATAACTGAGAAAACACAGGAAACGTTTGTCCTAAAGTCGTAATTAAAATCATGGTTTAAATGGCCATCTTTGTGAATAGTAGAATAGAAAAGACACTGCTTTAGAAATAGATAACACCTTGAGATATTTTATAAGATCTGCCTAGGTAAGCAGGACATGTATAAATTGTATGTCGTAAATAAATGGATGATAGATTTTTATCTTTTCAGGTACCCTGAAGGCTTGCAAACTTAAATATTTTAAGAGGAAAACAAAAATACTCTAAAAGAGGTTTAAATTCTCTCGGGGATCTCAGCTTACTTATTGTATGTCTTTTAATTAATACTTTTTTGTAGTTTTATATTGTAGTGTATATTTAACCTTGCAATATATAATACTATACAAAGAGTTGCAACTTGACTTTCTCTGTGTACAGATTCCTTTTTGTTTCCTGGGGAAAATATTGCTTGGGTGATTTTAAATTTCCACATCCAAAATGTTTGTCTTCTTAGGAAATTTAATAAAAAGCTAAAATCCATGATGCTTATAAGGTGATATAAAATGTATATGTGTTCTGTGCTGTATTATTAAATGTGTAACTGTACTGATGAGGAAAAGGTTTGATGCATTTTCTAATGCTCACTTAACAGCAGTTTCGATCTGAGGTGTACATAACAAGACTATAGCCTGACTGAAGTTACAAATTGGTATGACTGTTTTCAATTTCTGTCAATTAACAAAGCTAACCAAGTCCTGTAATTTCTGTTTTGATCCATTGCCTGCAGTTTTTGTAAATATCTTAAGGCTTCTAGGAAAACTTATTCTATAGGACATCGGTACAAACTGAAATTTTTAGAGAAGTAAAATACTCAGAGACATTCTAGAGTTTTATCAAAATGTCTGGGTCAACTGGAATTTAAGAAGAGAAATATTTAAAAGTTTAATGCTGATTTTTTTCTAGAAAGTAAGATAGTGAACTTGAGCTTGCTTACTGGCTGAGAATTTTTTTTTCTCTCTCTCTCTAGACACATTAGGTTTGAGAATCCAAAAAGCTCAGTTTAATGATCCTGTATTGGCTGGCATCCAAAGAAAAATTGCTTTACTTGTAAATATCCATGACATAACTGTATGTCTAATGGGAAGACCTGTAAAGTACCATTTGTTGTCGTATCCGGCAAGTCTGTGCTCTGTGCCTCCCAGACTGAAATTTGTAATTCATATTTCTTTTGGCCGGAACTTTGGAATGGATGCCCAAAAGGTATATTACTTTTACAAGAGATTCTTGCAAATATGCCGTGGTTTTTTTCTTTGAGCACAACCCCTCATTCTGTCTTGGGCCAGACCGTTTGTTAGAGAGGACCCTGTCACTTATCCTGGTAGTTAAAATGTAGAAACAATCTCTCCTTGGACGGATTCTTCCCTTTTTGAAAAATTGCCACAACAAATTCCCCAGCCTGCCAAGTTGGCAGATTCTAAGCCCAAAGCTGGAGCCCAGCCAGGCATCAATGACGCATTCCAAACCTCTGAGTCAGCATCCAACTCAGTGCCACTCTGTCTTATGTGAGGAAAGCAGCCCATGCCACAAAATCATCGCTAGCCAAACACTAAACTTGTTTTTGAAACGAAAACAACTTTTATGTGGTGGTTTCATAACCCAGAGTGGCAAACTTTAGAAGATTGCAATTTCTGCAAAGTTCTGATATTGGGAATGATTTTTCCCGAAGTTTGGTGGATTTGAGCCTCCCCGTTTTTTAGAGAGTGAGAGAGAAGTCTGAATAATTTTTTGGCTGGAGTTGTAAAACACAGGTCCTGACCCCTTGTCGTCATTAAAGATCCCATGGGCTCTTTTGAAAGGACTTAGAGGGATTAACCTTTCTGTTCTGGCTAAATTCCTAATTGGATAATTGCATTCTGCCTCCCTAAATTATCCCTGTAGCTCCAATTGGATATGGAATTTTCACTTCCTGTCATAAAGAGTTGTAGGGTGTTACAACATTTCACCCCAGGGGTGATACCAATTAAGTCGTTAGCGAGGTGAAATCTGTATGTGGGTTGTCTTTCTTTTTTCTTCTCCTTTCCCACCCCTTTATTTGGAGGTTAAAATGTGTGGGAATCATTCAATCGTTTGGAGTGAAAAGGGATGTCATAAGTTAGTAACGGCGCTTATTGTCACATTATTTCTTAGAATATAATAAAGTCAACCAATAGTTGATAAGCATTCACAGAGAGCATCATCATTCTCCAGAGAACAAAAGCACGTCATGTAAAATGCCATGGTCCAAACCCAGGGCTATGGTGATATGAAGGAAGGCTACATAAAGTAATTCAAAAGCAGGTTCACAGACTGTGTTTCATGGGACAAGGGTGTGGGCAGCTCGGTGAACACGCCTGCCCCTGAGCCTTTGTGGAGCGTCAGCTCGGTGTTCATGGAAACACGTAGGCCCAGGGACAGGGCCAAGGGGAGTCAATGTCTCTCTTGAATATGGATGCAGGCATTAACCATGAGCAGATTACACATGCACTTGATTTGAAAAGTAAAGGTCACACATCAGTCTCCTCAGCTGTATGTATTCACATTGAAAATCATTGCCCATGGAATCACCTTTGAACTTGAAAAGGCAACCTCCCCAGCAGCTGTATGTTTGCCCTGAGTGGAGGGAAAAGTTAATAATCAGCTGATTTGCATTATTTGCTTTTTCACAAATTTGATTTTAAGGCAGTGAAGAAAATCTTCTTAGGCCGACTGTATTTATTTGTATCCTTTTCGTAGACTATCGTCATAGATATTTACGTAAGAGCATAATTATCTTGAGTTTTTAATACAAATTGTGGATAAAGTCTTCAGGAACTGGGACATAAATAAACTTATGTTAGATCGGTAGTAATATCCCAATCCATTCTCTTATGTTCTAACATAGTTATGTGGTAGATTAAAGGTAATTCGGGCTCCTGCCCATGTGGGGAAACAAAAACCCCATGATTAAACTAAAATACATTGTGGACTAAACTGGGATTTGCCTGATATGACAATGAAGAACCTCTCTGCATTTTATCTCACCTATATTACAAATCTATCTTCATTTCATGGAAACACAATGAGAAATAAATAAAAAGTGACTATACGCAAAGGGTTTTAATAAGTAAATATCTGAAAAGAGAGTTACAAAAATTCTGTTTCTATATTATTAGATTTCATTTGATTTGTTTCTTTGGTATAGAATAAATGGACTCATTTTCAAAATATTAAATGCACTTTGATAGGCCTTATTAGATTAATTACATTCAACTCTCTAAGGAAACAGATGTTGTGTGATATGAACACCTTTAATACTTCCTATTCCTCTCAACATCTTCTTTAATGTGACCTTCCCTCTTTTCCGTAAGTCCTCAGAGAATATGTCATCTGGTCATGACTGTATTTATAATCCATCTACATGAGATTTTGCATTTTCCCATTTAAAAATTTACCTTCCTGGATTTTGTTTTTCAACCTGTCTTCCTATGTGTTAGCAGAGTCAAGTATTACCGCCTCCCTAGTTCCTAACTCCCTAGATACTTAAACACTGCTTTGATGAAAATATATAACTAGTTATAAAGTTTCAAAGCACACAGGCTTCCCACCCAAATTTTGTTATTCTACCTAGCTTGTTAACACCATGCCATGCATCTAGCTTGGATTTGGACAATGTTGCTAACAGTCTTCATTTATAAACCTCAGTGGCTGATTAGATCTACCTGGACAATGACTGTCATACCTGCTGGTTCAGAGACAAGCATTGCATTTCTCATTGGTCTTGAACCATTCAGCTAATGAACTCTCCCATCCCTAATTGAAAGAAATCAGTTCGTGATCCCAGACATTCCCAGAGTGAATTTATCTTCCAGAAAGGTAGGTGATACCACCTGAAATGGGAATTTTAAATTTGTAGCAATTCTTTATTTGCTCCTCTTTTCAGCCTTGCTTTAACATAAGCCTAATGTAAAAGTTTCTCCAGTGAATTTATGTATGCTCCTTTTATCAAGCACCTCTTTATGGTGGAAAGATTTACTGGAGGGAATCTTAAAAAGATAAAAAACACATTTACAATTGTGTAATTATTTTAGGGGATGGAAAACAAAACTCCTTTCTGGTGTCATTGGTTAACAATGATAAAGAGCCCTCAAATCTCGCTGGTCCTTTAACCTTCCTTTTCCCAAGGAAAAATGTTTTGCTTTGGTATCAAAAATAAACAGGATAGTGGGGTGCCTGGGTGGCTCAGTCCGTTAAGCACCGAGTTCGACTCAGGTCATGATCTCACGGTTCATGGGTTTGAGCCCTGCATCAGGCTCTGTGCTGACAGCTCAGAGCCAGGAGCCTGCTTCTGTATGTATCTGTGTCTCCTTCTCTCTCTGCCCCTCCTCCACTTGCACTGTCTCTCTTTCTCTCAAAAAACTAATTTTCTGACATAAATGTCTTCCTAATTTTATTGACATTAGATGAAGATGACTCTTTAATTTTAAGAATGAGTGCAGCAAAAGCCGCAAACGTGGGCCTCATTGATGAAATTTGCCTCGCCTCTCCCTGCTATGTACTATCATGTCTTCGAATCTTCCAGGAAGATTGAGAATTCTATGTTTTAAAAGCATAAACATTCTACTTCATGAAAGCAGACAAAACTTAGATGACAAAATTGTACTGTCATTAAACTACTGGACCTTACCTACCATTTCATGAGAAGGTGAGGATTATAAGTAAGTCTTTAAATCATAAAGAAGCCAATGAAGCTAAATCAATAAGCAACTGAGATAAAATGTACTGCATTCAGTTCACATTAAGCAATTAACAGAATTGAAAGTATGTACATGGACTCCCTGTTACTGGATAGCACAGTAAAACCTTCGTGGTCACAAATGTTGCTTTCACTCTTAAGATCTTTTTGCTCTATTTTTGCTTTTCTGTCTTATATGTACCTGAGGTGAGTGACTGTAAGCATGCTTAAATGTAGAGATGCAAATTTTAAAAAATATTTTGTTTAAGCACTGACTGTGAAAACTGATTTCTTCTATGTCCTTATAAAAGAGATGCTTTTTTTTTTCAGGCTGTTCTTTGTGAGTCTTATAAATCTTACTTGGCAAAATCACTAATGTAAAAGAAAATTGTGTAAGGTCCATCTGAACACTCTAAATCCTTTAGAGGAGCTAATCTGAAAGGAAGCGGTCTTTGCCTCTAAGAGGGTAAAAGGGAACAAAGATGTGCATGCAAAATAGTTATTTTTTAGTAATGCAAAGGAGAGAGATGGGGCAGAGATGGCATGGAGATATTTATTGTATTTCTGTATGGAGGAGTAAAGGATGCAGAAAGAGGAGATGAGAAGAAAAGAAAAGAAAGGAAGACATGGGAAGTGCTGAGCCCTGGCGGAACTAAAGAAAGAGATGCCTGGGCAAGAATTCGCCAATGAGTGGGCTGCCTGATGTGACAGACACCTTTGCAAGTCTCCATGCTCACCACCTCCCACCTCCCACCTCCCAGCCAGAGGCAAGAATGCCTGAGTTGGCATTAGGTGTGTTAATTCCTCCCAGGCTCTGTGTTCCTTTCCCTTCATATCCTCTCTCACAAAAAAGCTTCAAGGAGTCCCTAACATCCCTGCCTCTTTTACTAAATCTCTTCTATTTATAAAGTGCAAAGGTAACAAAGTGCCAGAATCAACATTCTTTTCTAGTTAGCACAAACATCAATTCAGCTTGAATGAGTAGTTACTTATAAGATGCTTATTGACTGCATAACTCATTTTTGGATGCCCATAGAAAGCTGGGAAATAGCAGACGGCTGGCCACAGAGAGATACGCATCTTCAAGAAAAGCCAGCTGTAAGCAAAGTGCATTTTGCTAAACAAAACTATTAATGGTTCCTGAACCTTCGAGTTAATCCCAGTACGGTTAGAGGCCTTCAGTTCACCAATGAAAGTAACCAGCCTCAGCTGTGAGCATGATAAAAGAGAAGTGTGGTGTCCTCTTGGCAAAGCAAAAGAACAAAAGGTTGATGCTTAGTTGTCTTTGAGTCAATGGGACCCAGATGGGCTTTTCACAGGTTGCCTGGTTCTCTTAGTTTCCAAATGTTCTATAATGAGTCTATAGGTGATATGTATTTTTTTTTAAATTCAGTGTTTGGTTGGGGGGTGAGGTAGGGTGATCGAGGAAAAGCAGATTCTTTTATGTATTCTTTTTATATGCATTCTTCTTGCTGTCCTTCTGCTCAGAAAGGTGGCTATCTCCTGGAATATGCCTCTGGGGCAGCTGGAGGGTTCTTAAGACAATCACACACTGCTGTCCTCCACATCCAGAGTTCCCAAGTTAGCAGCTCCGAGATGGGGCCTGAGGATTCACATTTCTAGCAACAGCAGCAATGCTCCGAGGTTCACACTTGGAGAATGACGGCTTTGTAGGAAGCACTGCAGGCACCATGACAGTCTCTGATTGCAACTGGTTTTAATTCAGTCCTCAACATGGTTGACTTTCTCAGGACTTACTGAGGAAAGTAGAGACGAAGGGACATACCCATCTTCCAAAGGGGGGTAAATGAAACTTGGGGCCAATGGTGACGCTGGGTAAGATAGTGTCTTAGGATTTGCCATGAGTAGGATAGAGATGGCAATCATTTTTGATGGAGGCTCACTCTGGTCAGGTGATATTGGGGGAAAAAAAGTAAAGTCCTGTTAAAATGCAACCCACAGAAAGTCAACATTAGGTTTGGGTTGGTTCACTAGGTGGAGAGAAACAAGTGCTGGTTACAAAGGCAATCAGAACAGATTTCCTGTATCCTCCTAACATTCAGTCTTTCAAACATAGAAGGTTTCCTTTGCATGTGCCTTGGGCCTATGGCCCCTCATCCACTTGGGTCTGCAGTCCTGAAACTGTCTTCTAGCTTTCCTTTAACCCTAAATTCTCGTTATTTACTAGATCCTTCTCCACAGGATATGAATATGTCATCATATTCACCATCTCCGCCAAACAAGTAAACATTAAACAGCACCTTCTTTGACCCCATATCTAGCTCTAGTGCTTCCCCACCACCCCAGTTCTTATAGAAAACACCTTTAAATGCCACAGATGCAACTGTTCCCTCCATAAACCTGCCTCCTTCATGGAGGCATTCAAGGTTCATATGACACCCTCTAACGGAGACTTTGTTAGTGTATCCATTTTAACAATGGGTAAACTGAGATCTAGAAATTTTTTTTTCAAGATCACACAGGCAGTAGCCAAGCTCCTCCCCTGGAGCAGAGCTCTTAAGCAGGGTCCCCTCACCCTGCCCTCATCCCTGCCCTTCTTTCTCACTGCCCCTCAGTGCTCACCCTACACTTCACTTCTTCAAGGTAGTCTTCCCCAGGAAGTACCTCTTTTCTGTTCCCTCTACCTAGAATTCTCTCCCCTACATTAGGGCCATCTCGATGATTTTAAGTCTCTGCTCAAAGGTTTTCTTCATTACTCTTATTTTTCTCACTCCACTCTAGCCTCCTCGCTATTCTTCTGTTACCCAAGCACGCCTCCATCCTAGGATTTTTACCCTGTCTTCCGGTTCTACAGTCTCACAGATTTCCCCCTGACTTCATCGGGCTTATAGTCTGTGCTCATCTTATCAGAGAGGACTTTTCTGACCAATGTGACTAAAATATAATCCCCAACTCTATCAACTTCTCTCTTTACTTTGCCTGTATAGAATATATTTCCACTTGGCATATTCAATGTTGATTTATTTCTTAATTTTTTATTTTTTGGCATACTTGGACATAGTAAGTGTTCAAGAATCCATGTTGAGCGAATGACTGGAGCCCATAAGAGGGGAAGTATGGCCTTAGGAATACAGATTGGACCTACTTTGTAACAGGCATGAGAGAATTTCCCCATTCAGGTTAATTTCAAGGAATCTGAGAATAATGAATCTCCTTTTTAAAATGCTTAAGGTAGGGGCTCCTGGGTGGCTCAGTTGTTTAAGCATCCAATTCTTAATTTCACCTCAGGTCATGATCTCAGTGTTCATGAGATCAAGCCCTGTGTCGAGCTCTGCTCTAACAGCGTGGAGCCTGCTTGGATTCTCTGTCTCCTTCTCTCTCCCTGTCCTTGCCCTCCTTCCATGTTCTCTCTATCTCAAAATAAAAAGTAAACATTAAAAAATACTTAATGCTATTGCTGGGTCATAGGCGAGTTCTATACGATGGACTACTACATGGCAATGAAACAATGAAATCTGGCCATGTGTAGCAACATGGATGGACCTTGAGGGTGTTATGCTGAGCTAAATAAGTCAGGCAGAGAAGGACAAATACCATATGTTTGCACGTATAGGAGGATTAGGAGGAACTTGACGGAGGACCAATCTGGAGAAGAAGGGGGGAAATGGTGGGGGAAAGGGAGAGAGGCAAACCATGAGAGACTCTTGAATGCTGACAAAAACTGAGGACTGATGGATGTGGGGGGGAGGGGGGGATGGGCATGGAGGAGGACACTTGTGGGGATGAGCACTGAGTGTTATGTGGAAACTAATTTGACAATAAACTATTTGTAAAATAAATAAATAAATAAATAAATAAATAAAAATAAAAAAAAAACTTAATGCAAAAACTTATATTAGTTTCTACACTGCTTTAGCTAAACTGATGTTTGTCTAGGAAAACATCATAAACATCATAAAGCATCATAAACATGTTTGCTTGTATCCATATGTTCACTAAACATAAAATGTTTTTCATTTCAACACTGCCTACCTCTTCAATATATGTTCTATCACCACCTCCAAGAAGTTCTCCTAAAAGTTATCCTTATTCTGGGACTTTTTCTTTCATTCAAATTTTCTATACACACATACTCACACACACACACACACACACACACACACACACACACACATCACCACCACACCACACCATACCATGCCCTTAACTAGTGTGGACAAAATCCTGCCTTCCCTAATAACTCCCTAAATCACATCTCTCTTTTCTGTTCTCTCCATTCACAATGTGACCCAGCCAGATGTCAATTACAATGTGATCCTTCTTAATTGATGGAGGGACTTGAAGCAAGGAGACAAGCTGTGAAAAAAGAAGACAATGCAGTGAATCCACAAGACCAGAGACACAGTTAAATCAAGTGCCAAAGCCAGAGGAGAGACACAAGCAAACAGAAACCCCATCCATCAAAGTGTGAGTGAGATCCTGGAGTCTACAGGGAGAAGGTGAAGCATAAATACTGAGTTGCACTGGCCCATGATGGATATTGTTAAAACTGTTCTTCTGTCCTGGGGGCCCGTCTTCCTAAGGCAGAGTCTGGAGTTCCTTAGGGTCAGGTCTTTCTTGAAGCTTTGTAGTTATACAGTAGTAGTACTATGTATGTACTGTATATATGTAGTTTTACTCTTTCCTCTCCCTTACTGATTTGAGAGCTACCCCAGGGCACTGTACAGTTCACCAATCCAGAATGTGTGTATATAATCCCTGCCATTCAGTAGACATTATATATATATAATCACTGTATGTATATATGTATATGTATATGTATAGACAGATAGATATGTACATACAGTGATTTAAATACTGGAACCTATTCAAGCATTTATGTAAATGTACATACACACAAACACAAAAATATATATATATATGTATATTAACTAGTGAGTGAATACTTGGTTCTATGATGAGGGATCTCCACATCTTTAATCATATTTAAAATTGATTCATGAAATATTAGATTGGAGAAAGCATATTGTTTTGGCTTTGTAATCGCATAAAGTGCATAAACAGACACATAGCTATTTGGATACTGGACGTGACTTACCTAACTCAAGTGTGCGAGTGTGATGTTGAGGAGTTGTGTCCCAAGGGTCGTCTGTATGTGTTAATGCTGACACAAAGCCAGTTACTCAAAACAGAGCCTACCCTCTGCAGTCCACACTGCCTTGTGTGCTCCTCTAAAGCAGGAATAAGAAAAGTGATGAAGGATGGCTGTAAGATGCACATAGGTTCTAAGCCTTGTTCAGCAGCTATGGATTCCTCCTGGGATTTGTTTTTTTCACCACCAGAAGAGAAATGAAGGCCATACATACCCTCTGACATAGTTTCAAAAGCAAAGCAGGTGACTTACATCCAATCATTATTAAAATGAGCAGTGATTTAAGTCCTGGAACATATTCAGCCTTGCAACATGGCCATCGCCCGGTTTGATCAGTCAAATGAAGGGGGGCTGTTGGCGAAAGCATGTGATGAGGTCATAGTGCTCCTCATTATCTCATCCCAATTTTGTAAATGAAGCCTCGAGTGTTTGCCAGCTTCTTAGTAATGACATCGTCATTATTACCTATTGAATAGTATTGAAAAAAAAAATGTAGTTGTGCCCAGATCTAATTATTATGATCTCTCTGGCTTTGTTTCTAAATATATGGCCTTACAACCCACAGATGGAAGTGGAAGGTAGGGCTTTGTGGTGAAGACGACTAGTGGATGCCCGACATCAACTGGCAAGTCCTCCTTGTCCTTGGGGTTGAGCTCCAGTCCACAGGCTCTACAGAGCTGGGAACTCGGGCACCCCTCCTATGCACTCACGCACTACTTTATCAACCCTGATTAGAACACACTCGTGCTTTTACTGGATGGGGGTTTTTCTTCTAGACTCTAAGTCTACTGTAAATGTTAGCTCTGCGATAGTCAATGCTAGTTAAAGGGATGGATGATCCCTTCTCTATTTTAGAGAGGAGCAAGCATTAAATTGTGAAGAGAAACTTTGGAGGCAGGTTGTAGAGACCAGGTGGGGAGAAGGTAGTTAATGTGCTTAAAGTTTGTTATTCCATTAATACAAGCCATGTTACATTCTACATAGATTCTATGTTGATAGAAAAAGTGAGAACATGAAAAAACAAGCAAGTATACAAACAAACAAACATATCTCAAAATACTCCCTTCACATGACTGTGTTTGGCATCTTGTTACTTTTTAAAGTTTATTAGTACAAAGGTAATAAATCCCATAATAAAAGGAGAGAACGTATAGAAAACTGTGGAAAAAAATTCTTCCTTTGACTCTCACTCTCTTCCCCATAGTAACTACTTTTAACAGTTTACTTTTTTAGGCCTTCTGATAGTTTCCTTAATAACATTGAATACCAAACCTCTTTACCTTGGTTAAACTAACTGAAGTACATTCTGCTGATGTTTATCCTTGAAAGATGAAGAATTTGGTATATTTATACCATCTCCCACTTCAATCAATTACAACGAAATGTAATTCTCTGCCACATTTTTACATTTACACTTTTGAGATACATAGCCGTTACATTCTGTTTTCTAAATACAATGAAGTCTTCAGTACATTCACTCTGAGTGATTCTAACTTTTTTGAAATAAATAAACTTTCCATTATTTAAGAAGATATTATTTTTTAATATGCAAGACATTATTGTGTTTTGATCACAGAGAAGGAAAAAATAACTTTTGCCACCAAATCTGTGCTGCTGAAATGGCAATTTCTCAAATGTAAGGTTAAATGAATCATCTCATTTATTTTCAATTTTGTATTTTTCCTTGGCAATTTTTCAGAAGCAGTTGTTTCTGGGATAAAATGGTATTCTTTCTTGGGTCTACTTTTCAGTTTTACTGATGTATGCTTAAGTAATTCTTTCACAAATGTTCTGTGATTTTTTTAAAAATTTAATGATTTATTTATTTTTGAGAGAGACAGAGAGACAGCGTGAGCAGGGGAGGGGCAGAGAGAGAAGGAGACACAGCATCTGAAGCAGGCTCCGGGCTCTGAGCTGTCAGCACAGAACCCGACACGGGGCTGGAACCCATGGACTGTGAGATCATGCCCTGAGCTGAAGTCAGATGCTTAACTGACTGAGCCACCTAGGCACCCCCCTTCTGTGATTTTTAAACTTGGAGCACCTTTTGGGCCACCTGGGTGGCTCAGTCGGTAAGTGTCCGACTCAGGTCATGATCTTGTGGTTCACAGGAGCCCCGCATGGGCTCTGTGCTGACAGCTCGAGTCTGGAGCCTGCTTCAGATTCTGTGTCTCTCTCTCTGTCTGTCCCTCCCCAGCTTGTGCGTGCTCTCCCTCTCTCTCTCTCCCTCTGTCTCTGACTCTGTCTCTGTCTCTGTCAAAAATAAATAAACACTAAAAAAATAAACTTGGGGCATCTTTTAATGTCTACAAATTCATTTATTTGATTTGAGAGTCTGACTACTTATAAACTTCAAAGGTTAAAATGATTGAAATACTTCATTACTCTGTTATCTGCAGTCATTCATCATGAGCATAGGGTCATTCTGGCAGTCCCTAGTCTTTCTTTGCTTTTCAGTGAAGCAGAATATTGAAGACAACTGGCCACATACCCTTCAGAGTATCCAGCAATCTGGGTTTCTCTGATGTTTTTCTCATGATTAAACTGGGGTTATGAATTTTTGGAAAGAAATACCACATACGTGAAGTATGCTTTTTTTTTTTTTTATTTCTAGGAGAGAGAGAGAGAGACAGCGTGAGCAGGGGAGGGTCAGAGAGAGAGGGAGTCACTGACTGAAACAGGCTCCAGGCTCTGAGCTGGCAGTCAGCACAGAGCCTGACGCGGGGCTTGAACCCACGAACCGCGAGATCATGACCTAAGCGAAAGTCGGACGCTTAACGACTAAGCCAGCCAGGCGCCCCACGTGAAGTATCCTTTATCTCACATCTGATCTACGTGACATCACTGATAGCATACACTGAATCAGATGGCTAAAATAGTGTAGCGTATGGTTTCTCCACTGTAAAGTTACTATTTCCTGTTTCCCTACTCTAGGCTTGGCAAAAGAGTCAGTAAGGCCAGTCCATGCCCAAAAGAAAAGGCTACAGGAATTAAGCTTCACTTTCTGGAGGGGCAAGTGTCTAAATAAATTATTTGGAATTCTATAAGGAAGATTTTGGCAGTCAGTTTTTGATTTGCCAAAACATCAATGTTCCATTGTTCTGCCCTTTCTAAGGCTGCATCTCCTTACACAATAACCTGGAGTCTTTCTGAGAATATTTATTTGATTCTTTTTCTCTTTCCTTCTGTTCCTGTAATTACTCACATTTCACTTTTTATCTGATTGAGATTTCAGTTGATTATTTTCATTGTTGAGTTGGTTTTTCTTTGCAGTTGTGTAACTGTTTCCCCTATAAGAATTAGGGGTTCAAAGTGGGTACTGTTTCAGGTAGTGCGCATGACAAGGGGAGCATGCCATCCAGCAAGGAACTCCTAACGTTGCTGAATTGAGGGAGCACATTTTGAGGAAGGTAGAGATCTCTACTAAACTTCATTGTGTCATTCCTTTGCTTTTGCGTTATTTTCCTTTCCTCCAACCTATTCCATGCAGACATGTACGGAAATCCCTCCATGTCTGTTACTTATTTTTTCTTTTTAATCTCTCATACCACTGAATTTCTCATTAATTTCTCACTTATTTTTATTTTCTTTTCTCTGGCTTTTGTCCAAAGGAAAAAGGTCATAGCTGACAAATAGAGAAAAAGAGAATTGGGGCCCTATAACCACCCTAATGACTTCCCCAAATTCCACCCTGCCTTTTTAATCTTTTGACATTAGATCAGTTCTTCTCTAGACCCCCATTTTAAGGAAAAGTACCAACTGTCAGTGCTTTGGACCATGGATTTCACAGCTCTATACTGTTGACAAATCTGAATGTATTAAGTTTTGGGGGGAATTCCTCAGATTTTCCATTCTGCTAAAACATTTCTTATTATTCACTAGGTCTTTGGTATGGCATATAGCTGAGTATATATTATAATAGATACACATGGCCACACTCTATAGTATATGTATGAAATAGCATATCATTTTAATACGGTTTTTGAAAGAAGATATAGATGTAAATGCATCGTTTATCATCTTGAACAAAAATCTAAGGTATTAAAACAAAGCCGAGTCATAGAGAAAATGCAAATACTATGTCTGAAAATTTTAACTTTGCAGTAAGGAATTTGTTGCTCAAGCCAGCAAACACCTGCAGTGGGAAAAAGCATTGTATGTAATAGGATCCACACATTAGTGGGGGCTCCATTTGCATGAATTGTTCACAGACTCTTAAGAGTGACCTTTCCCATGGATGGCGTGGGCTTGCTATAATATGAAGTCTCCCCAAATCCATTTGTTTATCATTTCACATCTCCTTCCAATGCCTCAAGTCAAAGGACTCTTAGATATAAAACAAATGGATCCACGCATTGCAACACAGAAAGCACTTCATGAAGTCAAGGTCAGAACAAATGTGAGGTTTCAAATACCGGTAAGGCCACAGGAAAGCAGCACACACACACACACACACACACACACACACACACAGGAATGAAAAGCCACCTTTATTAATGTATAAAAGGAGGTGTTGTTTGGAGAAGAAGTTGTTATAGTGGGGTTACCGTGTCTATGGCTTTGAGATGAACTAATTTTATTTTAGGAAATAAACCTAATAATTGTGCTTTGCTTTATTTGTGTTCACCTTGTTTGTAATGATTTCCCAGGCATGTGCAAGTGTAGATTCCATTAAGTCCAGTGAGAGCATTCATTTCACTATAATACTACAGACAAGTCCCCAAACACTAAGTTGTTTGTATTTAAATACGATCATGTGAAGAAGCCCATAATTGTTATTGCCCATAAAGGCATGTGAAATGGTAAAATAGAACTGGTACTTATTGATCTCTTATAAGCAAAAGCATAATGCATTACTTTAAGAGGCTTGCACAGAGCAATATCTAACATAAACTATTGTACATTAGTCTACTTTACAGAGTATATTTTAAATGCCCTCTTTCCGAGAAACATCTAGAAAAAGTCTGTCAATTCTGTGCATTCTGAGAGCTATTGATTTTATAGATCTTGAAAAACATGCTGAACACACCGAGATTTCCAGTTTTCTTTCCAAACATGTACTTCAGCCAATTGTGGTTATTAATTTTATCTTTCTTTTGGACAGAAGTATGTTTTTAGGCAACTACATGGCAGTTTTAAGGGTGTCAGAAGACAGAGAAAAATCAAAACCAAAAATCCACTGTCATGAGTGTTAGAAAACTTTCATGATTCCTGGGGGGCCTGGGTAGCTCAGTCAGTTAAGTGTCTGACTTTGGCTCAGGTCATGATCTCACGGCTCGTGGGTTCAAGCCCCATGATGGGCTCTGTGTTGACAGCTAGCTCAGAGCCTGGAGCCTGTTTCCAATTCTGTGTTTGCCTCTCTCTCTGACCCTCCCCTGCTCATGCTTTCCCTCTCTCTCAGAAATAAATAAAAGATTAGAAAAAAAAATTTTTAGAAGACCTTCATGATTCCTTAATTTCTAGTAGAATTCTAGGTATTCTCCTTGATGAGAAGGACTTTTGCAAGCCTCCATAAACCTTGGACATTTTCTGCCACATCACTGGTGATGAATGTTTCCTTAAAGAAACATTTTTAAATCTGTTCTTCCAGATAGAATTTCCTGTTTTGCATTTTGGACTACTAATTCTTCTTGCCCTTCTGTAACACTGGACCCCATCTGAGTTTTTCATCTTATTCCATGACTGACAGACCACTGTCTGGAGGTTGCTGCCAGAAATGGAATATTGATAATCTAAATAAGAAGTGGAGTGTCAAGATTTGTAACCCATCTAATGGCCACCTGCCTTCCAATCCCCCACATTGAGGAATAGGAAACACAACCAGAGCAAGATTACCTTTTAAAGGCTTGTGATGCCTTAAAATTCTTTTTTTTTTTTAATATTTATTTATTTATGAGAGAGAGAGAGAGAGAGAGAGAGCATGAGCAGGGAGAGGCAGAGAGAAAAGGAGACACAGAATCCGAAGCAGACTCCAGGCTCTGAGCTGTGAGCACAGAGTCCAACGAGGAGTTTAAAATCACAAACCATGAGATCATGGCCTGAGCCCAAGTCAGATGCTTACCTGACTGAGCCCACTCAGGTGTCCCAAGGCTTATGATGCCTTAAGGGCAGAATGCACCTCCAATATCCTCCTGCCTGCAGAGAGGAGTATTCATTCTAATCTCAGAAACATCCTTTCCCATTTATAATATTATTTTCCACTCTCCACGACTTTTGGCTTTGAGGAAAATCATCCATAATTGGCTCACTCTTCTGAGAGAGGATTTAATGCAATGTCACGCAAAGACAGGATTGTGGGCAGCCATGAGTTAACTATATTTATGAAGTTTACCTTAGAGAGAGTTGGTGCACAAGCTTACAAAGTCATGGCTGTTCATTGGACATCTCACACCCCACCCCACATCATCTCCGCCCACCTCTAGTTCCAGCCCTTGTATGGTGATCAGGTTCAGACCCATATAACTGGAAACACATCTCAGTTTCCCTCTTCATTTCTCACTCTGTACCTAATGGCTTTCCTGATCCCAGGGGAATCCCCACGCCTGGAGGTCCAAGTGAATGAATGCTCCTTGGAGCAACCATTGAACTGACAGAGGAATGCTTCCCACTTCAGTCCCCAGCCAACAATCCTGAGACTCATTCTACTGCTTCTCAGAATGATCACACAGGGTGGATCCCCAGTCACTTATGGTGGTGAAGAGCTTAAAACCAGATGCTTGTATTAGCTGTTCTTTCCTCAGTGTCTCCTAGTCTCCCAATCTTGTTTTCTGGAATAATTTCCCCAAAGAAATTACTGCATAAAAGCCCGTATCTCAAGCCCTTCCTGGGAGAGCCTAGGAAGAAAGGCAAAATGTGTTTAGCAAATTTGGGAACATAAAAAGTCTAGTTTGCTAATAATAGGAAAATATGTTCATTGTATATCATATCGTTTCAACCAGATTGAATCATCTGAAGGGTTTACTTTACTGGAACATTTTGGTTCTGAAAACGATATTTGATTTGAAAAACCTTAAGAGAAGAATTCAGTGTAAACTATTTTAGGTAGTAAGGTGAAGAATTCATTTACTGGTCCTGAGGTGGCAATATGATTTTCTCTGTATGATTAAGCAGATGGATGGTGTGAACAATCTTTGAGTTCACCACGTGGTCATTTCATACTGTGATTTCAGTGTTCTGTCAGTGACACATTTGCTTACCCAAGTCCATCCCCCCACACCAGATGCAGTTGCTACCAAAGCACATAAATGAAAATATTCACAAATAGAACTATCCAGAGAAAGCCTATATTTCCATTCAGGAACAGGGACCCTATAAGGGTTCAGAAGTCAACTGAAATTTTGCCTAAACAAAGAACCTGGAACAGAGCTCTGAGAGTTGCAACCGCCTTTGAAAAGCTGTCAGTCTATGGAAGTGAATAGCAAACAGATGTCAAACATCCTGAGGGAGTGTTTACAGGCCTCAGAACACACGCTTTTTGTCCACTCCAAATGCAAGTTTGGCCTCTGTAAACATCTTAACCTTAGTTTCTGCTTCATGTCCCTTGGGCATATCTACTGACTTGGCCAGTATAATCCTCAAACCTTAAGTGACCTCTAAGGAAAGCTGGACCCTAGGCATCATCCAGGAAAGATGTTAATAAGCCTACAACCGAGGGAAAACCCGACCCGATTTTCTGAGATTCTCCCCACTGAAATTGCCATCTGGGATAGTTTGGTAAGAAAAGGTATTTTTGATATTTTACTAGAAACTTGAATGATGAGCTCCTTCCTCGCTAAATTAAGGAACTAGAGTCACAGGCAGAGCTCTTGGACTGCAGGCATACTGTAAGTTTTAGAAGCCTGTTTGTAAAAGGCTAATTGAAAACTTAGCTGTGAGTTGAATTTCAGTTGGGGCAATATTTTCTTCTACTTTTTTCATCAGTGTTCTCAGCTTTCACTGTTTATAGGTAATAAATGTATCTTGGAGAGTTGTTTAAAGTGTATTTATGTTCATCGCTAAGACAAAATGTGTTTCCCTATGATGTTAGGATAGGCTTAGGAACAATGAGATGCGATAGTTGTCAGATTTGGGTAACTTTAGAAAAGTGGGGATAGACTTGAGAACCTTTGGATTGGCTTATGAACAATAAAATAGCCTCATGAACAGCGAAATAGTTCCATCAATAGTTGGGCAGCTTATAGAGAATAAAATAGCCTTAGGAACACTGATATAACCTTAAGGATACATAAATAGTGGGGTACCTGGGTGGCTCAGTTGGTTAAGCATCTGACTTCAGCTCAGGTCATGATCTTGCAGTTCATATGTTCAAGCTACGTGCTGGGGTCTGTGCTGATAGCTCAGAGCCTGGAACCTGCTTCAGATTCTGTGTCTCCTTCTCTCTCTGCCCTTTCCCTGCTCACACTATGTCTCTCAAAAAAAAAAAATAATAAACTTAAAAAAAAGGATACATGGATAGCTTTAATAGTAAGATAGTTTGGGAAACAGTAGGATAACCTTAGGAGCATTGTGAGAGCCTTAGCCAGTTGAGGCTGGGAGATTAGCCTTTTCTGAACAAATATGGTCAGAGGAATCAACAAATGTGACATGGTTTGACTTTTCTTTATGGTGAAATTGGACATTTTGCAAAAGGGAGTTATTTCCTCCAAATTGAATAGACATGATCCCACAATGCATCACAGGTCGCTATCAGATAATGACGTTATTCAATTTATTTGTTTCAGCATTTTGGCTGCTTACTAGTAATAATAAGGTATAAACAGATGACGTTCATGGTGATAAAGAGTAAACGATTAGAGTTGGCATATATTGTATAACGTTGAGTGCAATATCTGATCTAAGCTTCACAACAACATTAAGAAGTATCACTGGAGGGGAGCACCTGGGTGGCTCAGTTGGTTAAGCATCCAAGTTCAGCTCAGGTCATGATCTCAAGGTTCATGAGTTTGAGCTCTAGGTCAGGCTCTGGGCTGACAGGTGGGAGCCTAGAGCCTGCTTCAGATTCTTTGTCTCCCTCTCTCTGCCCCTGCCCCCCCAAAATAAATAAACATTTTAAAAATTAAAGAAAAGAAGTATCTCTGGACCTTTTCAATAATAAGGAAATCAAAATTTAGAACAGATAAGTAACTTATTGTGCATCGTAAAGCTACAGAAAAAGAGTGTACCATTATAACTCAGTCTGTCTTACCTCCAGACTCCTGGGCCATTACCTTTTGTTTCCTTTTTCTCTTTCTTTCTTTCTTTCTTTCTTTCTTTCTTTCTTTCTTTCTTTCTTTCTTTCTTTCTTTCTTTCTTTCTTTCTTTCTTCCTTCCTTCCTTCCTTCCTTCCTTCCTTCCTTCCTTCCTTCCTTCCTTCCTTCCTTCCTT
>NW_024080700.1:1715258-2092225 GCF_003009895.1 Hyaena hyaena | reverse complement strand
CCCCCCCCCCCCCCCCCCGCCCGCTCGCCCGCGGCGGCCCGGGCAGCCTCGCTCACCCACACGAACAGACTGTCCGAGAGCAGGTACTGGGCCACGTCGCGGGCCCGGGGGCCGCCGGCGCTGGGCCGGGCGGGCGCGGCCGGCTCCGTCTGCACCGGGGCCGTTGTCGGCTCCGGCTGCCCGGGCCCGGCCTCGGGCTGGCTGAGGGCGCGGTAGGCGCTGACGATGGTGCCGAGCAGGGCCAGGCCGCTGAGGCCCGTGTAGGTGCGGAGGCTGGGCCAAGGGAAGCGCTCCAGGAAGAGCAGCGGCATGGCGGCAGCGGCGGCCTCCAGGCCCCAGGCCTCCCCGCGCTGCGGCCGGGCTCCCGCGGCGGCCTCGAGAACGGCGCCCTCGGGCTCTGGCGTCGCCGCCGCCGCCGCCGCCGCCGCCGCCGCCGCCGCCGCGCCGGGCCGGGCCGGGCCGCTCCTGGCCGCTCGCGCCGCTCCGCCCCGCGCCGCTCCCGCTGCTGCCCCTGCCGGCGCGGAAGAGCCTCGGCGGGCTCGGGGCGGGCAGCCGGCCCTAGCGGGGCGCGGGCGGGACGGGCGCGGGGGCGCGGCCTCTGTCCCCCGCCCCCAGCAGTTGCGCCGTCGCCGGGCGGGCGGAGGCCCGGGCCGCAGGCTCTGGGGCCCAGCACCCAGCATTACGGTCCGCCGACAGCCCGGCCCGGCCGGGCCCGCGGACGTACAGGGCGCCCGGCCCGCGGAGCAGGAGCGTCACTCAGGACTGATGGCGCTGGCGGACGGTGGAGCCCAGGCAGCGTGGCGGGTCCGCAGCGCGCGGGGACCCGGACGCTTGCCCCTCGGTTTCCTTAACACCCTCGTGCCGCGTAGGCCGGTTACCCCTGAGCACCCCACTGGGCCTTGCATCTTCCCTGGTGGTCCAAAGAGGAGATGATGCTCTCCTCTTTGGGAGTAAAAAGGCTAGACCCTAAAGAAAAGAATTCTTATTAGTCGGCTGACTTAAATTTCTCGCCAGTAAGGTTAAGTTTCTGTTGTTTACTAGTAGCCTCCAGCAGAATCTACAACAGACTTAATTTAGCGGGAAATAAAAATGTGTTCCTTCATACACCAGGTTGGAATAGAAAATAGTGAAGCTTCTTTGGAAAACTGTTAGTTCCTCAAAAAGAAACACACAAGTACCCATTTGACCTAGCAATTCCACCCCCAGGTATATACCCAAGAGAAATGAAAAATCTAACCACTCGAACTTTGTACCCAAATGTTGGCAACAGAATTATTCACAACAGCCAAGAGTAGAAACAACGGTAATGTCCCTCAAGTGATGGATGCATAAATAAGGTCCAAGCCATACAATGGACTATTATTCAGCCATGAACAGGAGTGAAGTAATGATACATGCTACAGCATGGAGGAACCTTGAAAAGCTAAAAAGTAAAAGCAGCCACACACAAAAGGCCACACATCGTGGGTCCATTTATATGAACAATCCGGAATGGGCAAATACATATACGGAAACAGAAAACACATGAATGGTTGCTGGGTGGGGGGGTGCTGCACTCACGACAAGGGAGTTGGGGGGTAAAAGTTAAATACAGATTTTTTAAAAATTGTGATGGCTCCACCACTCTGAATATACTAAAATTCATTTCATTGTACACTTTAATAAAGCGGTGACCCAAAAAAAAGTGCTATACCAAAAAAAGTGCTTAGCTTGAGGGTCTTACTCCTCCTATCCCCAAGGTCTAGAATTGTGCCTGCTTCCAGGGTATGTACTCAGTATATATTTGTTAAATCTTAAAACTTTCAAAAAGGACTAGATCATCTTCAAGGTCTCTCTTTCTAAAAGTTATTAATTAGAAAACAAGGCTCTCTCAAGGTTATTACCATCCACTTTGGATTTTTAGAAACATCCTATTGAAGGGCCTGTGATGGAACACAATTTCACTTTTGGGCAGGATTGGGGGGGGGCTAGGTGTTACTTACACCACACACACTCTTCTATGTGAGGTCTTCATGAATTTTAGGATTCAGCTCTCTTTGGTTATCCACCTGCAAGCATTTGATTAAGATGCCCAGCTTTCAACTTTATTAGGTAAAATAAAGAAAAGCTTTATTTTGACAAATGAGGATACTTTCCAGGGAAGTAACCATTCTACTATATTTGAGCCCCCAAGATTTTTAAATCAGACTACTGGACAATCTATATTCAATCCAAGTCAAAATACACAGATCCCACACACCAAACTTGTTCTGTCACAAGGAGTTGCTAATAGATCTGCCCTCACTATATTCTACCAACATTCCACCATCTTCAATTCTAAAGTGCTGTCCTTTGAACTATATTAAGATAACCATTTCTTTCGAAGTGTTAAACCTTACACAACCTGTTTTCGGTAATGACTTTATAAAACCCTTCATAGCAACTTTTTTTCTGACTACACAAAAATTAGTCTAATTGAACGTTAAGAAGTTTGAACTATCTTGAAGACTCAATAGAATGGGTGAAATTAACCTAACTCTGAAGTTATTTTTATTTGCATTTTAAAAGATATTTTTCAAGTTTATTTGGAAAGAGCAAGCAAACACACACACACACACACACACACACACACACACAAACACGGGCAGGGGAGGGAGGGAAAGACAGAATCCCAACCAGGCTGAGTTGTCAACGCAGAGCTCAATGCAGCGCTCAAACTCACGAACTGTGAGATCATGACCTGAGCCAAAATCAAGGGTTGGATGCTTAGCCAACTGAGCCACCCAGGTGCCCCAGCATTTTAAAAGATATTAAAGGTTTGTGACTGGATATTTCACTAGGATCATTAGTATTTGTTCTACCAGCATTTTTTTCGTCTCCCACTCCAAGAAGGTACCAGGCTTTCGCACATTCTTCTCTCAAGGATTTTTAGCAAGGTCAAACCCGCCTTCTAAAATCTATCAGCACTTGTGGTTCTTTGCATTGTCTCCTACTCCATGAGAGGACCAGGGAAGGAGGCAAAACACAGAGCAATAGTGTGCCCAGCACGGCTGAACATAGGTACAGGGACTACCTTTATCAGTTGAGTCTTAAGGTCCAAATGTGGCAGGAAGTCAACCACACCAGACCTTGAGGAGCTGGTCCAACCTCAACACAAAAAGTATCTGTAGAGTCCATGATGGAAGCTTGAGCTCTCTGCACCCCCACCCTCATTTCAGAGTACCACTTATACTTTCTGGATTCGTCTGAGACTTTGGGCCTCAAAGTCTCCCAATGACTGACTGAGAGACTGAATTTTCTGCCTTCTTTATAAGATGGTGACTGATTTACCTTGAGTTAAAAGAAAATTTTAAAAAAGTATCACTTCAGACAAACCAGAGTTTGTGTGGATTGACACCTACATACATTATTGCTATTTACTCTTTTTAAATACCTAAAATACTTTCACATTCGTGACTTCATTTGATTTTCACCATACCGTGAGAAAGGCTGAGGAGTTTTGTTGTTGTTGAAGATTCTCAACATCCTAGATACTGAATTTCATTATCTAATCCAGTAGCCTTAAATATACTCCCACAGAATTCTGGTGTTTCATTAGCTGGACCTATGTATCCCACTACTAAATCTAGCAGAGGGAGAAAAATAACCAACTCAAGTTGTAGGGAAAGAAGTTAATGGATATATTTCAAGTTTTGGCTTTTCTTTCCTATTTTTTCACAGCTTTTTGATACCTGCTATAAAATACACAAGCAGTAAACTTTTCAGAAAAACTTTACAATAACTTTATCAGGTTCTGTTCAACTTCTGTTCAGATATAAAACCTTAAAGGCTGTGATTTTATTACATACCTGTTCCTATCTTTTGGGCACACTTGTTTCTATTTAAGATGCTGAAATTACATTACACAGTATTACATAAGCAGAAAGCCTGGTGTCACAGAACATGACTTCCAAGCAAGTCTCAGAAAAAGATCTAATGGAACCAACACTCTCTTTATAGATGAGGAAACTGACTCGCCAATGATACAACATACACTTAACAAAATCATGGGACAACTTCTAAATCCCCGTGTTCAGGTTCTAAATCCAGTGACCCCTTCTCAATGCAGGAAACTAGATCTGCCTAAGACCACAGCTAACACACAATGGGGGAGTGCCAGGAAAGGGCAATATCAACGTTCCAGTTCTTCAGGCCCTTGCTATTCTGCCAAGTGTCTCTTACCCAACGGCCCTTGGCCAGGGACACTGAAAAAGAAGCGTGCGGGATTTCTACTTGCAAACTAAGGTTAGTAGCCACACACAGAGTTATTGTTTTATTTTTTTAATTGAAATGACAATAAAATAAAATTTAAAAAGAACAGTGACCATTTTAATCCAACTTTTACTTTACAAATATAAAAATATAACCAAAACTTCAAACACTTTCTTTTATACATTTTCTGTAAGTGTAATGCCATAAAAATTCTCAAAGCCAAACTATAAACGATGCTAGTACACTATGCTGTAAACACAATAACCAAAAGTTTTTAAGTGTTTAAATGAACTGATCTTTCCCTCAACAGAGAATGTAATACATGTTCCCCATTTTTTCTCTAGTTCTATGTACAATCTATCATTAAAATACAAATTACACCTCAACTGGCTACATGTAGACTCACTTAGGTTTAAGTCTATTTTTTGCTGTTTCCACAAAAACAAGCTTGATAAATACAAGCTAATATTAAAATGTCTTCTATGGCTCAAATCAAATTATAGTATTATGTTTTTCATCATCTATCTAAACAACAAAGGCAAACTACTTGAAACAAGTCCAGTTTAACCAAAATAAGTGATGCAAAGCAAGTGGAATAATTATAGGAAATCAAATTTTTGCTAGGGAAGCAGACTTGTGGTACAGTCAAAACCCACTAAAGCTTCTCTGGTGAAGCTGCATACAACACTCACTGCACACCATCTGAAGCAGGCGTAGTGAGCAGCGGGTACTGTCCTGAACACATGAACCAGTAAAAACATTAGGTTTGAGAAACTCCGATGTGGAAAAGCTAATCCAAGCATTTCATTTCAAATGACTGAGCAAGTACTCAAAAAATAAAGTCATTTAAAACCATAAGCCTAAGAGTCACATTGTTTAAGTAGGGGAATTTTTAAGCGGCTAATGCTTGCTGGCCTGTTTAATTTAGAGGACCTTTACCTCTCTTCTAATTAAGCACAAAGAAAACAGACTGGCTAATTTGCCTGTGTTTTATCCAAATACATGCTAATTTAATGGAATCCATAAAAAAATGAAAAAAAAAATAACTGAACCATATGAGCTAAAAGAATGTTAAAAAATAAAAAATCTTCCAGACCTCATGTTAAAAAGTACAAGTTCATAAACAGAAATATCATAATGCCATTTTAACCATTATCTACTTATTTAAAAAACCACAGTAGTGTTCAGCACTTAAGAAAAAAATTTCACTTTTCTTCAAAGGGATGTCAATTCTAAATGACTGAAAATTCTGAGTAAAACTTTTAGCTTTTCCTCCAAGCTACTGAATATTTTCCAGTGCCAGTTAGCAGATTTATATAGAATATGCACTACTTGGATTACTCAGAAAAAAAATCACGACATATATTGTACTCCTACAATGCAAAAGAGAATTCTCATTTATACACAAACTTGGGATATAGAAGGCATTCAAAAATACAAATCAGTTCAAGAGCTCATTTTGAAATTATTCAGTATTTAGTATGTAGAGAATTAGAATGCACAACTTAAGACCGTTAGATTTTGAAGAGGTGTGTTAAGAAATTACTTTAAAAGAGCTTAGTGTTAAGCAATGCCCTTCTACCCTCATCTAGTGTGTAGGAATACATTAGATTTGAATTTCCTAGTTCTATTTCCATCAGGAAACCTAAAACAAGAATATTGAGATATAACCCTAACTGACCAGTTCAAAGACAGTCTAGAACATTTGTGTTTGTGTGTTGTCATTTTACATCCAAAACCAGATCTTTTTACATTCTAAAGTTAGTAATCCAGCTAGCTGTAATCAAAGGTGTTTCTCACCTCGGGCCCAACATACAGAAAACAGACTCAAGCACTTACATTGTGAAGAAGTGATCAAGAAAGAATTTCTAGGTCAAAACTTGTATTACAAAGGACATGAGTACCTTCAAATCAGATCTCTTCAACTTATACAGTACTTTATAAAACACATGAAGAAAAAGCCCACCTCTTCCCACCGTTCCCAAGTGACAAGCACTGCCCTAGCACACCTGAAATGTAGTTACTGTAGCCTTTCCCTTGCATGCCGGAAGCAATCAAAAAGGTGGACTGGATCAAGCTGTCTCCATCTTTGCCTTCCCTAATCTTGACAGGGTTCAGCTAATCAGTGAGCTCACCAAAATTATAGTAATTTATAAACACACTAATGTAAATCAGAGGGGTGGGACTGTTAGCCCTTGAGGGAGAGGACTATCCACAGAATTAGTAGCTTTTTAAAAAAAAAAAAAAAAAATCACTAATCATTTTTGTCCTAAAGCCTGGTGGGGTACTCACCTACTACAAAGCATGAGCATGGTCACAATCACTACTTGACACAAAACCTTGTGAAGGTTTGATGGGACCTTAACTATATAAACTTGAACCTTTATTAATATAATTGCTCTTGGTCTAATTTTTTCAAGTCTAAATAGGGAAGAGTATACAACATAACTTTTAAATCACTCTATGTTCAGGAGAAAAAGCCTGTGATCACTACCATAAAGATGTAAGAACTAATCAAAAGTTCATTTCAGTTTATCTATTAATATGTCAATCTGTTTTAAGTAGCTGCATCTTAAAAGTTTTCCTTTTCATCAGGCCTACGGTCAACAAGTTTGCTACAAGGCACATACACAAAATACTCTGGCCATTAAGCAATGACACAGCCAGCAAACTCCTTTGCCCTAGGAGTCTTTTGTTATTCTCCAAAACTTGATCCTAATTTAGTAGTGTCATTTTAAAGAGTTTTTAAAATTTGGTATTTTTCCCTTAGGCTGATAAAATCTATCCCCTATTCTGTCCTTATATTTCAGTTGATTGAAATTATTCCAAAGTATTTTTGAAAAGGCTTATGTCATTTACTAAAACCAAATTTTCATTCCTATGGATATAAAGTGAAATAACTTTGCAGTCCAAGAGTTCAGAACCTAACAGACCCACTTTTAGAAACTTCCTTCACAGACCACCATTTTACCATGATTGTAAGAATAGCTAAAACATATAATGTCATGACACAAATAATTAATATCCCCATTATGTAAAGGAAAAGCATCTTAATCAATATTCAATGGGTATCTTTATACCAATTCCCATGAGTTTCCCTAATCTAGCCAATTTTAATAACTCCTCATATGTTTCAGGTCTGTTGCTTGTGAATAAAGGTCTGAATGTATCAGTATAAAATGTACCAGTCAGTACTATTCCGGGAGCTCTGCTGCAGTATAATTCAGAGTGTTTTATTTGGTTCAGGAGTTACACCTTGGGACTCCATCACGCAAATCTAGTTCCCAAAAGTAATGTAGGTTCCTTAACACAAAAATCTAGAACAGTCTTGGGGTATACCCCAACTATGACATCAGAACAAGGGTCCCATAAACTCGACTGACCTAAACCTGCCATAGTCTTTAAATATTCACCAACCTAGGAGGAGAGAAAAAAACCAATCCTCACCTGTAAGAATTTTCCAAGTTTAATGTGGAAAAAAAAAAAATACAAGTAGAAAGAAGTCCATACTCTTTAATGTTGTACAAAAAACTAGTAGAACCAAAAGTAAATTAAACGTTGTCACATTTGTTTACACCACTATCTAGTTCTTCATATTAACTTTACTATTCAAACAACAGAAAGTAGGTAGCAATTTAGGGACTGGGGAAGAGATTAAAAAAAAATAAACAGAAAAAAAAAAACCTTTTCTACCATGTTTATGTTTATTCTACACTGTGTATAGCTGTGCTCACAGAGACGGCTTCTTTTACTTCTCCACTGTGCAGGAATTCAGTTGTATATAAAATTGAACCTGAATTTTAGAAAGAACAATATCTTTATTAAAAACAGCATAATTTACAAAGTTTTTTTTTTACCTTAGATGATAAAGAAATGCGAACATTTCTACCCTCCCTTGACATTATTGGCATTTTCTATACTCAGACATACTTTCTTCTCACCTATCTGGTCTTACACAATAAGTAAGTGTTGTTAAATACTCACAACTAAAAGAAAATTTCAGAGTGTACATCTGATTAATTATCCACTAACAAGTTCCTTGAGGGAAGGAAAATTTTTATACCTCATGGTAGTCTGCCACTCAGCATAGTTCCTAATCATACCTAGGTGGTATTCAAATATTAGGACTCTTTTTCATATCTCATACTTCAACTTTTAACCCGTCAGCAGACCAAGAGGCACAAATGATAATTTGATTTGTATAACAAAATAGACCAATTTCCTACTCAACAAGCTTTCACAGAAAACCAAAATCAGTATTGGAACTGTTTTTGAACTAATATTTATGTCAGCATTTGCCAGGTGCCTACTACTATTTTAAGCACTTTAGATGCATCATTTCACTTGCTCCTCACAATTCTATAGTGGGGACTGATCTACAAGTGAAGACACAAGCAAATAGTAGAGTTTGTCCAAGGTCACACTGCCAGGAAGTTATTAAAGGTAGAATTCAAGTCCAAACACTGCCCTCAGAATCCATATTCTTAGCCACCACATTGTTCTGAGATTCCTATCCATAGCAGGCTACTCAACCAGTACAAGTCAACTTTTTTTAAAAAATGCATTTATCACCCTACCTGCCAAAAAAACAAAAAAACTACATGTATGTAAGAATTCAAAACTTAATCCCACGTATCCAAATAGGCCTAACTATAGCAGGCTTTGAAGAGGAAAGAGAACATATTACACCAAGAGATTCAATTCTCCATGTTTTTATATAGATATTCCCCTAGTTTTTATTATACAGTGCTGACTGCCATTTTACCATCCCTTCTTTGAATGAAGACTTCAATCCTAACAGTAAAAATAAAAAAAAAGAAAGAAAAATATATATATATATAACAGATTTGGGGAAGAACACTTCTGGTACATTCTCATATTTATCAGAATGGCATGCTGCAACTTGAGAGGAGTCTGGGGACACTTTTAGTCAGTATTTAATCTATGGCTTTTATATGAACTATGAATCCATTTACCCTCTTAGTTTCTTTAAAGACCAAAATTCATAATTACCCCTTCTGAAGCAGCTCAAAATACTTTAAATCTGGCAATTTTAGATGAATCAGCCACAGAATAGTCAACTTTCCATACCTGCTCAGAAGCTGAGGAAGACTGGAAATGATGGGTCCATATCCTGGTGCATTGTCATACAATTCAAACAATGGTGCAGCTACAAGCTTGTAATTTTTAGGGACTGCAAACAAGGCTAAAATAAAATAAAATAGTATTCATTTTCTGTAACTTCTTATATAATCACTACTTCCACTTCATTTTTAAATTAATCACTGGTTTTACATTTGAGAAACTTTGGAAGAAAAAGATAATTCTCATAGTACATTTTTTGGTTGTATCTTTTAGGCAAAGTTCATGTTGTTAACAAGCAAGAGCACCTTATAAGTGCTGCCCTGGGAGCAAGGAGAGAAGAGTAGAGCCTTGGGTTTATAATTTATTAATTCCATTTTAAGACATGGAATAATTATTTGTTAAAATGTACAACAATCCTAAATATGGTATTAAAAAATCATTTCATCTGCCATCTAAAATTTTCAGTTCATTACAATGTGAGTATCAATACCAGAAGCTGAACAGTTATTTAAAAATACCATAATATGATATTTTAGGCTCTAGCTAAATTTACTTTTCCCCCTACAGCATGACTGACCCATCTATGAGAAAAACGACTAAATTCTGTATAAACAGAGTATGTGTTTTTATTTTTAGAATAAATCCAAAATTTCAAGGAACTTGGAGAAAACACCAATAGAAGTATTCTTGAAATAACTTTACAAAAGTTTTTAGGTGGGTGCTTTCTTACCTTTCTCTTGAAGTTGAACCAAAAATAACTTCTTATGTTCCTTAGGTTTTGTAATATGTGCAGGAATATATGGATACTAAAACAACAAAAGAGAAGAATTTGTATTGGCCAAGACATCACTTAATCCTCCATTCCTTTATTTATCAACTTTTCCCATTTCATATTACAGTAATATATCAACCCTTTAAGCCCAAATTCTCATAATCCCAACACAATTTTACTTAACTTGTATCCTGTAGTTTCATTTCTTTCTTTATATGTTTATTTCCCAATACAGTATATACTGCTGAGAGAACTAGAACCCCTTCTAGTCTTGTCTTTACCAGAACCTAGTACCTAACAGATGTTCTAATAGACAAATGCTTAATAAACACAATGTAATGAGTAGTAACTCATGCAAGTCAATTAAATATGTAGTTGTAGGATTTATAGCTTGAGAAATTTACAATCCAATGAAGTCTGACATTAAGTAATGTTTCTAATAAAAGTTTTTAAAAAATCATCACTAAGTTCAATTTTCTAGAATTCTGATGTGGACATAGTTACTATATTAAAAGTTTAAATATGGCCTGTGAAGTATTTGACAAGATGTTCCACCCCCAAAGATCACACTCACACACACACACACACACACCAGGAACACCAGACAAGCAGTGTAAGTCAAGTCTTGTCGGCTGGAGAGAATCAAGTTGCTTGTGAAAATGGAGAAAATGTTTTGGAGAACTTAAGAAATTCTAAAGAAAATTGGGGGGAGGGTGGGGGGGAGAGCTGCAACTGCAGGAAAAAGAATTTTGACAGAGCAAATTTTAAAAGGCTGGTATAGAGATCTCTCTTGCACCTCCCCCTAACACATTCAGAAAAATCTACTTCAGCTTTGGGAGTTCTATTTGAGGGCAGGGGAATTGAAAAATACTGAAGACACACATAAGGGGGGAGTAGGATAAAACAGAGGCAGCCAAAAGAAGGTAGTATCCCCTCACATTTAATGTAAAAACTTACCTGAGAAGCTGAAGTCTTTCCCAAGATTACAAAAGTTATTAGTGATATCAGGATTCAACCTCATCTATTCAACCCTTATCACACTATAAAAAGCCTTTTATTTACCATTATGCTACCCTCCACTGGATATCTCAGTATTTCAGTCAGAATGATTACACACCAGAGCCATCCCTAAGGTATGATGAATTAAGACAACTGTCCCAAGTTTTGGAGATGCCCTACATGATCATGAAAAACAGGCACTGGCAGTAAGGGTCAAAAAGGTGAGAAGTAATTTGAATAGCACAGGCTATGAGAGACCTGTGGTTCACATAAAACGGAAGCTCCCACACCATGACCAAAACAAAGTGACTGGCATTAATCACCCCAATTTTCTTCTACTTGTGGCTACATGTCCCTTTACTTTGAAGCCTTTCTTCTCCAATCCTCATCTTGGTGTTTATTTTAAGCCAAGGGCACTTTATACAAAAAGACAGGGAGATGGTTGTGTTCTTTTCCCACGGACACCTAACCACTACCCCAATGTATTAAACACACAACACCTACATTATACCTCATGCTAGCAGAGCCAACCCTAGGGTTCAGTGAATTAAGGGAACTGTCCTCGGACTTCAGTAGGGGAGATGAGGGCATTCAGAAAGTAGTCTAGAAAACTTTTATGACTGAGCTTCCAGTTCGACTGAAGAATGTTCAAGAAACCATAAAAAGTTTACAGTAGTTCTTTTATGTATCTTTGGCCCAGAACTTCACTATTTCTAGATGAAATCATACTTTCTTAAGGCCGGGAGAATTCTCAGGTAGGGAGTACTAGCACCAGCTTCCACAGCACCTTACCTTCCTATCCCTCAGCTATAGTAGAGAGTCAGAAGAAAGGGGCCAGACATAATAATCTTTTGCTTGGTTGACATTTTGTATAATTCTTAACCTGGAACAAAATATAATCCAGAAAAGGTATCCAAGTCATAGAGCCTTGTCTGCAGGATTCAGGATCAGAGGCCTCCATCAGTTAAAGGTAAGAAAATCTGGACATCAGCACCATTACCATTATCAATCATTACAGTGGATTAAAACACAACAAATGTATTTAAATCCATGAGGTCATATGACACTTTTTTTTTTTTTTAATGTTTTATTTATTTCTAGGAGAGAGAGAGAGACAGTGTGAGCAGGGGAGGGTCAGAGAGAAAGGGAGTCACAGACTGAAACAAGCTCCAGGCTCTGAGCTGGCAGTCAGCACAGAGTCCGACACAGGGCCTGAACCCACGAACCACGAGTCATGACCTAAGCGAAACTCGGACGCTCAACCGACTAAGCAACCCAGGCGCCCCGACACTTTAAAAGGTTGATGAAACAGATGCTTTTTGTGCCCCTCATCACCCACTTCAGATCTCATCCCACCTCAGATTCCAGGGCAGCTGTGTTGAAAAGTGCTAGAAAGCTCCTGGCTTGCTGCTACTGTCTCATTCTCTGCTTTTCAGCCTCAAAGCATTTCCAAAGTCCCGGAAAATCAACCAGCGGTCAGACTCAACATGAAAGTGCAACAGAGTTAATATAAGCCTCATCCAATGGGGTAGGAATCTCCAGCCTTCCATCCTTCTGATGGAACAATTTTAAGGTACATTCCACATGGTTCCTCACAGTCCTTAACAGGATCAATCCAGTTGCCCATAGTTGTAATAAAATAAATTATGTGCCCTTCTTTTTTTTTTTTTTTTTTTTTTTTTTTTTACTTTTGCTATTTCTGGTCGCCCTCTCCCATTAGTCTACTGCTTTCTGGGATCACTTCCCAAACAGTCTGCACCCAAGTCTTTGTCTTACTCTTTCTCTTGAATAACGTTTTTGGAGGATACTAATAAATTAATTCATTCTTATGAAAGGAAGGATCTATTCTTTCCTTCACAAACTATACCTCAAGGTAACCAAATAGTTGATGAGAGACATTTTCCTTAATGAAACTATCACAATCCTAATGAAATCCAAGAAACTATTATCAATGAGCTGCTACCATAACAAAAAGTGACAAGCAGACATTATAAAACTTCTGATGGAAGTGTACAATACCATCTGTGGCAGCTATCCTTCAAGATGACCTCCAATGGCTCCTGTCTCCCAATATCCACCTCTGTGAAGTCCCCTCCCACAATGTACCATGTTGGCTTGTGCGACCAACAGCATACAGCAGAAGTTAAGTGATGGTATGTCACTGTCAAGATTAGGTTGAAATAGACCACAACTTCCTATCTGGGCACTGTATCTATCTGTCACTGTCTCTATATCGGATCTCTGGGGAAGCTGGCTGCCTTACTAAGAGTTAACCTGTGGAGACACTCTCATTGTAACAGAGAGAGGCCTTGGGTCAACACCCAACGAGGAACTGAAGCCTTCAGTCCAACAGTCCAGGAGGAGAGGCCCACTAACAAACACATGTGTGAACCTGGGATCAGACCCTTCAGCCCCAGCCCAGCTTTGAGGTGATACAATCCCAGACAATCTGACTATAACCTCATGAGTCACCATGAGCCAGAACCACCCAACTATGCAGCATCCAGATGCCTGACCCCGAAAAATGAAGATAACAAATGTCTGCTGTTTTAAGCTGCTAGGTTTGGGGGTAATTTATTATGCAGCAATAGACAGACAATATACTGCCTATGGTAAGCCTTATAGTCCCTCATTAGCCAAATCCATTCTCTTGATCTAACTACCAGTTTATAGGACAGAAGCAAAAGAACTACATGCTCAATGACAAGGCAGATGCAATCAGCAATGGAAACACAAAGGACTTTAAATAGCTTGTTTTCATTAACAAATAAATTACAAGGAAAAAAAAGAGAAACAGGAAAGCAACCAGCCAAGAGAGACTTGAGACCATCCTAATTTAAACAAATTATAAAACAAAATAAAAATAAAACTTGAAACTAGTCAGAGATATACAGATTTAATGAGCTCATGGAATAATTTATTCTTAATATGAGAATGTGTACTGTGGTTATGTTTTTAAAAAGACTCTTGTGTTTTAGAAATACATACTGAAATATTTACGTTCCAAATGATACCTAGGATTTGCTCTAAAATAATCCAAGGTGAGGGCAGGGGAATGGGGTGGCAGATGAAGTCTGACCATGAGTTGCTAACTGTTAACCTGTGGGTAACAGGTAATGGGATTCATGTATTTTCACTATTCCTTCTATTTTTGTTATGTTTGAAAGAAACACATGCTTGGCTTTTTCATTTTTTATCTAAATCAAGAAAGAAAAAAATGCTTGGCTTTTTCATTTTTTCTCTAAATTAAGGAGAGAGAAAAGAAATTTTCAAGTCAAATTCTATTACACTCTTTTCAAATGGCTAGAATTAAATTTGTTTTCTACTTCCCCAAATGCCCAGCAAATATAAATGAGCACTGACCTGAGGAGGTTCAAAATTTGGTCTCCACCAGTTACCGATGCAGTCATCAATGACCCAGTCTTGCAGGACCCCATCTTGACGACCCAGTATCTGTTAAAAAGAAATAAGATAGCCAATAAACAATCCGTTAATATCCTTCTTTTGTGAAAATATAGATGTCCTCTTTATAATTTTTTTGTCTAATATTATGTGTCACTTGGCCCAAGACATACACTATTAGTTCCAAAATGGCAACCTAAGCATCAACATAACTATCTAAGACCAACAAATCTGTTGTCACACCCTGGCCACACATGGAAAACCAAAGGTACTGCATTACTTACGTCAGCTAATGCCATACGTACAATAGTGTTTCCAGAATCAAGCTGTAGCGTATGTAAATCACCCACCTAACTAAATTATAGAAAAAAGTGTTCAAAATTCACAATTTTCATTTTTATAAGCCTGTGTAGCATAACATTAGACTCAAGTTATTTTAATCAAAATTATACTCTATACATTTTAAATGGTCAAACATGGTTCTACAAGGTTTACCATAAGAAGTTCCCTGTCCCACTTTCCCAATTTCCATAGTCTACAACTTTCAACTTAGCTATTTTCCCCCAACACTTGCCTCTATTTTTACAAGCATTCCCCTTGTTTTTAAATAAACTGTTTTAGTTTCAGAGGGTTGCTGGAGGGAGAGTAGGCAGGATGATGGAATAAATGGAAGATGGGTATTAGGGAGGGCTCTTGTTGTAATGAGCAACTGGATGTTATATGTAAGTGATGGATCACTAAATTCTACTCCTGAACCTACATGTTAACCAGAATTTAAATAAAAACTTGAAACAAAGTTTCAAGGGGAAGAGAGGGAGAGAGAGGGAAAGAGAGGGGAAGAGAGGGAGAGAGAGCAGGAGGAGGAGAGGGGGGAGAGGGGAGGAGAGGGAGAAGGGGAAGAGTGGGGAGAGAGGGAGGGAGGGAAGGAGGGGGGGAGAGAGAGAAGGGGGGAGAGGGAGAGAGGGAGGATCCCAAGCAGGCTCCACATCCAGCTTAGAGCCTAATGCAGGGCTCAATCCCATAACCTCAGGGTCATGACCTGAGCCAAAATCAAGAGTCCAACTCTCAACCAACTGACCCACCCAGGTGTCCCACTAAGAGACACTGTATATCCTCCTCCACTCTGTAGATGCTCTCAGCCCTGCCTCACAGCTGGAGTCCTAAGGCTTCCCTTTTCCTCTCTCCTGTGTTGTTAGATCCTCTCTATATTCTGAATCCTGTATCTTCTTAGTTTTTTCTTTCATTTTGGTGGTGAACACCCTCCAGTAGCTTCCTGACAAAGGGTACAAGGCATATATGTCTGGAAACTCTGTAGGTCTAAAAATAAGTTTATTTTACCTGCACATTTGATTTATGGTTTGATTAGACAGAAAATTCTATGACAGAAATCACATTCTCTCAGAATTATAAAGGCATGTTCCAAGACCTTTTAACTTCTGTTATTTCTAGGGAGTCAATACCATTTCTAATTTTGAGGCTTTGCATATAACTCCTGTCTCTCCTCCCTCCCTAACTTTGGAAGGTTTTAGGATCTTCTCTTTATTTTAGGATCTATCTCTTTAAGATAGCGCAGTTGGTTAAGCATCTGACTCTTGATTTTGACTCAGTTCATGATTCTGGGGTCATGGGACGGATACTTATGTTGGGCTCTGCATGGAGCATGGAACCTGCTTAAGATTCTCTCTCTCTCCCTGCTCCCACCGCCCCTTTCCCCTGCTCGCATGCTCTCTCTCTCAAAAATTAAAAAAAAAAAATTTCATGATGATATGCCTTCGCATGGATCTTTTAACATTCAATATAAAGGGAAGGCTAGTAAGTCTTTTCGATCTGAAAACTCATGCTCTGAGTTTGGGAAATTTTCTTCAGTTATTGTTTTGCTATCCCTCCTCTGTTCTATTTATATATAATGTATTTTGGTCCTTCTAGAATGACTGGCTAATTTTATCTTTTCTCATCTTTGTTTTACTTTTTCATTCTACTTTCTGGATTTCCTCAATTCAATATTTTAACCCTCTACTGAATTTTTTGTTTCTGCTAACATTTGTTTAAATATCATGGGTTCTTTCTTGTTGGCTGAAGAGTCTTTTTTATGGCACAGTGTTCCAAAGATGAGCTATCTACTTTCATCACACCAAAAATAGGAGTCATAATTTTGTTGATTGCTGAATTTTCTGTTTCTGTTGAGCTTCTTTTGCTTCTTTTCATCTCTTTTTTAAGATACTTTCTCCAAAAGCCTGGCTCTTAATTAGGGCTAAAGCAATAAGACGCTTAACTATCACCTCTGAGTGATAGGGTCACACTATTCTTTGTGAAGGTTCGCAAATAACCATCATCAGAAGGGGTTTTCTGTGTGTGTTGTTTTGTTTTGTTTTTGGACTGGCCACTTTCTTCAGAAACAAAACCTCCAACCTTCAGCTTGGGGTATGTAAGCCTAGTTGTCATCATTTTATGAGCCTGGTAGAAATCCAAAAGTCTCACTATTGAGGATGTAAACTCTCACCTATTCTCCTTATCTCCTCTACTTTTTCAATGTTTAATGTTCTCTGAGTCAACAGCTACTGACAATCAGTCATCAGCTAGTCTCTAACTGTTCAGAGTGGGGAAGATGAACCAGATATAGAAATATGTTCTATAAACTGTCAATCAACCCAGTTTTCAGTCCATGCATGCCTCCACTTTCATGGGCACCTGGCACTTCCAATCCCTCAGCCTTTTGCTCTGCAGTGCTAGGTCCTTGAATACCCTCCTGTTGAGGGTTTCTGCTAAGTCAGATGTGATTTGCCCATCTGCTTTCTAGCTTCCAAAAATTCTTTTTTGCTATTGTCTCAACTTACACTCCCTCAGTCCTACTGAATTTGTATCTTAAAAAAAAAACAAAACCCTTTACTTCCTTTTTGGTGAGTTTTGAGAAGGAGCTGAGTTAAGCAAGTAGGTCCAATCAACCACATACAAATGGAAGCACAGCACAGTATTTAAAAATTATAATGCACTAGAAAAAAAACACTAGAAAAGATAAACCAGTAGGTCAAAGTGGTCGAATTACAGGTGATTTTAATTTTGCTTTTCCTTCTGCTTTTCTGTATCTAAGGTTTTTGCACAGAAAAACCTTAGTTTTATAATTAAAGAGGTAAGGATTGCATGCAAAAAAGTAAAAACAACCTGCAATCTCAAAACCTCAAGCATCTATGCATTTGGCTCCAAGTCTTTAGAAGCAGACATTAGAGTGAATTTTAAAATGTGGCCCAATATGGGTAAAGCTTAAAAGATAAGTGTAAATATGAACATAGGTATTTAACAGTAATCATTCCCTTGTCAAAACCCTACAGGGGTCTACACTGGAATACTACTACATTCAAACCTCCAGCCACGTGCCATACTAGCTATAGACATCAAGTAAGTTACTTGAACCTCTGGGCCCAGTCTCCCAATGGGTAAAATAGGATTAATAATAGTACTTCCTCCAATGGCTGTTGTGATAATTAAAGCAGTTATTGCATGTAAAGCACTTAGAACAGCGCCTAGCACAGGAAGTACTCAATAAATGTTGGCTTTTATTAACTATTATTGTTATACCAACATTGCAACAGAAAAAAAAGTTAAACTAAAGTACAAGTTCAATTTGCAGAGATTAAACATTGTAATCAAGTTTTATTTATTGAAAACTATTCTAAATAAACTTATCCTTTCCACAAGAGATAAAAAGCCCAATTATCCGTTAAGTTGATGGTACTCAGGGCAAGAATCAAACTGCAAAAGTGATAAAATGGAAAAATACCTCTGTCATTAAGCGTTTTAGTCCTTCAACTTCATCTTCTCCTGGGTTAAGTTCACCACCAGGTCTGTATAAAAGTTAAGAATTTCAGCTTTCAACTTAATACTTTTAGGTTAACAGGAAGAACAAAATAATAGTTTCTATCATGTAACTGAGTAACACATACTTCAATGCTGCCTAAGGCAATCAAAGCAAACAAATGTGAAAGGGAGGGGAAAGAGTGTGCTAAGAACTTGAATTCCCAGGATTAAGTCACCAGACTAACAGTACACAAACCCTATTTTTAAACAAACCAAACATGTAACATAACAAACATAACTGCTGGCCAGAAGTCCATCCCAATCTCTTCTCTCTGGAAGCTATCTGGTGGTAATGGATTCTAGAAATGCCCAGAGAGGCAGTGGGCCACATTCTTTAGGTCTGAAAAATGGGACATTTTTCAAGAATTCCTATCTAAGGATTTGACCTTTATTGGCATAATCTGGTCAAAACATTGTGGACTAAACGTAGAATAGTGAGAGACTTATAAGCTTAATGATAAAACTAAATAGTTACCTATAAAAATGTTAAGTCATTTTAAGGAAAAGAAACACTATTCATCCTAAAAATAATATCAATTGTTCTTAGTAATGCTACAATGATATCTAGAAATTGAATTTGGACTTACTTGCTTTACAGGGCTTCTATCAGGCTAAATTATTAACAATATAGAGACACATACAAATTTCTAGTTAGGCAATAAATGAGCACTACGCTACAGAAAAATGACATAAATTTCTCTTTCTAAAGACTCCATCAACAGCAGTGTTTGTGGAAACAAATGACTAAGGTCTAAAATTGTATTCCAAAGCTGCAGAAAACAGCAATCCTAAAAGTTGTCTCGCTGTTAACTTCCAACGACACTTACAATTTGAAGAAAGTTGTTCCCAGCTGCAGCAGCAACACATGTGGAAGCCGGTGCTCATGGACAATCAGAACCCCTTCTACAGTCCTTCTCATTCCAATTTTATCAAATTCTTCCCTCATGCGCTGAAATCTGGCTGCAACAGAGCTGTCCTTCTCATAGAGGGGCTCTTTTGTACCAAAAGTATAATTAGTAAGAGGGTACCTGTGGTCCAAAGACAAATATGTCACATGAGAACTGAAGACCATAATTTACCATGACAGATTCCAACCATGTATAAAGCAACTATGGTAAAAAAAAAAAAAAAAAAAGTATATATACTGTACTCAGAAACATAGGATTTCTCCAAAGTTACACAACTAGTTAATGTGACAGAAGTGATTAGAATCCAGCTCTTTGGACTATAAAGCCAGAGCTTCCATTAGATCAAGCTGCTACACCACACTTGGACTTTCAAGTATAGATAACACCATCCTTACGTCCCTCAAATGCTTAGAGAAATGACCACCTGGATATCTGGTACTCCTCTGGCAGATCATGGCTGCTATATTAAAACTGACAACCTAGCTAATGCCCCCTTGGGCTCCTCTACGAATCTAATCAGAAATTCTACTAATTATGGGTGTTAAAGACTAATAACTCTTTTTCTACAAGGTGAGCCACCGCTTTCTATCATCTCCCCAGTTATTTTTCTCCCAGTCAACTATCGTGAGACTTTTCTGGTACCACAACCCTTTCCTCTTCAGATGAACATTTCTTTCCCTTCTAAACCTTTTTAACTTTTGTATGTATTCTATCCAGTATCCTTATTCTTCCCTTTTCCTCAAGTTTTTTGCCCACCATTTCTAACCTGAATAGTCTCTCCTCCTTTATCAAGAATTCAAAACATGGGTCATATTAAGACAGTTTTCATCTTGTCTAGTAAATATCAATTTTTTTCCTTAAAATATTTAAAAATCCCATACCTATATTTAATCACACAACTTGTAACCCCTTGACCATAGGTCTTACAGTAAAGAAACTTCTGACTGTATGCCTCTGAGTAAGAATACTTTGACCCACCTGCCTATTTCCTATGAAAATGACTTAACATCCAAAGCCAAGAACTACGTAACTAATCCACTTAAGTGGACTGGATGGATTGGATGAAAGGGAAACTCAAGATTGTCGAAATTTAACAAATTAATTCCTGAGGCCAAATTCTAGACATGAATGAAGCAGCTCTAAAATAGCTAAAATATACCATTTCCAGGATGCTTGAAAGACTTTAAGAACTTCCCCAGCAGACCTAATGCTGAGTCTATCATTACCATCATCATCGCTAGCAGCATTCATTTCACATGGAACTATGTGCCAGACAACTGTTTATATGTATTAACATTTAGTTCTCACAATCGGAGTTAGAAAGAATCGAGGATAGCTGTACGCATCTATACTGCAAACGTCAGCTCTCGTATCAAGATGAAACATAAGAATTTTCAGGTATGAAATCAAGAGTGCCAGCCCAGACACACATATTACCCCCATCACACTGTGAACTTCGCAAAGCGGGGACTACATCTTACCTCCTCTTCACTGTACACCCAGCATTATGCCCAGTGCCTGATACAAAGTAGGCATCTATGCAGTATTTCCTAAAGCAAAGAATATTCTGGGGGAGATGACTTGTTTTCAAGTTAGATTATAACTCACCCAGATGAACTGAGTTCACATCAGTGATTTTTTTCTGAATACTGTATTTACACAGGAGAGGAAATGTTCTGTAAATTCATCACCCCACAACTTTTAAAAATTATTTTAATGTTTATTTTTGAGAGACAGAGCACGAGCAGGGGAGGGGCAGAGAGAGAGGGAGACACAGAAACTGAAGCAGGCTCCAGGTCTCACAGAGCCTGACGTAGTGCTTGGATTCAAGAGCCCTGAGATCATGACCTTAGCCAGAGTTGGATGCTTAACCGATTGAGCCACCCAGGTGCCCCCGTCAACCCATAACTTTAATGGAGCAAAAATAAAAAACATTTCACCAAGTTAATTCTACATAGTAACTTGATGCAAATTGATCCAGAAATAAAGTTAAATCAAAGGAAAACCATGAGCCCTAGCTTTAATTACCAAAGGAATCCAAGAGCTGTGCTTTCACATTAAAAAAAAAATTTGCCTCTTCCACTTCATGGAAATCTTAATAAGATGTTCTGAAAAACAGAGACATGAAATTAAACTATTATGCTAACGTAATAACTAGAGATATTAGCTTGTACATACACCACTCTCTAGCTACAGATTTAATAAACACAACATTTTTATTATCTAACCTTCCAGGCCAGCACTTGTTTTGCCAAATAAAACAATAATTACAACCATCGTTTCAATTTCAAAACGCTGTTGAAGTTCATTTATTTGAATGTAAAATAGAAAAACACGTAAAACTTTCTCGTGGAGACACCAGTATCAGTAAGTAAATCCTTGTACCTTACAAATACTGACCAGCATAAACTGGCTACTTTCCTCCATTAGGGTCAGCACCACTGTGCCTCACAAACTCTAAGAAATTATTTAAGCGGGGGCGGGGGGACATACGGACAATTTCCTGATCAAGACAGAACCCAAATGCCAACTACCTGCCACTAACTGCAAGATGACTTTTGTGATTGACATCGACATGCAATGGCTTGAAGGGCTGTCACTGAAAAGTGTGGCAAATAAAAACGCAGGCCACAGTGGATTCTCTGGGGCGGCAGGCTGGTCCCCTCCAGGGTTTGAATGGAAACCCAGGCCTAACAGTATCCACCCTCCTCAGCTGGGGCCTACGGGGTGGCTGACTGCTGTCGCTGCGGCAGGGAAGACAGGTGAAGGCATAGGGGAAGCCAGCTAGCCCTGAACACACGGATAAAATGTGCTGCCTTCAAGAGCTCACATACAATTAAGCAGGTAGAAGGAAAAAAGCTAAACCGAAGCTTCAGAGCTAGAGCTCGAAAGCTTAACCGCTACAGAAAAGTGAAAACTGCAAAAAAATGATCCATTACACCATTCATACCAAATAAAAACACAAAAACACGATCACAAACGTGATGTGAAAACGTAAACACTGGACAGGAAAAAGAAACCCCACGTTTTGCAGCTGGTTACCTCTGGAGACATGGGGAGGGGGTGAGTTCAAAGCAAACCTGGGATTTTCCTAGAATGACTGAATCGGGGGGCAGTGTTGGGCACGCCTTCCCTACAGAAAAGGAAAACCCTCTCAAGTAGGACTCTAACCCCGCGGCGCCCGGAGACCGGGAAAGGGCCCCCGAGGGATCTTCAAAAGCGCGCGTCCCTGAGCGGGACTGGAATTGGTGGGGAGGCGTGGAGCCCGCCGACGGCCAGGGGCGCGTCGGAAGATCTGGAGTCTTTAGGAGCGCTCACGAGGAAGGGGGAGCCCGCGAAGGCAGCGCGCTCAGGCCAGGCCGCACTTACAGATTGATGGTTCGCTCCAGGGTGAGGGGCTTGGTCTGCTGGATGTACTTGTTGCCGAACTGGTTGACCCCTCGGGGCCAGCCGGTTTGTGAGCGATTGGGCGGTACCACAGACATGCTGGCTGCCTCGAATACTGGCGGCGAGAGAAAATGGGGCAGGCAGGGAGACTTTCCCTGTGCCGGCAGCGGTTATTCGCGTCCCCCTCAGTAGACGCCACCCGCCATTAACATGAGAGCGCAAGAGGAGGTAAAGCACACCGGAAGTGCATCCACAGCCTCTGGCGGCAGGAAGTAGAGGGGCGCGGCCTGCCTAGCCAACCACCCCTGGGCCAATCGCTGGTGAGATGGCCGCAATATCTGGAGCTCCCATTGGTAAATGAGGAATAGGCTCCGCCTCCTCCTTGGGACTTCCTATTGGGCGATGCTGGGGAACACGGGATAGGGGGCATTCTGGGAATTGTAGTCTTCCCCGGAAAGTAGCTGCTTAATCAGAGTGGCGTGGGTCCGTAGCTTAAGAGAAGATGAATGGGAAACGGCCAGCTGAGCCGGGCCCCGGCCGTGCGGGGAAAAAGGGGAAGAAGGAGGTGATAGCGGAGTTTTCGGATGCTGTCACGGAAGAAACCTTGAAAAAGCAGGTGTCTGAGGCCTGGAGCCGCAGGACGCCGTTCCGTCACGGTAACCGAGTACTGTGAAGGGGGAGCTGCCGCGCGGGGTCTGGGGGCCTCTGGGAGTCCTGCCACTCTCAGCCCTGGGCAGTGGGGCCTCAAGGGAAGAGGCTTTTGGAGACAGTATGACTTTGGCCACCTCTGACTCTCCTGCTGCCCTCTATCATTCCAAGTTCGGTTCGGATTTAGAAATCCTCATGAGAAGAGGAAGAAACGTAGGCCCAAGAGTTTGGAGAAGCAGAGGGCATGCAAGTTCGTAGTTCCTCCGAGGGCAGTGATCGCTTATCCCAAAATAGTGTAGCCAGAGCATTTGTCCTGAGCTGCCAGATAGCTGGCACTGCGCTTACTCGTTTTTACACGCCTGTAGGTCGACTACGTGACTTAGGAAGGTAAACAAGTGTTGAGCAAGGAAAGAAACCCACCTTGAACGATGCCAGCCTCAGCTTCAGATACCACCTTAGTGGATAAGAATTCTGCGTAATGCATCATGCTTTCCCTTCTAGAGATTGCCATGATTTTGCTTTCGGTTAAGTAATTTAAAGAGGTGAGGCCTGGGTGTCTGGATGCACATAGAAAGCGATAGCTCTATACACTCAGGGACTTGTCAGTATCCTAGGCTGGAGGATGGAAATAGGGATAGTGTCTATCACAGCTTGACAAGGAGATGAAGTGAAATCGTGCCTGCACAGCACCACTCTGTTTGGCATGTGGTAGGTCGTGGTGGTGCTGCCTGTCGTTAGAAGCAGTGGGTAAAATGCTGAGATTAGAAATCAAGGCATCAGAAAGTTATGCTTGAAGTGATTTTTTAAAAAATGAGTGTTGTAACTTCCTCCAATGGTAACTTGGGGAAAGAAAAAAGCAGGGTCAAAGAAAAATTGCCAGCAATTTAGAAATTGTTCTCACTTTCTAAAAATGTATTTATTTTGAGAGAGAGAGAGAGCAAGCACAAGTAGGGGAGGGGCAGAGAGAGAGAGAGAATGAGAATCCCAAGCGGACTCCACACTGTCAGCACAGAGCCAGACATGGGGCTGGATCCCACCTACTGTGGGCTGAGCTGCTATTCTCATTTTTTAATTAAGTTTGGGAGAAGTCAGTAAAGATTCTAAAATATATTCAGTTCAATAGCTAATCTTTGAACTAAAAAAAACAAAACAAAGCAAAAACAAAAAAAAGCAGGAAGCCTGGGCTGGCTCAATCAGTTAAGCATTGGAGGTCGGCTCAGGTCATGATCTTGCAGTTTAAGAGTTTGAGCCCCGCTTTGGGGTTGCTGCCGTAAGCACGGAACCCTCTTTGGATTCTCTGTCTTCTTTCTTTCTGCCTCTCCACTGATCGCTCTCTCTCGAAAATAAACATTTTTTAAAAACTCAAAAAAAAGAACCTTAATTTAGTGATATCACCTGTACTCCTTTTAAGAACTAGTATTTTAAGAACAATATTTTTAAAAAGCAGTATTGAATAGGTAAAGAAAAAAAGAGAAGAGCTTATAACTCTTCCCCCAAATCTTAGATTTTAAGTACTTGATTTCTGAGAATTCAGGACCATTCCTTTTTGTATTCTCTTTGCTATACCACTTGGGGGTCAAAAATACAAAAGGAGAAAAAGTCACAGGTAATGTTTTCCTTCCAACAGAAGCCATTGTCATGGACATGGAGCCCTTTCTTCACTGTGTGATCCCAAACTTCATCCAAAGCCAAAACTTTCTGGAAGGGCTTCAGAAAGAACTTTTGAACTTGGACTTCCATGAAAAATATAATGATTTATATAAGTTCCAGCAGGTATTTATGTCCCTTTCACCCTTCCACTTCAGAAATTCATTATCTACAGAGTCATTCATTACCTTTGGACTTGAAGTTTTAGATTGGGTTTGCCTTGGAGGGTCCTTTTCTTGACATAGTAAACAATCGTTCATTCATTTCACATAAACGTACTGAGTATTAACGATGTGTTAGGTGCCATAATTATTGTATGGGACTCTCTGACAGTCCCTGCCCTATAAGACTTCAAAATCTAAAATAGTAGAAATGGTAACAATCATAACAGACAATCAAGAAATACAGTAAGCCAGTAAGTTAAGTACATTATAAACAAAGAGGATTAGGTAACTTTTGGGGATTGATATGCTAAAGAGAACTGTATGTTGGAAAATAACAACCATTTAAATTTTTGAGTTCATGTCTTTATTTAAGATGGCTTGATGTGTTGCAGAATGTCCACAAGAGAGTTATGTCTATTCCTTTTTTGGTGGACAGTTTCATGTGGCAGAAAGATCATGTCAAAATCATGGCTGGTCTTCTACTGTTAGAAGACAGGGCCCAGTCTGGGTATGGAGATCTTGATCATTCGTTTCCCCAGTTTGTGTAGGAGTATCTTTATTATATGGTGTACATCGCTCCTGGAAATCCTTTATAAAACCTCATGGACATCAACCCTTAAAAATCACAGGATAAAATGAAAAAGGTGAAGAATTATTTTGTTTTCTTTGCCTTTACCCTTTGCTTTCTCTTTATCTGGGATAAGGGAGAAAATAACAGGATTTCTCTCTCTTTTCTTTTGCACTAGAGCTGATTGTGTCCCCTAGTATGTCTATCTTTGGGCCTTGCATATAGAATTGAATTAACCACACAATAAAATACACAATATATCTCTTAATAATTCAGGAAATCCAATTAAAATTAAACTTTTATCCTTAGAAAAGTTACATAGGTTAATTAAAAACCACAATTATCTGCCTTTGTAATTATATAAACTTCAATAACACTAAATCTCGTAGATTTAGGGCTATATGCATCTCTGATTACTAAAATTGAGAAATAAAACTGTTTTTTACTTAAATGCAATTCAATGGATGAAAATACTTTTAACTGTGAAGTCAGTGAGTGGCAAAATAATAAAAAGGGCCCTGGGTAATGAGGAGAAAAATAAAAGATTAGATCACATGGGTGTTTGGTGGAACTCTACTGGGCTGTGAATAATTTTTACTCTGCTCACGTTGGGACTGAACTTCTTCATCCTAAGACGGTAAATATAAAACCTGCTTTCAGTCTTCTGTCCCTTCAGACTTTGTTTATATCCCCTTTGCTTGTGCTATGAATTGCCTTAATTGAGTCTTTGATACCCTCCAACCTTCCTAACCAAGTATGTCATTAAGAGCTGCCTGATAGTCTGTATATTTCAGAACAAGCATCATTGAGTGCATGCTTTATGCCATGCCAAGTACTTTATTAATTCATTAAATAAATCCTCGGTCCTATGAAGGAGGTACATTACTATTTCTATTTTACAGATGAGGTGACTACATCAGTCTTTCCTTCTCTTCTGGATCATTACCTTCAGCATATAAAAGAAAGATGTTAAGAAAAAAAAATGCTCTTGACCTGACTTTGCCCTTCAGCTACCACCATATTCCTCTGCTCCTCTTTTTTTTCTTTTTTTTCTTTTTCTCCTTCTTCTTTTTCTTCTTCTTCTTCTTCTTCTTCTTCTTTTCCTCTTCCTCTTCCTCTTCTTCTTCTTCTTCCTTTCTTATAGAGAGAGAATCTCAAGCAGGCTTCACACTCAGTGCAGAGGCCAACACAGAGCCTGATCCCATGACCTTGGGATCATGACCTGAGCCTAAATCAAGAGTTGGATGCTCAAACGACTGAGTCACCCGGGCGCCCCTCTCTGCTCCTCTTGACAGTAGAATTCCTTAGAAGTTGTCTGTCCTTTCTGAAACATGTCTTCTCCCATTCTCTGTTAAGCCCACTTTTCATCAGGCTTTCCCCTACAACTCCACTGAAGCCGCACTTGCCAAGCTCACTCGCAACTTCTGCGTTAGTAAATCCAGTCATCAGGTTTGAGGCCTCGCTTTCCTTGACTTCCAGAAGCACTGGAGCTACTGTGTTACTCCTTTCGCCAGGAGACATTTTCACCTTACACTCAGGAGGCCATGGTCTCCTGGTCTTCCTGCTATACCTCCCTGGCTAGTCCTTGCTTTCCTTTGGTAGGTTTGCCTTTTGTGCTTGACTTCTCAATGATGGAATGAATACATTAGGGCTTTGCCCTTGGGCCATTTGCAGGCAGATTTCCAGGGAGTCCCTCGCTTTGCCTCTCCTCTTGGATATATCTGTTCAGTGTCTCACACCTAAGTCCAAAACTGAACTCCTGATCTTCTCCCCCTAAGTCTGCTCCACCTGCAGTTTTACCAGTCCCAGTTAATGGCAACTCGATCTTGCTAGGGAGCCAGGCTTAAAAACCTTAAGGCCTCTCTCCCCTCATACCCAGTTTGTCAGGAAATTCTGCAGGCTCTGTCTTCAAAACCTATCCAGAAAAAACCCACTTCTTTCCACTTCCACTGCCGACAGCCAACACCTGGCCCAAATCATCTTTGTCTCTCATCAGGATTATTCTGTTAGTCTTGTAGTCTAGTCCCTTGCCCAGCTCCACAGTCACAGCCGTCATGTTCTTTTAAAATGACAGTGGACCCAAGAGAAGTGACAACACGTTCACACAGAAACTAGTATACAAATGGTCGTAGCGGCACTGTTCAGAATATCCAAAAAGTGGAATGGACCCAAATGTCCATCACCTGATAAATGGACAAATGAGTGTGGTCTGTCCGCACAACGGAATATTACTCAGCCAGAGAAAGGCATGACGTAGTAATGCTGCTGCAGCATGGAGGAGGCTTGGAAACGTGCTGAGAGAAGCCAGCCACGCAAGGTCACAGGTTGTAGGATTCCGTCTCTAGGATGTCCGGAATAGGGCAAATCCACGTGGAGAGTCAGAACGTAGATAAGCGGTGGTCAGGACTTGGGAGAGAAAGGGATGTGCAGTGACCGCCTAATGGGTACAGGGTTTCTTTTTGAGGTGATGGTAAATGTTCTAGAACCAGCAGTGGTGGTTGTACAACATGGTGAATATACTAAAATCCACTGAATTACACACTTCTGTATGGTTAAGATGGTAAATTTTGTGTTACATGAATTTTATCCCAATTTTTAGAAATTTGAATTGGGATCCCAATACTCCCTTGCTCAAAAATTCCCATGGTTCCTCATTTCTTTGTCAGGAAGCCAGAGTGCTTAGAACAGCTCTATGGCGTCCCCATTGCCTCCTTGGCCCCATCTCCTACTGCTCTTCCCCGCACTGTCTCTGCTCCAGCCACACAGTCTCCTTGGATTTCTTGACTGGGCCAGGCCATGCTTCCCACTCGGGACCTTGAATCCTCTGTGCCTAGATATTCTCTTGGCCTGTTTCCCAACCTCCTTCAAGGCTTTGCTTCCCTCAGCAAAGTCTAGCCTGGCCACCGTGTTCATACTTGGAAGCCCTTTCCCACGTAAGCACGCCTGCTCCCTCCAACTCTGCTGGTTTTCCCCGTGCTTCTGTCCCCTTCTTTCATACTAACCACTGGCTTTGTATGTTTATTGTCTGTCTCCCTCAAAATATAAGCTCTACTGTCATAACTGTTGAAGTATTTGTTGAATGACTAAGACACAGGGGGGTTAAGGAACTCGCCCGAGCTGCAGAGCTCCTACGTGGAGAGGGTATCCGTCAAACCCAGGCAGTCAGGCTTCAGAGTCCAGGCTCATACCCATAATGCTCTGCCACCAGGGCACTCACTGAACTGCTTTCTTCTATATGTCATATATATGAAGGTAATCTTTTTTTGTTTTTCCTCTTTTTTATGATCAAGTCTGATGATTTGAAGAAGAGAAGAGAGCCTCACATCTGTGCTTTAAGGTAAACAACTAGTCCTATTTGTCGGGTGTGGGAAGTGTTATAGAACATTATGTCGTTATCCTATTTTGTAGAGGAGGAAACAGACTGAGACATGAAGTAAGTTCTTCAGGGCTTCCTAGGTGAAAACTGGGGGAGCTGAGATACAAACTCAAACCAGTCTGATTCCAGGGCCCAACTTCTCAATGACAAAGTATTCAACCTTGTTAGTAATCAGGGAAACATTGCAGGAAGCATTTTCCACCTATTAGGTTGGCAAATATTAAAACTCCCATGTTGGGGCACCAGGGTGGCTGAGTCGGTTAAGCATCTGACTTCAGCTCAGGTCATGATCTCATGGTTCGTGGGTTCGAGCCCTGTGTCGGGCTCTTTGCTGACAGCTAGCTCAGAGCCTGGAGCCTGTCTTCGGAATCTGTGTCTCCCTCTCTCTCTGACCCTCCTCTGCTCATGCTGTTTCTATCTCTTTCTCAAAAATAAATAAAACATGGGGTGCCTGGGTGGCTCAGTCGGTTAACCATCGGACTTCTGCTCAGGTCCTGATCTCGCAGTTCATGGGTTCAAGCCCCGCTTCGGGCTCTCTGCTGGCAGCTCAGAGCCTGGAGCCTGCTTCAGATTCTGTGTCTCCCTCTCTCTCTGCCCCTCCCCCAATCATGCTCTGTTTCTCTCTGTCTCGAAAATAAATAAATAAATAAATAAATAAATAAATAAATAAATAAATAATTTTTTAAAAGGGAAGAAAAAAAACTTATATGAAAGATTTTCCTTATTGCTACATAGTTAGCATAATATATACCATTATTGCAACTTACAGGTTTTAATCTACAAACTAAGTGGTCCTTCAACAGTGGAGCCAGTGTTAGTGCTGAAGAACATATCTAAAATTCAGTAACCTAGGCAGCTGAGCAGCATTGGACTTAGTCTGATTTATTGCTGAGTATACATGGATGTTTTTTTGGGCGCATGAGGCATCCCTGTAGAATTAGAAATAAATATTTGCAGAGATTCATTGTGAGTGTCTCATTACAAACTAAGGAGTCTGTGTTATATCCTCCATTGAGAAATAAAAACATCATTAAACACAAACTGACACAATATAAGCTATTTTAGTAAAATAATTCAATGTAATCAATATTTGGAGTTTCTATTATATCCAAAGTATTTTGAAGTTGCATATAATGACTTGCAATATCATTTCTGAAATTATTTGATGAGATTATTAAAAATATAAGTACAAGATTTCCTTACTTTTCACCAGAATTTTATCTCTTATTCCAATTTGGCAAATTAACATGGGTGATGTGAATTCTTCACAGTTCATTTTTTTCCTCATACAGAGACTGAATCTAGCTTAATGTGTTTGCTCTGTTTTCTCATTTGGTCTTAATTCAATACCCTCTTTTAGCTCTAGGTAACCAGCCCAAACCTGACACTTAGTTCATTCAAGCCTCTTCCATAAAGTTAAGCATGTGTGAAAGAGAAATCATTATTAAAAAAAGAAAAAAAAGCCACATAACAATATTGATTTTATTAACAACTAGAAAATGTTCCTCTTCAAAAAGTACAAAATTAAGCATTTATTCTCTAAGCACCTTCATATCATATATTTCTTTAATCTCATAAGGAGCTGCCATCCATTACTTCCTGTCATCACCCTTCCAGATTTAACTTCCTCGGCTTCTTTTTATTATCAATTTAGTATTTATGATTCACTATTCAAAACATTTTATTGTTAATAACATCAACTCAATTTTCTTGTACCTGCAGGGCAATGACCTAACCAGGTCAATCCATCTGTAATCTGAGTGCTAATTAAACAAAATACTACAACAACAAAAAATAAATATATAAAAAATAAAATCCAGTAACCTCGGAACAGAACATCAGTGCGATATATTATGACAGAGGCCAAAGCACTGCTGTGATAGGGCATGCCATAAACTTAAGAGGAAGAAAGTGAAATGAAACAGAGCAAAAATAGATTACAGTAGATAGATTTGCATTTCTTTCTCTTTATTTCAGTTCCAAGTCCTAACCTGTACAAGTTTAAAATAAATAGGGGCACCTGGGTGGCTCCTATTAAGCGTCCGACTTCAGCTCAGGTCATGATCTCACAGTTCGTGGGTTCGAGCCCCGTGTCGGGCTCTGTGCTGACAGCTAGCTCAGAGCCTGGGGCCTGTCTTCAGATTCTGTGTCTCCCTCTCTCTGACCCTCCCCTGTTCACACTGTCTCTCTCAAAAATAAAAATACAACATTAAAAAAATTTTTTTTAATAAATAAATAAAGAATAAACTGCAGCCTCCAGGAAAAAGTAGTTGTGGCCTAGACCCAACTGGAGGCCTCACTGCGGCCTAACAAGTTATCTTTGTTTACATTTCTAGGAAAGTTCTGTTTGAAGATTTCCGGACTTGGCTTTCTGACATTTCCAAGATTGACCTGGAATCAACTATTGACATGTCCTGTGCTAAATATGAATTCTCTGGTAAGAAAGATCAAGCCCCTGACGTCTGGAAGTCTTAAAGGCTTTCACTACACAGTGGCAAGAAGGTAGCACCAGTGTGTCAGAATCCCAGACCGCATGTCCCCACATAGTATAGAACCTTCTCAGTCAGGAGCCCTTGACCCAGCTCAGAGACCGAAACGCCCATCTTATTGGAAGGGATAATAAGGCAGTGGTTCTCTTTGGTGGAAATACGAAAGCTGCCGACCATATTTTCAGGAAAACGCTGATAAGGCACACGCACATCGGCTTTGTGTACACTATCAGGCAACTCCGAGGTGATATTGTAAACTCTGCACGTAGAACCACATTGTTGTTTTTTTTTTTTTTTAATGTTTATTTATTTTTGAGAGAGAGAGAGAGAGAGAGAGACAGAGCACAAGCAAGGGAGGGCCAGAGAGAGAGGGAGACACAGAATCTGAAACAGGCTCCAGGCTCTGAGCTGTCAGCGCAGAGCCAGACACGGGCTTGAACTCACAAACCATGAGATCATGACCTGAGCCAAAGTCAGATGCTTAACTGACTGAGCCACCCAGGCGTGCCCTAGAACCACATTCTTAAAGAACAAAAACCTCAAACAATATAGAAGGATACTGCGTAAACCTTGACGGTCCCCTTCCCTTTCTTTTGGTCTCCCCAGCTCCTCTCAGAGGTATCCTTTGTCACCAGTTCCCTCAGCACATAAATGTCTTTTTGAAAACACACTTGGTTTTTTTGGTCTGGAAGAAAAAGCGTTTTGTTTTGTTTTCCTGAGTCCAATTTTGATTTGGGTTTACTCTCACACAATATAAAGTGTAACTGGGGTACGTATAAAATCGTAGCAGCTTTTTGAGGATAACTGAGTGGTACACAGGAAGAGTCCCATCATACGTCCTTTTTTTATTAAAAAAAAAAACTCTAATTGAAATAACTTCAAACTTGCAGAAAAGTGGCAAACATAGTACAAATAACTTATTTCCTGTTGTACCTGAGAGTAGGTTCCTGTTCTGCCCCCAGCCCCCCAAGTACTGCAGTGATTCCTGCCACAAGGACATTCCCCTGTATGATAGCGATAAACCGTCAGAATCAGGAAGTTGAGATTAATACATGAGTCCCATCTAATGCACAGGCTCCATTCAAGTTCTGTTATTTGGTCCTTGATTGCAAAAGGATCTAGGGGCGCCTGGGGAGCTCAGTCCGTTGAGCGTCCGACTTCAGCTCAGGTCGTGATCTCACAGTTTGTGAGTTTGAGCCCTGTGTTGGACTCTCTGCTGTCAGCCGGAGCCCACTTCAGATCCTCTGTCCCCTTCTCTCTCTCTGGACCGCCCACGCTTGTTTGCTCTCAAAAATAAATAAACAAAAAATAAATAAAATACATGTTCAAAAGGATCTGGTTCAGGATTGTGTCATGCATGCAGTTGTCATGCCTGTTTGGACTCCCTCAGTCTAGAACAGTTCAGTCTTTCCTTGACTTTCATGGTCTTACTGCTTCTGAAGGTTTACGGAGGAGTCATTTTGTAAAACTTCCCTCAGTTTGAGTTTGTCTGATGCTTCCTCGTGATTAGATTCAAGCCATGCATTCTTGGTAGGAATATTACAGAATTAATTATGTGGGTTTTTTACACTGCATCTTATCAAGTGGTACATGGTTTCTGTGTGTCATAGTCTAGTGATACTAACTCTGGTTACTTAATTAAGGTGGTGGCTAATGTCAGGTTTTTCTTTTTTTTTTAATTAAAAAAATTTTTTTAATTTTTATTTATTTTTGAGAGAAAAACAGAGCATGAGCAGGGAAGGGGCAGGGAGAGAGGGAGACACAGAATCTGAAGCAGGCTCCAGGTTCTGAGCTGTCAGCACAGCACATGGGGCTTAAACTCACAGACTGCGAGATCATGACCTGAGCTGAAGTCAGACACTTAACTGACTGAGCCACCCAGGCGCCCCAGCATCCTCTGATATTTCTTGCTGACTTATTACTATGCAAGTTGCCAAACAGGGATTTTTTTTTTAATAATAAAATTGCTTATTTTACATTTATTAGTTGTCATTCTACTGTAAAGGAAACATTCCCTTCTTCCCATTTATTTGTCCCTGTATCTATGTTGGTGTGGATGTATGGATTACTACTTATGTAATGAGCTATAATCAGTTGCTATCATTATACTGATATTTATATTGTCCCTGATTTGATCAAGAGGAGTCCCTTTAAACTGACTTCCATGTCCTTTTGATGTGTCCCCATCATTCTTAATATATCTTACTTTCTAGCAAAACAAGATTTTCCAGGCTTATCTAATATTTCCCCTGCTCTAGATCCAGAGTCGGCCATTCCTCCAAAGAACCATAGTTCCTTTTAGTGAAGAACGATACTTAAATATCAAGATCTGGGGGGCTCAAGTCAGTTAAGCGTCCAACTTTGGCTCAGGTCATGATCTCACGGTTTGTGAGTTTGAGCCCTGCATCTGCTACTATTAGTGCAGAACCCGCTTTAGATCCTCTGTCTCCCTCTCTCTCTCTTCCTCTCTCTCTCTCTCAAAAATAAACAAACATTTTAAAAAATTCAAGATCTGGACTGTAGGTGTTTTTGCTATTAGGGTATCACGGCCCCCAGGCCTTTCAGTGGAAAAGAGGCAGTAAACACACATACACACATACACGCACACATGTGCACACACGTGCATTTACATTTTTGTGTTTCGACATCTAGAAATATGTAGATATCTCAATATCTATATAAACGTCTACCCATATAGGAAGCTCAATTCACAGTTGATTCCTACAGTTGCAGTTCAACACTATAGAGTTTATCCCAGATTTTGCCATTTCCATATTTGTAATTTCCTACCTCAGCAGTGAGAATCATGGCTTCCATTATCTTCAATATATTTCTTTATTGATCACGATCCCTCCATGTGAGAACAGCCTCAGGTCATCATAGCACGCCTTCCCTCCCCTGCCCTACACAGATGCCTACCTTGCTCAGTTCACCAAATGGCCCTTAGAAGTTTTAGCTCAAGAGATTAATGGAAATCAGCACTAAAAGATCTATGTACAGTGATGTTCATTAAGGCATCCTTTCTTTTTTTTTTTTTTTTTAATTTTTTTTTTTTTTTTTTTTTTTGGAGAGAGACAGAGAGAGAGACAGCATGAGCAGGGGAGGGTCAGAGAGAGAGGGAGTCACAGACTGAAACAGGCTCCAGGCTCTGAGCTGGCAGTCAGCACAGAGCCCGACGCGGGGCTTGAACCCATGAACCGTGAGATCATGACCTAAGCGAAAGTCGGACGCTTAACCAACTAAGCCACCCAGGCGCCCCTAAGGCATCCTTTCTTAATAGATGAGAAATGGAGACAACTTAATTAACAAGTGGAATATTAAAAGGGAAGGAAGATAACTCATAACCCATATGGTAGACTACATGGCCATTAAAAAGCAGGACAGGTGTGTATACTGATGTGGACACTTACCATGTAATAAAAAGGCCACAAAACAACCACTGTAGGATACCATATTTTAAAAGCAAATGTATGTAGGAAAAATACTGGAAGAATATAAGCAAAAATACTGTTAGTGATTCTCTCTGGGGTCTGTCTCTGTAACTGCCCTTCAATGCTTTTTGAGTCCTCCATGTTGCCCGTTTTATGTCTCCAATTATAAAATAGGAGAAATCAGTGTCATTCTACAGCTGGAGGAACATTACGGATGGACTGAAAGTAAAAGCTAGATCTGATATCAGCTGCCCCTTGTCGGTACAGGGACATTAAAGTTTGCATTACACTATTGCAGATGCCCTCCTCTGCCATGACGATGAGCTGGAAGGGCGCCGGATCGCCTTCATCCTTTACCTGGTTCCTCCCTGGGACAGGAGCTTGGGGGGCACCCTGGACCTGTACAGCGTTGATGGTAAGGCCAGCGCGTGCTCCTCGGCACCAGTAGCCACTTCTGAGTTCTTATACACAGCGTGTGTACTCACCTGAAGAGGCAGAAGCCATTCAGTAGGGTAACAACCTCAGGGGGAAGGGATGCCAGCCCTGACGGCTGCCTCTCTAAGTAGTTCTTGAAGTCGTCAATATTCCAGAGATGGAGTCCATTAACAGGCCTCGGCGGACCCTACTTCTAAATACTGACCACGGAAAGGTAGAGCGCGTGTACAGCCGTCTGGTGCCATCAGTCTGCCAGGGTGACTCCGTCTGACAGGAAGCCAGGGCTGTTTTCTAAGGACCGACACCAGATGTTGAATCTGGAAAATTTTCCGAACTTATTCCAGCCCCCATTGATAATAGAGGGATGGTGTAGTGAGAACAGATAGCTCCCAGCAAGTGTGAGGGAGACAGGAGGAAGGGGGGGTGGTTTGGGATCTGCAGGGCACATCTAGTTCCCCCTAGGAATCTGGGAACTGTCGGAGTGAAACAAGGCGGACTGGAAGTGGTTAATGATAATGAAGCCACGCTTGTGGTTGTCTTCTCTCCTGGTGCAGAGCACTTCCAGCCAAAGCAGATTGTCAAGTCTCTTATCCCTTCGTGGAACACGCTGGTTTTCTTTGAAGTGTCTCCAGTATCCTTTCACCAGGTAAAGATCGTAAACTACAAGCATACAGAGTGTAAGGTTCATGCTGTTTAGTTCCCCGTGACCAAAACGTGACAGCTTCTGCTGGACCCCGTGGCCAGACTGTGCCCAGTCCACTGTGATGGATCTGGAAGTCAGTGCACCCTGGCTGGTGACCTTCCCCCTTGTCTGGTGTCTTCATTCATGTGCTGCTGGCCTTTCTTTTCAGGTGTCCGAAGTCCTTTCTGAAGAAAAGTCCCGTTTGTCTATAAGTGGCTGGTTTCATGGTCCTTCACTGACCAGACCCCCCAACTACTTTGAACCACTCATACCTCGGAGCCCGCACATCCCACAAGATGTAAGCATAAATCCTATCGTTTGGCCTCTTCTCTAGAAGCTGTAGTGTGTCATTTGTGTTTCTGGTAATGAAACTAGACTTGGTGTCTGCTCTTCCACTTTTCTTAGATAAATTTTTGATAGTGCCTTTTCTCAGGCAGAGTCTTCCGGCACTTTTACGTGTAACAAGGAGGAAATTATAGAGTGAGGATCTGCATATATTTTACTAGCATGAAATAACATAAGAACAAAAGCAGTAGGAACTGTGAACTCATGTTTTGTATCTACTGCTTCTTTTAAGCATGAAATTTTATATGATTGGATCAACCCTACTTATCTAGACATGGATTACCAAGTTCAAATTCAAGAAGAGTTTGAAGAAAGGTCTGAAATCCTCCTAAAGGAGTTCCTTAAGGTAAGACAGCATATCCTGTCCAGTGTATCTTGGGGACATCCAGTAGCAGCCCTAATGAAATCGTACTGTTATAACAACTGCTTTTGTCAATCTTCCTTCTTGGGTGGGTGAGCAGGCATCACTAAAGGAGTTTTTGCTTTATTCCTGGTTAGAATATTTCTATCATCCTCTTCAAATAAAATATGGAAGCAGTTCTAACAGCTGACGTTGGTAGCAGTTGTATGCTTAGTGTGTTGAGAGTCCCCTGGGTGTTCCCCAGTTTTCTAGAATCTTCACGGTGCATACACACACACACACACACACACACACAACTAGCTTCTACGCTGAGAGGGAGTTGTATGTAGTTTCCTTCCTATTCGTTTGGTGAATATGGTTCACTATAAGCTTATTGCTTTTAGTGGAGAGATTATTAACTGGTCAACTCCTATTAATGAGTGTTTCACAAGGATGAGGTAACACATTTCAGTGGAGAAGGAACTACATCAGAAGTCAGAAGGACTCTATATTCATGTTCTGGCTGTGTGGTTTTACTAACCTGAACAAATCACTAAATCTCTCTGAGCTTCCATTTCATCATCAATTAAACTGCGATAGAACCCGCCTTCCTCGTCTTGAAGAGTTACTGTGAGGGCCACACAAGGTCACAGATGCTGGTGTGGTGCTTCACAGTTGGTCCTGGGCCCCATGGGAGCCCCAAGAGCTGTTCCTCCCTGAGAAAGATAAAGATTGAGATGCTACATACTGCCTCTCTCTCTCTTGGAATTTTAAAGCTGACATATTAAGGAATTTGAGAAGCATAGTAAATAAACGTGTTTGACCCTATTTTATTGAACTTACCTAAAGCAGGCTTTGTGATCCTCGTTCCTGTTCTACAGCTGATAGGACTGCAGTGTTGAGAACATTCCTTGGGAAGCTACATTAAACAAGTATAGAGAAAGCCTCTTGAGCATATTTCAACAGATTAATCAGCTTCTTGCTCTGCTCTCGGCTTTTTATAAGGCTGATTAAATAAAAGTGAGGCCCACAGAGATTTTCATTGTAATGACCTTGGCTGTTTTGCCGCTTAATGTTTTCCCTTCATATCTCCTGGATTAAAGAGTCTGTATTGTGATCTTCATTTTATAAATGCGGGAGGCTGAGATGTTTAGCAATTTGATGTAAGATCTAGAACTGCTGAAGGAGGTAGTCCAGATTAACACTCTAATCTCTTGGCTAAGGCATGGTGATGGTTTATCCAGTCTTTGTTCTGGCTTCACTGTATCAGGCCGGCGCAGCTGGGGGCGGGGGGGCAGTTAGCGTCAACTGGCCCTTTTAGGAATCAGAATGATTCTGCAGAGCTACTCCAGCCACAGGACCAGCTGTGGGACCACAGGGAGAGCCCCTAACTCTTTCTTTCTGTGCTCATTTTCCAGCCTGAGAAGTTTGCAGAGGTCTGTGAGGCTTTGGAGAATGGAGATGTGAAATGGAGCAGCCGAGGTCCCCCTAACAAAAGGTAGAACCAAGACTTTTGCATTCAGCACCTGCCTGTTGGTCAACCAGGCTCACCTCCAATAATAAGACATTGGTCCTGGTGGGGTCTCATCCCCAGGGCCATCCGGTAGCAGGCCCCGAGAGAACCTCACTGTTAGAACAACCTGTGATTCAGTGAGCTATGCCAAGGTTTAGGCAGCGGGGTACAAAGCTAACGATCAGCTTTTATTCCATGCATGATATTACGTCTGTGGCTTCGATGAACAACTTGGCATCACTGCTTTCCAGGTTTTATGAGAAAGCTGAGGAGAGCAATCTTCCCAACATCCTAAAGGACTGCATGGACTTGTTTCGCTCCGAGGCTCTGTTCTTGCTGCTCTCCAACTTCACGGGCCTGAAACTCCACTTCTTGGCCCCTTCGGAGGAAGATGAGGTGGAGGACAGAAACGAGGGTGAAGGCACCTCTGCGGCTGATCACACCGAAGAAGGGACTAGCCATAGCTCCCCTGGGCCAGAGAGTCCTCACATGGCTGTCAGCAACAGCAGCCAACAGAGCAGTGGACAGACAGACCCAGAGTCAGAGGAAAACGAAGCCAAGAAAGGTAAGCTGTCGGTATGATTTGTCCTTATGTACCATTAAGCACTCGCTAGTCAATCATTTATTCAACCAACAAATATTTCTTGAGCATCTGCTATATGCTAGGCCTGTTTTGGGAAATGGAGGACAGAACAAACAAGGTCTCTGCTCTCCCAGAGCTTATATCCTAGGAGGAGAGGACAAAGATTAAACGTGTACATGAGCCACAAGAAGACATCAAATAACAAGTGCATGTGGAAACTTTCATAGGGTTGTGTGTGAGGAACCACCAAGTGGCCTCTTAGGTGAAGGGGCAGTTGGAAGAGCCTGTCTCAGAAGCTGCCATCTCAGCTCAGATTGGAGTAACAAGAAGGATCTGTGGGAAGAACGTTCTGGGCAGGAGGAGCATCTCATATGTTTAGGCTAACGATATACAAACAGGAGACAGAAATAGGACTGGCGGTGCCCCAAACTGCTTTAAAACACAACAGCACCAAGGAGAGGAAGGTGAGCCGCTTATTTCTTCCAAGGCCCAATAGCAGCCTAAGAAAAACTTGCTTGCATTTGGGCAAATGGACAGAAGGAAATTATTATTAGAAGTAGAGGAAGTCTAGGGGCGCCTGGCTGACTCAGTTGGAAGAGCATGTGACTCTTGATCTCAGGGTCCTGAGTTGGAGCCCCACGTTGGGTGTGGAGATTACTTTAAATTTTTTTTTATTTAAAAAATTTAAAATTTAAAATTAAATTTTTAATTTAAAAAATTTAAATTTAAATTTAAAAAATTTAAAATTTAAAATTAAATTTTTAATTTAAAAAATTTAAATTAAAAAAAATTTTTTAAAGTGGAGGAAGTGTTTAATCCTCTACAAACAAGATGAAAAAGAGAAAAATACAGGAAATTTAAGAGGTAAGGCTTCTGTGGCATTGGTAACTGAGTAGTTACCAATTCAACATACACATTTCAGTACCTACTAAACCAGTCGAGAAAATCTGTTTCCCGATTCCTCTCCTCAGTTTTACTCTCAATGCTTCCACTCTGATTGCTTGAGAAGGACCCCACACGGTTAGAAGCACAAAGGCTTGGGAGGTGGAAAGCCATGGCCATGGAGACAAACCCCGCCATGTGACACGGAAACACAAGCAGCATAATGTGGAGTCTGTGGCCTCCCAAACTGACCTATCGCTTTGGTTACCACAGACATTTAGAACACCCAGACTCAGGTGGCTTTTTTCTGTGCTAGTCAATACACAGCACTTTCTTTAATAATGTTTTTATTTGTTTTTGAAAGAGAGCACACGAGACAGGGCACACAAGCAGGGGAGGGCAGAAAGAGGGAGACACAGAATCTGAAGCAAGCTCCAGGTTCCCAGCTGTCAGCACAGATTCCAAAGCGGGGCTTGAACCTGTGAACTGCAAGATAGTGACCAGACCTGAAGTCAGACACTTAAGTGACTGAGCCACCCAGGTGCCCCAAGATAGCTTTACTTTAAGATAAAGGTTGGCTTTCCTTGATAATTGAAATTGGCATCTATACCTGGACCCTAAAACGAATCAGGTGAGGATCATTGGGGCCTCATGGGCTTTTTATAAAAAAGTATTTGTTTACCTCTATTCCTTTTAGTTTCATTTTTATGGGAACCTACAACTTGGGGGAAAAGTCTATATAGGCTGCCAAAAGATGCTTTGTTCGTTTACTAAGCATCTACTGTACAGAAGGCCCTGGCCCAAAGCAGAGGAGAGAATACAAAAGGTAAACGTGAAAAGTAAATGTTTGCAAAGTTTATCATCTTAAAAGGGTGGGGACTAAGCTGTAAAGGAGCAGAGTTTTTATATTTCATTAAAGTTAAACTGGTATAAATTCAAATTAGAGGCTTTATAACTTTAGCATGTTAAATGTAACCCATGTGGTAACCAAAGAAAATAGCTATAGAACATACATAAAAGCAAACAAGAAAGGAATTTAAACGTTTCAATGCCAAAAAGTCAATTAAACACAAAAGACAGGAACGCAGGAACTGGGGAACAAAAAGCTATAAACGGGAGCGCTGGGGTGGCTCAGTGGATTGCGCGTCTGACTCCATGTCAGCTCAGGTCATGATCTCAGGGTCATGGAATGAAGCCCCACATTGGGCTCCACACTGAGCATGGAGCCTGCTTAACATTCTCCCTGTGCCCCTCTGCCACATGCACTCTCTCTCTAAAATAAAAAAATTAAATAAAAAAAAATAGCAAAATGACAGAATTAATTCCCTCTTTATTAGTAACTATTTTGTTTAATTTGCTTTATGTTTATTTATCTTGAGAGAGAGAAAACACAAGTGAGAGCAGGGCACAGAGAAGGAGAGACAGAATCCCAAGCGGTCTCTGCACCATCAGAGGGATGACAATCAAAAGAAAGAGATTGGCAAAATAGACAGGAACATATGATTCGACTGTCTGCTGTTGGGGCACCTCAGTGGCTCAGTCAGTCAAACGTCCAGCTGCAGCTCAGGTCATGATCTTGAAGTTTGTGAGTTTGATCCCCACATAGAGCTTACTGCTGTCAGCATGGAGCTCCCTTTGGGTCCTCTCCCCCTCTGTCCCCCTCCCCTGCTCTTTGTCTCTCAAAAATAAAAGTTAAAAAAAAGAATTTTTTTTTTTTAATTTTAATGTTTTATTTATTTCTGAGAGAGAGAGAGATAGCATGAGCAGGAGAAGGTCAGAAAGAGAGGGAGATACAGAATCTGAAACAGGCTCCAGGCTCTGAGGTGGCAGTCAGCACAGAGCCCAACGCGGGGCTCAAACCCACGAACCGCGAGATCATGACCTGAGCCAAAGTCGGAGGCTTAACCGACTGAGCCACCCAGGCGCCCCCCCAAAAAAAGAATTTCTTAAAAAAAAAACTGTCTGCTGTCTACAAGGGACTCACTTGAGATCCCAGAATCACAAATAGATTGAAAATCAAAGGATGTTGCATGCAAGTAGTAACCGAAAGGGAGCAGAAATGGCTATCCTAATACCAAAAGCCTTTATCTCTATTTTTTTGAGTTAGTTTTTTAAGATACCATACAAAGTATATTTTCTACCCACAATAGGATGAAGTTAAAAAGAAATAGCTAACAAGTCATGAAAAGATACAGAGAAGACTTAAATGCATTTTACTGACTGAAAGAAGCCAGTCTGAAAAGGCAGATTTGTATGATTCCAACACTATGACCTTCTGGAAAAGGCAGAACTAAGGAGAGAGTCAAGTCAGTGGAAGGCATTAGGAGGAAGGGAGGGATGCATTAGGTGGGGCACAGGGGGGTTTTATGACATTAAAACCAATTCTGTTCAATACTGTCATGATGGACACTCGACATTATGCATTTATCAAGACCAATAGAATGTATAGCATCAGGAGTGAACCCTAATGTAAACTATGGATTTTAGTTAATAATAATGTGTCTGCATTAGTTTTGTCAGTTGTAACAAATGAATAACACTAAGACAGGATGCTAATAATAATTATTGTTTATTTTTGACAGAGAGAGAGAGAGAGAGACAGAGACAGAGACAGCATGAGTGGGGAAGGGGCAAAGATAGAGGGAGACACAGAATCCAAAGCAGGCTCCAGGCTCTGAGCTGTCAGAACAGAGCCCGACACGGGGCTCAAATCCACAAACCGTAAGATCATGACCTGAGCCAAAGTCGGATGCTTAACTGACTGAGCCACCCAGGCGCCCCTGCAGCCTATTTAAAATTACAGTATTTATTCATGTTATAATTTTTTATTTTGGCAGCTGAATATATATTCTATCTGAAAGTAACTGTAAAGAAAGGGAGCGTCAACTCCCGCCCCCTGCCCCCCCCCCCCCCCCCCCCCCCCCCCCCCCCCCCCCCCCCCCGCCAATAGTCAGACATGGTAACTTCTGACAATCACTGTAACGCTTGTTTGGTGGAGCAGCAGGTCAGAGGGTTCATGGGAATGGTTTCACTTTAGTGCTGGAACATTCTTGCTTACTCTTCCCTTGCAATTTAGCAGTTGTATCAAGTTATTTTAAATTTTTTCTGGCCTTCTGTTGTTTTTTCTTAGACTCAAGTGTTCCCACCTGTCAGGGGGAACTGAGGCATTGGAAGACTGGTCACTACACTTTGATCCATGACAACAGCAAGACTGAATTTGCCCTGGATTTACTTCTCTACTGTGGCTGTGAAGGTAAGAGGCAGGAAGGAAAGCAGGGAGCGGTTTCCATAAGAGGGGCGGTCCCTCCCGGTGACCTTCTCCAGCCGACCCAATTCAGAAGTGCTGTGCCTTGGCCAGGATCGCGGATCACAGAAGCGCCCTTTTGGAAGGAATCTTGGGGGTCATGAACTTCAGTATCCCAACTCAGAAGGATTTCTATCTATGACTGAGGTGTGGGGGATGTGGGCCAAATCATGATTTCCTCCAAGTAACCACACCCCCCCAGATCTACATCTTATATGTAATGTTCCTTCCAAGTGTATTTTACATTTAATTCTTAGTTTTCAGTTCTTATTCAATGTTGGTTGAATGGTAAATTCTAGCTCATATGTCACAGAGGTGGTTACCACTGAGCTCCCAGATCCCCCAGTTGTGAGCAGCATGGGATGGGCAACGTAAGCAGACAATGGAAGTCTTGTAGGGAGAGCTTTCTGAATGTTCTTTGTCTTCCCTCTGTAAGGCTGGGAGCCAGAATATGGAGGCTTTACTTCCTACATTGCCAAAGGTGAAGATGAAGAGGTAAGTTGCTTCTGACAGCAAACTGTCCTTCTGAGTTCTAAGGAAGCTTTCATTCCTCAGAGACCCAGTTTTTATGACCCTCTGCCAGTGTCCTTAGCTGACACATCCCTGATGGTCTGCCTGGCACTCATTCTGATTGCTAGTAGTAAGTGCTCAGCAAGGAATAAAGATGCCAAAGGATAATCACTAAGCATTTATTCTACCTTATTGATAAATTCCATACAAGTTAAGAGTTGCGTGGTACATGCCCATGAAATCTTTGAATACAGTAAGGAAGAAATGCATGAGGTAAAACTTTTCTGGGTATGTACTGGAATAGGGCCCGTTGGGAAATGCCTTGACAGCCAGAGCAATAGCGCCTCCTCATAAAGGATCTTTTAAAAGATCCCCTGTCCCCAGTCTGAGTACATGGTGTGAAAACCATCTGTTCCGTGGGGAATTGTCAAAGACAAGAGCTGAGAAGAAGTTCTGTGTTCTGATGTGACATTGCATTCGCTTATTTCAGCTGCTAACAGTGAATCCAGAAAACAACTCTTTGGCACTGGTCTACAGAGATAGAGAGACTCTGAAATTTGTCAAGCATATTAACCACCGAAGCCTAGAACAAAAGAAGGCCTTCCCAAATAGAACAGGTTTCTGGGACTTCTCGTTTGTCTATTATGAATGACAGGGCTGGGCAAGGCTGAGGAAAAGAGACCCTTCCTTCCTCAGTACTGGGCAGGGTGGAAGAGCTAGGCACCACGCGGAGAGCTCCAAGGTGGCCTGTGTGACCATGTCCTCAAAACTGTGTGGTAGGACTCATCGTTATTGTCCGCAATCTAGACCTTGAGCTTAGAGCCAGGTATTTCTCTCTTGATTAAAAAAATAAAAGATTATTTGTCTTTTTTTTTTTTTTTTACATTCAGTTTTTCATTTTCCACATGGACTTCCTTAGTGATCTTTTTAAAAATTTTGTGTCGTAAAATACACAAGACATAAAGTGTACCATTTTAACCATTTTTAAATGTATACTTTTAAATGTGACATTAAGGATATTCACATGGTTGTGCACCCGTCACCACCATCCGTCTCCAGAACCTTCCCATCTTCCCAGACTGAAACTGTCCCCATTAAAGAGTAACTACCCGTCCCCCTCCCCAGCCCCTGGCAGCCACCACGCCACTTTCAGCCTCTGTCTCCATTCCTGAAGTGTAACAGTACAATATTTGTCCTGCAACCGGCCCATTTCACCCAGCATAAAGTCTTCAAGGTTCATCCATGTTTCCAGTGATTTTTTTGTTTTTTAATACTCATAAACGATTGCTGATTCTGTCCCTCCTAATCACACTGGTTTAGAAAGTTACCAAAAACTTCTGCTCTGGCTGGGCTCATTACACTTCCTCCCAGTGCCTGTGACTGTGTTTCACTGTGACTCTTTTAGGGCGGCGTCAGCTTAGATGATGTTGGCGTCCCTGCCGTGGTAAACACCGGGCTGCAAACCACATGGCCCCCGAGCCTCCTGAGTGGCTGCCTGTGCCATAGGTCATTGTTCCCGGGTGCCACTGCTTTTCTATCCTGGAGTTGTGGCTCCTGTATAACTAGATGATTCTAGCCTCGCATGTGTCTTTCCTGTCCCTAAATACTCTGTCAGCTATAAAATGAGTTGCCTTTTTTTTTCCTTTACGAGAACAGATGCTAAAGGCCACATCAAAATTAAGAGGCTGTCCATTTTGTTACATTCTCTTCCCTGAACCCATGTGGGGCCTATGTGATGTGCACGAGGGGGCATAGCAGTCACTGCATCGTTAGCTGAAAGATGCTGTTTTCATTTTAATACTGTCTTCTCGTTTTCTGGGTTTTTTTTTTATATTGATTACTAGCTGTTACTATAGCTTTTATTTGAGGTTTTATTAATCAGTAGGAAAAGCATTGGGCTTTTATCTTCCTTAATCTGCTAACCGTTTGAGTACTCCCCCCAGAGTTGGCATTTAAGTGAAGAGAATGAGTTTCACTTTCCTTTAGGTTGATGGTTTCAAGATTTTTGATTTTGAACCCCAGATAGATAGTATCTAGATAGATATGGACATCTGTCTAGAAATTTTACACATGTACTAATATTCAGTATTGTCAAAGAACACTAATTTTTCCCGGGTGAGATGAAAAAGAAGGAACCAGAACTAGCTCTAATGACGTCTTCCCATGTGCACACAGTACCGGACCAGTAAGTTTATTTATTTTGAGAGAGAGACAGAGAGAGAGCCAGCAGGGGAGGGACAGAGAGGGAGGGAGAGACAATCCCAACCGGGCTCCGCATTGTCAGATCCATGAGATTGTGACCTGAGCCAAAACCGAGATTCAGACACCTAACCGACTGGGTCACCCAGGTGCCCCTACACGTCTACTGTTTTGGAGATCAGAATTCTTTCACCACAGGGGTGCCTGGGTGGCTTAATCTATTAAGTGTCTGACGTGAGCTCAGGTCATGATCTCACAGTTCATGAGTTCGAGCCCCGCATCGGGCTCTGTGCTGACAGCTCAGAGCCTGGAGTCTGCTTCTGATTCTGTGTCTCCCTCTCTCTCTCTCTCTCTGTCCCTCCCTCACTCATGCTCTGTTTCTCTCAAGAATAAATAAACATTAAAAAAAAAATTTATAGAAAAAGAATTCTTTCACCATAGCGCAGTGACACATGGGATTACAACAACTTTGTAAAATAATGGCTTACATGTCAAAGTTTGCCTTTTCTTTTCAGTTCCTACAGACTGAATAAAGGGCATCCCCACAATATTATTTTCACTCCCTTGCTTTCTGGTGTTCTTTCATGAGCAGGAGAGAGCGGGGTGAGGGTCTAGTGAACAATCTGTGGCATAGCTGCAAGTGGAAGGCCCGGAGGAAAGCATTGGGCAGGTGAAACCATCATGTGCCACGCTTGGAAAATAGAGCTTGAGGCCATCAGTGACATCTAAGAGGCCACCCCACTTTTCCAGTTCTGGAGTGCTCGGTCTAACTCTTACCATACATATAACGCAAGCGTTAAAATGTGCTTAGTTTCTCCTTAATCTCAATGTGTTCATGGTCTACACACAGCAGAATCTTCTGTACTCCTCGGAAAAAGATCTTGGCCTCTGAAGGGATAGAGTCCCAGAGGGCCAGGCTCTGATGTTTCCATCAGTTACATCATCTATGGAAAGATGGTGTATTCACAGGGCACGTTTCTGCACTGAAGACACTCAGTGATTGAGAAGCTGGTTTTCCTTAGTACCTCATTCTTCATCTGGATTTTTAGGGCTTAAAGGCAGCATCAATAGCTGTTAAGTAGCAAAAGAAGAACTGAAACATGGGCATCTTTTAAAATCTTTCAGATAAGAGCTGTGATATTCACCTGTATAATATATAGCACCTTCTCTCAACAGTGAATTTCTAATTCTTATCATTCCTTTTAGCAAAGGAAGGTTTTTCTCCCCCAAAGAGAGTAGCTTCATATTTTTTTCAGATTATATGAACAATATGCATTCATTGTGAAGAATTAAAACATGTAAAAATATAAAGGAAAGGTCATCTGGAATCCCACCATCCTGGCACAGCCACTGTGGTGCTTTGTAACATACCGATTTGGCTAAACTGAATTCCTAGAATTCCACTTCCAATCAGGGGGAGCCACAAATCCTTGTGCAAGATATGGAGGGGCCCAGATGAGGCAGTGGCCATTTTGTAGTTCACTGTGTAGCTTAGCTGGATGCCCAGCTCGTGTGAAGCACCCCCTCCTTGCTCCAGCTGCCCCTGGATGGTCAGCATCTCTGACGAAGGTCTGCCCGCCGTCCACTGGGCTTCCAGTTCCAGCACGAGACACACAATGTGCCTTACAGAGACCTCTGCCACTTCCTGGAGCTGCGTAAGGTCAACCCTCCAGAACAAATCCCCTTTATGTGTTAATCATGATGGACATGAAGAACATTTTCCTAGTTATTTTGAGAGCATATTAGCATTTCTGTTAAGAGGAGGAAAAATGAAATGTTCAAGGAAGACCCCTATGATAATCTAACTTCAGTACACTGTTTTAAGATGTGGGAAATGAAGTCTAGAAAGGAAAGGCTGTTTTTTAACCTGGTTTAGAAACTGGCTTTTCTACTGCTCACCAACCGACTTCCAAACTCCACTGAATGTGGTGGTTTCTTTTCTGCAAAATCAAAATAATAATAATAATAATAATAATAATAATAATAATAATAATATCAATGCCTGGGCTACCTCTCCTAGACCAGCATTTCTTCAGCTAGGACTTCTGGCTGCAGGAGCTCTTCAATATCATTATGTACTTATGTATGTACTACTCAAACTTAGTGAGAAAATACAAACCCTGCTAAAAGGTGTCACCCTTTGGGACACCAGAGGCAGTCTCTCCAGCCCTAAAGAACAAGACATTCCTTCAAAAAAACACAATTTCCTTCTCTGATTGATGCAAAATCAGTCCACATAGACAGCTCTGAAAACTACTTGGGAATTGTCCATGTGGCATCATTTTAGGAAAAGCAGATTTCTGTACCATACAAATAAAAAGATGAGTCAGGAGCTATGGCATCTAGTGTGGGCAGGGGCCAGATGGGAAAGAAGCAAAATGCAAAACACCAAGCTGCAATGGGTGTCTTACTGTACTTTAGTTTCAAAGTGAAAAGTGGAGATAATTTAGTTCTGTGATTATAGGACTCTGCACTGGCAGATTTGCAACTGCTAATTATAAAATTTGAAACACAAATAATGTTGGAAATCATTCTTATAAAGCACTTCCACGGTTGCATAATTGTTGTAAAGTCCTTAGTTCTTTGATTTTGGAAGCTACAGACGGGCTGACTGAAGACAGGCCATTCCATAGGGCGCAGCAGGTGCCTTTCTGTGCTCAGGGCGCTGACTCAGCACCACTGGGGGTGGGGGGGGAGATGATTGAGACACAGCCCCTGTTCTCAGTGGAGGATTAACATTTATCTAAACACAGATTGTAATAAGGGTTAAAGAATAGATAGGACGGGGAAGGTCTGAGGAGAGAGTATTTGATCTGACCCTTGATGTATGTGGATAGGCAGACATGGTGGGAAATGATAAAAACCATACTCTAAAATACTGAGTATCGAGTGTCTGGGTGGCTCTGTTGGTTGAGTATCTAACTCTTGATTTCAGCTCAGGTCATGATCTCACGGTTTGTGGGACTGGGCCCCACATGAGGCTCTGTGCTACAGCACAGAGCCTGCTTGGGATTCTCTGTCTCCCTCTCTAAATAAATAAATAAACTTTAAACACAATAAAAATAAAAAACATAGAGTACCTGAATCTGGATGGGGGCTGGGTGACTTTATTTAAAGGGATGCTTTAAAAATGACTAAAAAGCTTTCTCCCAGATCCCAGAATCCTCAAGATCAGCTTTTTTTTTTTTTTTTTTTTTGTCATGTTATTTTTGAGAGAGAGAGAGGTAGAGAGCAAGCAGGGAAGGGACAGAGAGACAGGGAGACACAATCCCAAGCAGGCACCACGTCGTCAGCACAGAGCCCGACGCAGGGCCCAAACCCACAACCTGAGATCATGACCTGAGCTAAAACCAAGAGTCCAACATCCAACGACTGAGCCACCCTGACGCTCCAAAGTCAGCATTTAAGTGAAGGCTCACTGTTCACTTAAAGCTTCAGTAAAATTCAGCAACAAAATAGAGCTTAAGCTGTGATATTTTAGAAGGCACACAGATTCTATCAGGATAGAAAAATAGGACAACAAAAAACAGAAATAAAATGATACCCAGTTTTCAGGGTGCCTGGGTTGCTCAGTTGGTTAAGCGTCTGACTTCGGCTCAGGTCATGATCTTGTGGTTTGTGGGTTCAAGCCCTGTGTTGGGCTCTGCTGACAGCTAGCTCAGAGCCTGGAGCCTGCTTCGGATTCTGTGTCTCCCTCTTTCTCTGACCCTCCGCTGCTCATGCTGTCTCTCTCTCTCTCTCAGAAACAAATAAAACATTAAAAAAAGAAAAAAAAGAAAATGCAAAACAAAGGTATTATAGGGCATAGTCTCATAAAAATTAGGACTCCACAAAGCTCACATTTCAGAAATAGAAGAGGTCATTGACAATTAATTTACCACAGGAGGATGACCTCTTCACCACTACTCAGGAATGCTGTTAAGATGTGCAAACTGATGAATGTCTTAATTTTTTTATTATTTTTTTAAATTATAATTTATTGTCACGTCAACTAACATACAGTGTATACACAGTGTGCTCTTGGCCTCGGGAGTAGATTCCCATGATTCATCGCTTACCTACAACACCCAAGGCTCATCCCAAGTGCCCTCCTCAAGGCCCATCACCCATCTTCCCCTCTCTCCCACACCCTCCATCAACCCTCAGTTTGTTCTCTGTATTTAAAAGTCTCTTATGGTTTGCCTCCCTCTGTTTGAAACTATTTTTCCCCTTCCCTTCCCCCATGGACTTCTGTTAAGTTTCTCATATTCCACATATGAGTGAAAACATGATACCTGTCTTTCTCTGACTTATTTCACTCAGCATAATACCTTTCAGTTCCACTCACATTGTTGCAAATGGCAAGATTTCATTCCTTCTCATTGCCAAGTAGTATTCCACTGTATATATAAACCACATCTTCTTTATCCATTCATCAGTTGATGGACATTTGGGCTCTTTCCACTCCTCAAAAATATTAAAAATGGAACTACCCTATAACCCAGCAATAGCACTACTAGGAATTTTTCCAGATGATACAGAAATGCTGATGCATAGGAACACATGTACCCCAATGTTCATAGCAGCGCTTTCAACAATAGCCAAATTATGATGAATGTTTTAAATGTTAAACCAGTCCTGGAATCTACCTTAAGACAGAAGCTTCGCTCTGAGGGAAGGAGTTGCCAGCTGTTGGCACAGACTGGTATCTCTCTCTTCCTTGCCTCTCTGCAGGGAGGTGTGGCCATGTTAGGTACGGGAGCAGGAATGGAGAGGATAATGTGCTATTTCCAGATAAGAGCTTTGATAAAAAAGCTTTCCCGTTCCTACGGTCTAGGATATAAATATCTGTAAGGCCTCAGGACATCCCTTCTCCAACAGGGTTCCTGTGCCATCAGGTTTTCATGGTATGCAATAAATGTGAATATTGTCACCCAACCCGATTTCCTGAAACTTCTTTCTGTAGAGAACTCAGAGAAAGGCTGCCCTAGAGGATGACAGGGCCGAATGATCACAGGAAGCTGGGTCCCTGAATAACTATGGAGAAATCCTTACATCAAGGACAAATAAATGGGTCATGATAAATGTTGAGGTCTATTAGTTTCAGGGACTCACATTACTCCAACTAACAGATCACCCTCAACTGGCTCTCCCTTAATGCAGATCTCTTTACACCCACCCACCTTTCAGTGATACAAAGGCACACGAATGGAAAATCCATGCTTGTGTTTTCCTCCACACAATACAAATGGTTTATGTAATTCTAATACGGGTGGTGATTTTATAGTCAACATAAAGTGCGACTCTTCAGTTTTAATGAAAAAGAAATTTAATTACAAATTCAATTACAATTTCAAGGAAAAAGATGTATCTGCACGCCAACTTTACATACATATAGAAAAACTGGACTTTGAAGCCCTAACATTTCAAAGGTGTTCACCCACCTCTACACAATCCTAGTATTATTGGATAGCTGTGACTGGTTTTAAAAATGGAGAGTGGATAACGCTTTTCAGATGCAGCACACTGTCTCACATTTGTACCACTCAGCATGGCCGCTGCCATTCTTAGCACCTGGGGTCATCAGGATGTGACCCACAGCAAACTAGCCTAGACTTTTAGGGAAAAACATATTTTAGGAACTTCATTACCAATTCTTTCCTTTCCTAAGAAGAGGCTGTCCCCACGCGCATGATTCTGAACAGCGTGTTGATGTTGTTGCTTCGAATCGCATCCCGACAAGCAGTGATCACCTGGTTCTTTGGTTTTCCGACTGTGTGCGATGAAACATCAAATCAGTACAACCCAACAGATTATTCAAAGTGACATTATAAACCAGAGGCCAGCTTTAAAACAGCATAAAACCAGGAAAGAAAAGAGATAGATGGTGTGCAAATGTAACTGATTTATCTTACTACTCCCTAAAAAAGGTATCTTTGTGAGGGAATTTATCACAAACCCACCTACAAACCATCTACAACCTAGAAACAAAGTCCATTTTATAGAAAAGAATCAAAGTTTCTATCCACCTAGCAAAGGTTATTTCTAAAAGAAGGTCAGAGTGCCTGGGTGGCTCAATTGGTTAAGTGGCCAACTTCGCCCCAGGTCATGATCTCGCAGTTGGTGAGTTCAAGCCCCATGTCAAGCTCTGTGTTGACAGTTCGGAGCCTCGAGCCTTGAGCCTGCCTCGGATTCTGTGTCTCCCTCTTGCTCTCTGCCCTTCCAACGCTCATGTGTTCTCTCTCAAAAATAAACATTAAAAATTAATTAATTAATTAATTAAGGTCAAAGCATTGACCCAAACGGCAGATTTCAGGTCTAAATCTCTGGCTAGATTTCAGCTACTTTTGGTTTATTCTATTGCTCTTTTTCTAAATTTTAAGGTGGATACTTAGCTCATTAATTTTAAGTCTCCCTTTAAAAAAAATAGGTATATTTGAGGCTTTCCTTTGGGGTATACATTGCTAGGTTTTTCTTGGAAGACGCAGCAAGATCTAAGAAAAGGTACTGAAAGGTTTCCTCCCTCTGAAGTCTGCAGATCGACTAAAGCCAAACAGGGTGGCCAAAGTCAAGTGGCTTCCACCAAGGTGAATGTTACAGGTGTGGTGCTCTCAGCCCCAACATGAATTCTGGAAACCACCATTACTTCTCATGGTTCTCACCCCAAAATCACAGACTACTTACAGTGCTACAAAAAGAGACTTACCCCGCAGGCGACCTGCCCTTTGAATGGCCTGATTCACTGCTTTGAGGCTCCCCAGTAGCTCTGTGTGATTGTTACAGCGAATTTTGTATCCATTTAGCAGGTCTTTATTAAGGTCATACAGTTCCATGTAGTGGTTCTTCATGGTTTTCCTGCATGAATCAACATCAGTGTATGAACCAATTTTTTAGCTTTGAAATGTTTGCTTTAACAACATTAATAAAGTTTCTATCAACATATTCTATTTCCTCCAAATAAATGAAAGACAAATGGCCTTTCTTGGTTATTGGTCCATGGTTGGTTTGAATTTAGGAACCAAGAATTAATAAATGCCCACTGGACTGGGGGTTAAAGAAAAGTAGGCAAGGCAGTAAGCTGGCTTCACAGTTGCTAATTAATATTCATTGGGCAAAGGTGACCTTATTCTTAATATTTTTAGACAACTGAGAAATTCAGTTTCAAATTTCATCAAGGTTTTAAAAGCAACGGCATAAAGGGGTACCTGGGTGGCTCAGTCAGTTAAGCGTCTGACTTCGGCTCAGGTCATGATCTCACAGTTCGTGAGTTCAAGCCCCACAGTGGACTCTGTGCTGACAGTTCAGACCCTGGAGCTGCTTCAGATTCTGTCTCCCTCTCTGTCTGCCCCTGCCCCACTTGCACTCTGTCTCTCTCTCTCTCTCTCTCAAAAATGAATAAACATTAAATAAAATAAAATAAAAACTAAAAACAAAGGCATAAAATTAAAACCACAATGAGATATTACTACACAACAATGAAAATGATTAAAATAAACTGATACAGCCAAATGCTGATAAGGATGTAGAGTAACTAGAACTCTCCCACACTGCTGATGGGAATGCAAAATGGTACAGCTACTTTGTGAAATGACTGGGCAGTTGCTTAGAAAGTTAGATATACACTTAACCATACAACCCAGAAATACCATCATCAAGTATTTACCCAAAATAAATGAAAACGTGTCTATAAAAAAAAAAGCTATGCAAATGTTTATAGTAGCTTTATTCACAATCACTGAAGTTTGGAACAACCCAAATGTCTATTAATTGGAGAGGGGATAAACAAAGTATGGTATATCCATTCAGTGGAATAGAACTATGTCCAGCGATAAAAAAGAACAAAAGACTGATACATGCAACAACATGGATGAATCTCAAAGGCATTAAGATAAGTGTGGAAGAAGCCAGGCTCAAAAGGCATATATGATTCCATTTATGTGACACTTTGGAAAAGGTAAAACCACAGAGAGAAAAACCAGATCAGTGGTGGCTGGGGACTGGAGGTGAGGAGAAGGACAGATGCCGAGAACCACAAGGGTGATGGAAATATTCCACATCTCGACTGTGGTAGTAACAACACGGCTGCATAGGTGTCGCAATATTTATTGAACTGTAAACCTTAAAAGGGTGAGTTTTCTGAGTGGATATAGTAAATTATATATCAACTAAGTTGGCTTTAAAAAATAAAAACAAACACATACATCTGAGAGTCTCTAAATAAAATATACATAATTCAGGAAAAGTGGAATTTAGAGGCTGGTGGTCGCTTTCCTCCATTTTAGCAGTCAAAGGGCTAAGGCCAGCAACAGTGCTCTGATTGAAAAAGAAAAAAAAAAAAAAAAGCCAGAGATAAAGTAAAACAGGGGTTCTAGAGGTAGTTGGCCAGAAAAAGCAAAAACCTAATATACCTCAAAGAAAACGAATTACAAAGAGGCAAAACAGTCTCAATTTACAAAGGATGCAATTTTACGTCTTGAAAACCTGTAAGATAATTTAGTAGATTATAAAATCAATACGCAAAAATCAACAGGGTTCATATGCTCAAACAAAAATACAGAAAACATAGGGGCACCTGTGTGGCTCATCAGTTAAGTGGCCAACTTCGGCTCCGGTCATGATCTCAGGTTCGTGAGTTTGAACTGGCATCAGGCTCTGTGCTCTCAGGCAAAGAGCCCGCTTCAGATCCTCTGTCTCCAGTCTCTCTCTCTCTCTCTCTCTCTCTCTCTCTCTGTGTCTCTCTCTGCCCCTCCCTTGCTCACTCTCTCCTCTCTCTCTCTAAAATAAACACTGAAAAAAAAAAAACCCAGAAGATATAATGTGGAAGAAAGATCCTATTTACAATTGCAAAAATAAAATAGGCGTAAGCTTACCAAGAAATGCCTAATACCTACATGAAAGACCTAAAACATGACTTGAACACATATAAAGACAGACCATGTTCTTAATAAGACTGATCATCCCTGTAACAATGTCAGATCAAGTTAATAAACTTAACACGATCCCAATAAAAACAATTACCTTTTTTTTTTTTTCCTGGAGCTAAGAAACCCAATGATAAAGCTCAGTGGAAAAGACAAGCCCAAGTAGCCAAGACAACCACAAAAGGGAAGAGCAACAGGGGCTGGGCGGAGGGGCACCCGGCCACACCAGGGGACATACAAAGCACCTGTAAGGAAAATAATGGTACTGCCAAGTGAAGAGCCAAGACAGCCCGAGAGAACAGGGTAGGAAATCCAGAAACAGACCCAAGCATGGGTGAAAATACGACACACAGTAAAAGTATCTCCAATCAGAGGGAAATGGACTTTTAAAGTAGGAGTATTAAAACAGTGCAGAAAAAGAGAAAACTGAACTTATCACTGTAATGCTGAAAACCAGGATAAACTCCAACCGGAAAAGAGATTTAAATATAAAAGAGGAAAACATACAGGTATTAAAAAAAAATAGGTTATTTACTCTGAATTCGGTGTAGAAGTTTAAGGGAAAGACTAATTTGACCCAATTTTAATAAAAATTTTTAAAAACTTCTACATGACAAAACCAAAAATAAATTTAAAAATATCTAATAAGCAAAGGACAGATACAAATGAAAAACTGGGGGGGGGGGGGAAATGTGCATCTCCTAACACAGATAAAGGATTAATAAACCTTTATTTATTATAAACAGACAAGATGAAGAAACAGTTCACACACAAAAAGAAATGCAAATGGCCCTTAAAACAATGAAAAGATGATCAACGCTGCTCACAACAAAACAAATGAAAATTAAAACCACAGTGAGACCATTTCTCACCCACTGAGCTGGTAAAAACCCAAGAGTGTGCCAACATACTCCACTGGCAAGGCCTACGAAAACAGGCACTCTCGTACGTTAGCGGTGAGAATGCAAAGTGACAGAACACCTAATGGAAGAGAACTTGGCAAGATCTTGCAAAATTCTGTACATGTTTATCATTTATCCCGGCAATTCCATTTCAGAACTTGTTCCCACAGATCTTGGCAAAAAGATGAAAAGATTATATAACAAAGTTATGAGTTGCAGCATTATCCATAAGAGCAAGAGAAGTCAATCCAAATGGAGGGAACTGGCTGAACAAACACCCAAAGAATGAGTGCTGCGTAGCCGTAAATACAGTGAGTAGTATTTCTGTGCATGACTAGGGAGTGAGCGCCATATCTTTAATTGTACAATGCCAGGCAGGAAAAAGTAACATGCTATGATTTATCTGTAGAGTGAGGAGATGAGTGTGTGTGTGTGTGTGTGTTCAACTTTTGACTGGTTATTTATACTAAAATGGAGGGAACAGGATGGAGTGACAGGAATGAGAAGTTAGACACTTTTTAAAACTTTTTTTTTTTTTTAATGTTTTTGAGAGAGAGAGACACAGCACAAGCAGGGAAGGAGCAGAGAAAGAAGGAGACACAGAATCTGAAGCAGGCTCCAGGCTCTGAGCTGTCAGCACAGAGCCCGATGCAAGATTTTCAATGTGAGAAAGAAGAGATATACTTCAAAATAAAAACAGCCTGCATTCGTAAACCTGAAATGGAAATAGAGTGAACTCATGATAGTGTCACATTAAAAACCTGGTTCTACCCATTGAAAAGTCCTAGAAACAGTAACCAATCCAGTGGCAATGGGCACCTCTCATGCACAGACTATAATCTCTAAATACCATCTCCCACTAAAAAGAACCAAGACTCTTTAAATAAATGTTTCCTTCCAGATTCAGAAAGATGTACCAGATAAGCCTAAAACATGTTGTACAATGAAACAAGAACCTAACAGAAAAATTGGCTATATCCAAAGGTAGCTGTAGCCAATCTGAAAAGGTTTCCACTGGTCAAAGACGAGATAATTTGGCCATCATACGGAGTAACTAAAATGGACTGAAGCACATTAAGTATGTTACAATACATGAGTTTATAAGGATTTAAAAATCTCATTGGTTAACACAGAGATGCTGGAGAACCAACTCATTATCTTAAAGCTGATAAATAATCCTTACAAACTATACCTCAGGGAATCAAAGAATCATTAATTCATAAGGGAATGTTATGCTTCATAGAAGTATTTCGCTAAAAATGAAGAAAAGAGAGCAGAATTAGAATGTCACTGTTTTTGCAAATTCCTAAAGAAATAATGGATCTACGTAATGATCATCAACGACTGATAAGAGAATAAAGAGACAACCAGGCATACTATGCTCCCTCATGGAAGTACTCAGCACCACTTATGAACTCTTCTTGCCAAACAACTAAACCTGAGTCTAACCAAGCCTCTGCATCTGACTACCATTTTAAGAGAAATCCAGGGGACAAGAACACTACCAAACATTATCATAAGGATACAATCAGCAAAATCCAAGACGGGAAACCACAGAAGAGGGAGAGGGCTGGGGAAAAAGAACAAGCACACATGTGGGTTAAAGGAGACTTAATCTTTTTAAAAAATTTTTAATGTTTATTTTTAAGAGACAGAGAGAGACAGAATGCAAGAGGGGGAGGGGTAGAGAGGGCAAGAGACACAGAATCCGAAGCAGGCTCCAGGCTCTGAGCTGTCAGCACAGAGCCCGACAAGGGGCTCGAGCTCATGAACCCCAAGATCATGACCTGAGCTGAAGTCAGACACTTAGCCAACTGAGCCACCCAAGTGCCCCTTGGTCTTTGCTTGAACAAGCCAATTTAAAACACACACACACACACACGACTACTGGGGAGCTTAAACACTAGGTTATTTTATGATATTAAGAAATTATTTACATTTTTCTAAGTGTGATAATAGTATTGTGGTTAGTGGTTTTTAAAGCTCACTGTCTGAAATATTTGCGGCTGAAGGGACATGATGTCTGGAACTTGCTCCAAGATAGTCCAGCGCCTGGGAGAGGAAGGAGGCGAGCGCGGCGATACAGCAGGAGTGATGGGCCCCGAAGCCAGGTGCTGGGAAACCGGAAACCACTGTACTTCTTATCTCATCCTCTTCTGTATGTGTTTGAAACTTTCAACAATGCAATTCTTTTAAAAACCACTAACTTCTGAGCAAGACCATTTTAATATGCTGATAATTCAGGCCTTGCAGGAAAAAGCACGAGCGGCACCCCAGGCGAACTCTCGCCTCTGATGTACACAAACTTCATCCGCCCCCCACAAACCATCTTTACTATATCCCCCGCAGGACTTTCAGTGCCCAGACAGATTCTGCAAGAAGCTAGACCTGCACGTCGATGTTTTTTAACGGTTTTATTATAAAATGTAAACCACATTCAGAATAGTTCACACAACAAATATTTGTTAACCGGGTCCAGAAACAGAATGTTGCTGCAACCCAAAGCTTCCTGATGGGCTCTTTCTGATACAGTCCCCCATCCTCTGAGAGAGGGTACTTGTCTTATATGATAATCTCTTCCCTGCACTTCCTTACATCTTCTTCATCTATCTATGCTTCCCAAATGATACACTTTTTAGTTTCCAAACTACATAAAAGGAGCATTTTGTACACATTCTTTTGAATCTTACTTCTTTCAATTTCCCTAATGCCTGTAAGATCTGCCCATGTTGTCACAGGTCATTGAGACAGATGCCATATTCCGTGGTACGACTGTATCATAATTTAGCCATCACATTGATGATGTTCTTTGTGGACTGTTTCCACTTTGGGATTCTTATGAACGATGCCTTATGAACATTCTCATACAAACATCCTGGTGTATATGCACACAAGCTCTTCTAGGTTACGAACCAGGAGTAGAGTCCTGGGTCACAGGGAAAACACATGTTCAACTTCACTGATAATGCCAAATTATTTTCCAAAGTCACTGTACCAATGTGAGAGCAGCTACTCCGTATCGCTGACATTTTTAACCTCGCACCTGTCAGGTAAATACTCACATGTCCCTCATCAGTCGTGCATCCTCGGCTCGGACCAGCAAACTTCGGATCAGGTTAGAATTATCGGCCATCTCAGCGCTGAGCTTCTGATGCACTGAATGATATTCATCCACCTGGAGACCACAAACACTCAGGAATGAAAAAGACCTCACAGGCTTCTTGAAAATTAGTCAGCTTGAGAAGACACTATCTGCCGTACACAGAGGCCCTTCTCTCTACCTATTCACCTGTACCATCTCGACTGTCCCCCACTCCTTCACTCACCAGTGAATGATTAGTCTATACTGCCTCCAACACTCAAGATGGCATTCCATCTGGACCTCTCCATCGGGAGCCCTAGCAACATGCATATTAAATTTTAGAGATCTGGGGTGAGAATTCGGTTATAATTTATGACCAGTCAAGATCCTTATTTTTCCTTTTTCTTTGGAATTTGGATTGTTGAAAAACACTAAACCAAAGAGCAAGGTGAATACAACAGATAAGAGGAAGGGCTAGTAAGGGAAAAGGTTAATACGACGTTTGTTAACCCTAAACCAAAGAAATTAGGGTGGTTGGGAGCTAAACCCCTTACCTTTATAAAAGAAATCCTTTAAATAGCGGGCCCTCTAAAACTAGTTCAATTTTAATAATTTTCAAAAATTCATTAGAACATGACTATCATATAACATACACACGTTTGTGGTAACACTCATCTCCTAAAAGAAACATTTCAAATGTTATGAGACTACCAGGTTCTCACAAATGTAGCCACTGGGTACCCTCACCTTAACCAGCACCTTTCGTAATTCTTCAAAGTAGACCGGGAAATCTGCTTCTACCTGAAGGTCTTCAATAGCAAAAAATGATGCCATTGACTGGATGATATCACCAGCCAAATCGATATCATCGGTATTTATGGTGATCTATCAGGGGGAAAAGAAGAGATAAGCTTAGCATCCTCAGATATTAAAGAGAAACTTAGCTTAAACACTACCTGAATTTCCCCATATTCAACACATTTCTTGAACCTAAATTTATATGTGGTGATGAGTAAGATAGGGGTTAGCCCTGGAGGAAATTACAAATTTTAGCAGCAGGCTAAAAGATCAATCCTCTGACCTTGTAAACTAAACAACAAAATCAAACACTGAAAATGTTTTTGTTCATCTCTGTATCCCCAGTCTTTCCCAACTTAGACAAGATGGTGCCGAAGGGAAGGATGGAGGGAAACAGAAAACCTTCTAGATTATACCCCAGGGTCTAAAACAATTGACTAACAGACTACGCTGAAATATGCAGTTTTATGACCTTGATATTGGCACCACCCACCTCACTTTGCGCTGAAGGGTCAACCTGACATAAGAAACCTATGCCTGTGACAATAAACGTTACCTCTCCACTAAGCTTCATTTTTATATACAGCTGGCCACCATTCCGTAAGGATGTGAAACACACTTGAAATGGAGCATTTTGAATGTTAGTGTCTTCTGGTAACAGAAAGTTCTGGTTGAGCCATATAACCACCTTAAAAATGAATAGGATGAAATGAACTTCCATTTTTAAAATACAGTCATTCTTCATAATTATCCTTCTTTCTAGATTTACTGCTTGTTTAAAAAACAAAGAATTATACTTCACACCCCCTCCCATGAAGAAAACACTAATCACACTCCTTGTTCCCATCTCATACATGATCTTAAAGAACATTCAGAATTATGTCTGGCCCCACAGCATGCATGACTTTAGAGCATTTTCAGTGTTGACATAATCTTATATGGAATGTAGAAACACCTCAGGTATGGTGCTAAGCCTGTTTACATTGTAGCTCCTCTGTGGCTATACCCTTGATGGTGTAGTCTGCTTAAAACTATTCCATTCCAGAGGCGCATGGGTGGCTCAGTCGGTTAAGCATCCAACTTCAGCTCAGGTCATGATCACACAGTTCATGGGCTCAAGCCCCGCATCGGCCTCTGTGCTGATGGCTAGCTCAGAGCCTGGAGCCTGCTTCAGATTCTGTATCTCCCTCTCTCTCTAACCCTACCCTGCTCATGCTCTCTCTCTCTCTCTCTCAGAATAAATAAAAAAACATTAAAACATTAAAAAGTAAATAGATAGATAAAACTATTCCATTCCATGCTTTAAAAAAATGCGAATGAAGTATACATGTGCACACAGCACAGACGCAGAGATACATCCACATATTAAGTAAAAAATCAGTTTTAATATTCACAACAATAATGGTGAGCAGCAGCATGTAATATGTAGGGGTATTCCTTCACTAGCTGAGGTTACCTGTAACCCTAAAATAAAAGTGCACCCTAACTCCATAGTCTTGGTGGCCAAACCCAGAAGCTGACAATTCATCGGTTTAAACATATTTATGTAACTTTCGTCATTATAAGATCATCAGACTAAAACCAGAAAATAACCATCTTAAACTTAATAGCCCTCATTTATTATTTTTGAAAGATTTCAAATCAGGGGCGTAGAGGTCATGGGAACCTGGACCACATAAGAACCTGAGAATCTACAAGACTAAAAAGCCTCCCTGAGATTTCTGGAGCCCAGCCGAGGTTAAAGGCCACTGGCATTAGTTCTTTACACTTTACAAGGTACTGTCACAGCAAATATGTGGTCTGTAGGGGCCCTGTGAGGTGAGACGAGCCTCACTTACAGATAAGGGACAGAGGCTTGGACTCATGAGAGCTGACAGCGCTAAGAAAATTACTGAGAATTTTTTAATGTTTTTTATTTATTTCTGAGAGAGAGAGAGAGCAAGAGCAGGGGAGGGTCAGAGAGAGAGAGAGAGACACAGAATCTGAACCAGGCTCCAGGCTCTGAGCTAGCTGTCAGCACAGAGCCTGACGCAGGGCTTGAACCCACGAATGTGAGATCATGACCTGAGCCAAAGTTGGCCGCTTAACCTACTGAGCCACCCAGGCACCCCGAAAATTACTGAGATTTAACTAGTTAAGGTAGCATCTGAATCCAGAATGTTCTCAGCTTGAACTCCCACTCTCTTTCCAACCTGAAGCAGGTTCCTCTCGAAACAATAGGTCAGGACACGTACACAAAGGCTATTGGCGAGAAAAGAGAGGGATTAAAAGCAGGTAAGAGAGAGATTAAAAGTACAGAACTTCCTAAGGACTGCTCACATAAATAAGGTGTGTATTTTTCCAAAATGAGAGAAGACATTTTCGCCGTATTTTTGTCGCAGTTTATAAGCCAACACCAAACTACCTACCTCTTTCATGTCATAATTACTGCTACCAAATAACTCATTCATGCAGTTTCCCCCTTCTATAAAGTCTATGAAGTAACATTGAAAGGATGCCAAAAGTGCAAAAATATTGAAAGAAGGAAGCCAGACGCTCACCCTCTGTGCCCGTTCTGCGATGATAAAGTTGACATAGCTGAGAGGCTCGCTGGCAGAGTCAGGGCCGGTCAGCGCATACATGGAGAAGCGGGGGAGCTGCCTTGTCAATTCAAATACGTGGAACTGGGTGCTGTGGTCAACCAAAGGAGCACAAGAAGAGAAATGCGTTGATGGAATGTTACTTCAAAATGCAAGGCCCAGGCATTAACTACAAAGTCACTAACTGGATCGAGTGTTAATTATGGGTTTTGCTAAAGGGAAAAAAAACCAAGAAACTTGAGGGTCAAGTACTACAGTGTCTGGGATCAGAGACAACACGAGTCACACATACACACATACATGCATCACAGGTTTAAAACATCCTAAAAGAAACGTGAAATGGCTTTTATCTTCCACAAACGTAGAGGTGTTCCTTCACTAGCTGAGGTTATAGGTAACCCTAATATAAAAGTGCATCCTAACTCTGCAGTCTTAGTGGCCAAAACCAGAAGTTGACAGTTCATCAGTTAAGCATATTTATGTAACTTCTGTCATAAGATCATCAGGCTAAAACCAGGAAACAACCATCTTAAACTTACATAGCCTTCATTTTTTATTTTTGAAAGATCTCAAATTAGGGAAGAAAAGGTCATGGGAAATCTTGGGTAGGAGGGTAGAATCATCAAAATGGCCCCCCAAAATCCATGGCATGGTGGAAAATCCACCCATCTTGCCCTCCTCTGAGTGCTGGCTGGAAACGAACTGTGGCTTGCAAAGGATCACCTGCTTCTGTAACCCACGAAGGTTTTCAAGTGCAGATCCACAGGGACATCCTTGGGAGATGTAACTGGGATGCGGATGGAGCTGGAAAGGCTGTGAATGCTGGGGTGCACCACGTGGCTTTCCCCTAGAAAGATTCCCTCGGCAAAAATCAATACCGCTCGAATGATGGTGTCTGCAGGGAGAGAAACAACGGGCGTTTGAGAACCACTCCCAGGCGGCACAGGTGTCCGCAGGTGCCGGCTCCAAATAATTTCTTACCGTTCGAGGTGGAAATGCACAGTTCCACGTGAGCAGGCTGGGTCTCATGCCCCAGACTGACTGAGAGGGCCGTGTGGAGCTTGGTATTGGCTGGGATGACGCCCCGAGGCCCATCAGCCTCATTCAGTGGACTCAATTCAGCCTACAAAACACCCGACTTCCGACTCAGTCACTGAAACGGTGAACTGATGTCAATTTTAAATCATACGGTTATTTGGCTTCAAACACCAACTCCCTGGGGCACCTGGGTGGCTCAGTTGGTTAACTGTCTGACTCTTGGTCTGGGCTCAGGTCATGATCTCGCAGTTTGTGGGATCAAGTCCCACATGGGGCTCTATGCTGACAGTGCAAGGCCTGTCTCTCTCTCTCTCTCTCTCTCTCTCTCTGTTCCTCCCCCACTTGCATGCGTCTCAAAACAAACAAAAACTTAAAAGACCGACTCCCAATCATAGTTTTTTTGGTGTTGTTTAAAAACAGCAAAACAAATTCACTCAGTATAATAAATTCAAATACAGTCACGCAGGACAGGACAAATTAAAGTCCGGCTTCCCAGCTCATCCTCCAGCCAGCTCGGCACACACATACATACACACACACATGTGGATGCACACTCACAGAGGTTTCACAACTGTCACCTTTTTGCTATATGTTTTTGGAAAAGGTGAGAGATACCCTGTACGTACTATTCTTGCATTCTTTCCCTCAGCAATGCCACAGGTATCCCTCCCTATCAGTCCAAGTACATATACCTCATTCTTCCGGGCTGCTTTATAGCCCCGAGCACACGCCCTACAGCTAACATTGCCATTGCTTCCAAACAGTTCGCTGCCACAGACAGTGCTGCAGTAAAGGTCTTCCAACGCTTGTGCGAACATTTCTATAGTTTTATAGAAATATAAAACTGCACGGCGATGGATTTCCAGATTCAAGGATATGCACTCTCTCAACTGTGACCCCAGCACAGAGGCTGAGGCTGTCCATGTTTCCGGCGAGGACAGGAAGGAGTCCCACTGGGCACACACTACGCTCTGTCTTCTCCCACATTTGCCATCCCCACCTCTCGACACATGTCCCCTTTGGCACGGGGGCCTACCTTGGCGTTTTCCTCATAGTTACGGAGTTCCAGCAATAGATTCTGTTTTTTCTGACTCAGCTCTCGGATCAGGTCCTGCTCTACGCTGGTGTCCATGAGGTTGCCTCTCATCTCAGCTGTGCCTGGCAGGTAGCCCCGGACTGAATAAAAGGAAAAAAAAAAAAACCTCACCAGATTGAAGAATACCCCAGCATAGCAGGTCTACTTTCAAATCATCAATTGTCTGTTCTTAAACACCAAAAACCTAAGTTCTCATCCCCCCCAGCTTGGTGAATTTATTAGCAGGAGAGAGTAGCAATACAAACACTTTATAGTGGAATTTCTTGGTATTACAACCCAATCAAATTGAAAATCTGACTTTTTGAGGCCTTTTCCCATCCCAACTTATTACTTTCCCCGTCCACAGAGCAGCAGATGAGCTGTGTGCGACCGTCCATCCGGTAATCTCCCTCTAGCACGCCAGCAACTGCAGAAGAAAAGTTGTCTTTAAAGATGACCTCCCCAGTCCGGTCACTTCGGGCATCGACCTAAAAATAAAATAAGAACTTGAAAAATAGCTTATGCTGTAGTTCAAAACATACATACACACACACACACACAAATCTTAAAGTTAAAGTCGGCTTTAAAGGTCAGCTAGTCTAGCAGTTTTTTCGGAGCGCTCCTTGGAGGCCTGTGGCTTTCAGGAGGCACCTGTGATCACTGGGGCCAAAGGGACCATAAGGGGACACAACCAGCTATACTTTCTTCTTTTTAAATGAAAGCTGTTTTACATATTGGCCTTTATAGAATATTTCACTTGGAGAAATGGGTTGGCAGTACACTGCACTTGCTACCTGTGGGAACTTGGGAACCATTCTGTGCTTGGTCTCCTCAGCGGGGGTCAAGAACAAGAACCTGAGGGAAATAACTGTACCTACACCCCACAGGGCTGGAAAGAGGCCAAAAGAAGTTAACTCACATAAAGCACTTGGAATAGGGTCCGGCACATAGACGTACTCAGGAAACATTAGTTCTATGTAAAAGCTTTATCTTTATCACGTTCGTGTATAAAATATATTTACATCTAAAGTTTGAAAAACACCAAGCTAACCTTCCATCATATAACCTTTTATAATAACCCTGTTTAAGAGTCACTCTTCCGGGACGCCTCGGTGGCTCAGTTGGTTAAGCCTCTGACTTCAGCTCAGGTCATGATCTCCTGGCTCATGAGCTCCAACCCCACATCGGGCTCTGTGCTGACAGCTCGCAGCCTGGAACCTCCTTCAGATTCTGTGTCTCCCTCTCTCTCTCTTTCCCTCCCTCACTCACACTCTCTCTAATATACATAAACATTTTTAAAAAGTCATTCTTCATGTAAAAACGATTGGGATGCCCTAGAGAGCCCTCCTATCCTGAGTCTCCTCTTCCCAAGAAAGGCAAATAAATAAATGATCAGAAACCAATGCACCTGAAAAAGAACAATGAAGGATAACCGCCTAAAATGATGGCTTTTGTTTCAAGCAAGAACACATAATAAAAGGGTGGCTATAGAAAACCTGGTTGAGCAATCATTTCAAACAACCAATGCTATTCACTATTTTTGTCTTTTTATGAACATTCTTCTGGGCAAAACTTTGCAACAATAAAAAAATAAAGTCATTTAGGTCATAGCCTACTACTAGCTCTTATCCCTTGCCTGTAGAATGTCACATTCAAGTATCCACGCTCTTAATAACGCCAACATGTAAGCCTGAAAACCATCAATGCTAAAACCTGTGAAGTAATTTACCAAAGCACATTAACCTAACCCTAGGCTCCCCTGGCCGGCTTAGTCAGTGGAGCGTGCAACTCTTGATCTCTGAGTGATGAGCCCAAACCCCATGTTGGGTGCAGAGATTACTTAAAAAAATAAATAACCCTCTAACTCAGATTGAACTGAACTTGCTTCTGCATTTCCACAATGTTTTACAAACAAGGCAGTTCATTTGCTAACTAAGAAGCAAGGCTAAGGGGCGCCTGGGTAGCTTAGTTGGTTGAGCGTCTGACTTCAGCTCAGGTCATGGTCTCACAGTTCGTCAGTTTGAGCCCCGCATCAGGCTCTGTGCTGACAGCTAGCTCAGAGCCTAGAGCCTGTTTCAGATTCTGTGTCTCCCTCTCTCTCTGACCCTCCCCTGCTCATGCTGTCTCTCTCTCTCAGAAATAAATAAAAAACATTAAAAAAAATTTTTTTAAAAAGAAGCAAGGCTACAAATTAATATTTCCCTGGATGTTCTGTTCTTTTGCTTTATCCAACAGGGAGGTTTTGCCCTAGTGGAGAGAATGGCCCATCAACCCCACAAATGACCTACAAAAGGCAAAGTTAATTGACTGGCTGCAGTCACCTAGTATTTCTGCACCTATATTCACATGCTGGGTTTGTATATGTCCCTTTTCTCTGCTATTTCTGGTAAGTGTAGATAATCAGTTTTTTTACTTATATAATGAACTGTGTTCATTTTCTTATCCTTTTTTATGGTCTGGAACAGATTATATAATAGAAATTCCTTAAAATTTTGAAAACATTTAACTCTAAAAACATCTAAGTCCAGAGTCATATTTGAAGGAAACTTTATTTTTTGAAGGCAACTTTTGAAGACAACTTTTGAAAACTTCTCAAGTCTAGTAGTTTCTAATTCTTGAATCAATCATAATAATTTATATTCCCCCAGAATATGGTCCAATATGAATAAGATGTTCACATTTCTTTTTCTTTTAGATGTTTATTTTTGGGAGACAGAGACAGAGCATGAGTGAGGGAGGGGCCGAGTGGGGAACACAGAATCTGAAGCAAGTTCCACGCTCAGAGCTGTCAGCAAAGAGCCCAACGTAAGGCTCAAACTTACGAACCGTGAGATCAGGACCTGAGCCAAAGTTGGATGCTCAACCGAGCCACCCAGGCGCCCCAAGATGTTCACATTCTTACTACGGAACACCGCAGTCCTCCTTTATAATTTTTATATGACCATTCCAAAGGCAAAGCCAATTAAAGAACTAGAGCCAGCACCACTGTCTCATAGAACCTCTTCTTCATGCAACACCAAAGGAAGGTTACAAGGTACTGGTGGGAAGCAAAGACAAATCAGAGAAGAGAAGGCAAGAATCAGCCGATCTCCTTCAGGCAACCCAGCACTGTCAGACAAGAAAGGTAGGGCAAATGGTACCCATGGAGACCTGGCAGCTACTTAGGCAGCTTCTAACAAGGCAATCCTGACTTGCCAGAAGTCTGTAAAAAATTCTGACTTGAACTTAAAAAAGGAAAGAAAGCAAAAAGATTTGAGTTTGGATTTCATAGCTGGGAAAAAAAGCAATATCATAACATGATTCTTCCCCCTAAGTCGAAGTTTTCAGTCAGCCTTAAAGATTTATTAGAGAAGAGCTCTCCAACTCCTTTTTTTTTAGTAGGATCAACCTGATTAAATTGCTTCTCATTCCTTCAAGAAGAGATTTAGAAAGGTCTTCCCGAAGATTTTCTCTCTTTTACTTTGAAGAGTAAAAGTCCACTCACACAGTTTGCAGTGTTGACACTGCACCAGGAAGAAAAAAATGTGCAAACATTATGATGTGAAACCTAAAAGCACAGCAGAGGAAGCAAGTTTATATTTTCATGTTACTGACTCTGCGTCCTGCAGCCAGTAGATCTCAAACAACCGGTCCTCTGAATTACACCTGAAATCTGTGTGTAGACTCACCTTCCCATTGGACCAGCCAGTTATCAGTTCACATACTCCATCAGAATTAAGGTCGAAAGCATGAATGCTCATGGCATGATTTTTGGACTGAAAAGGAATTTCGATAATTAGTGCAGAAGTCTCTCAGTATGTATAAAAGCCCTGAATATCAGAGGCTGAATTATACTAACTTTAATTCTCCAGTATCGGGCTGTTTTGTCATAAACTCCAACGGTGCCATTGGAAAGGGCATAACCGAATCGACTGCCATACATGGGGCAAAGAGAGGTGATTATCTGCAAGATATAACACATAAACACACAGCATCTTTTCATTAAAGTTCAACTCGGTGCAGAATATGGCTTAATAAAATCGCATGCCTTGCCACCGAGTATGTTAAAATTAGATTTAAATCTGTTAGAGGGGAATATATTTCTCTTCTCATGATCCATGTCATCTATTTCAGAGTTGGGTTATGAGAATTAAATAAACTCACAAAGTTTGTTATATTTTAGATCAAACTTACATGGCAAGTTTCAGCAATCTGTTTTTTTTTTTTTTAATAAATAAATAAATAAATAAATAAAATCGAGCAACCGAGGATGAAATAGAGTATACAAGATCTAGAAAATGTACAACACACATTGTTATGGAAAATGTTTTAATGACTATTCCAGTTTCCTTTACTCATAACCTCCTACAGTTTAAATTTTAAAAAGAGTTGCCAGGGTGTCTGGCTGGCTCCGTGGGAGCCTGACCTCAGGGTCATGAGTTTGTGCCCCATGGTGGGCGAAGAGACCATGTAAATGATAGAAAATAAAAATAAAAAATCAACAGACTTGTCGGGGTGCCTGGGTGGCTCAGGCAGTTAAGCATTTGACTCTTGATCTCATGATCTCAAGGTTCATGAGTTCAAGCCCCGCATCGGGCTCTGTGTTGACAGTACAGAGCCTGTTCGGGATTCTCTCTCTGTTCCTCCCTGCCTTGAACTTTCTCTCCCTCTTAAAAATAAATAAGTAAATTTTTAAAAAAAAATGAAAAGACTTGTAAAACCGGTTGAATATCTTTTATGTACATACTTTTCTTTCTGTGACATAATTTACTATTTGCTATAGATGAAAGATGTTTTTCATAAGAAAACAAAATCTTTAGAAAAAGCACCTGGATTTGTGTCCGCAGCGCTATGCAGAATGTGTATATCATACAGAAATATTTACAGGACTGCCTGAGGATTTAACATCCTTAAAGGGATAAAATTTTAGAGACTGAATAAAAGTCTTCTTTATTTAAAGTTAAAACCAAAGCTTAATAGTATCTATGCTCCTGCAGATCTACTCCCTAATTCTGACACTAATACAAAAGATATTAAGAAATAAATTGTATAAAGCAGAGAATAGTTATATAATTTCCTCCACACCTACAGCTTTTCTACAAAACCACCCACTTCACTTAACTCTGAATACAAAGTGCTGTGTAGGACTCCAGAATTATTTAGCTCAAAGCATTCTTTTGGCAATACTCAGTACTATACAACTGCCAGATGAATTATAATTTTGCTGATCTGAGAAACAGCATTTGAGCTAGGAGCAAAATCAAACTGAAAGGGCAGGAAAATGGCCCTGGAATGAACAATTTTATAAAGTTCACATTTTCATAAACTTAGCCCCAGATTCCATGGGTCCCTTAGCCCTTCATCAGTTCACTAGTTTCTCTCTTTTATGGACCAGTGGACCAACAGTCACCTCAAATCCCTAGCTCTATTTCATGTTCTGTCCTTTTCTAGGATTCAGGGAAAAGGTGTTTCTAAAGAATGCACCCTCCTCCCATGTAGTATTGATAATAAACAGAAATCCAACAAAATCTGAATGATTCCCACCAAACAAGAAAAGATATACTAACAAATTTGAATGAAAGAAAAATGATAATGCAAGACACAGCATCTACTGACTGTTGATTTTCAAGTTGGCTTTTGGGGGAGGTGGGGAGGAAGAAGTAGCAAACCCCATTAAGAACCTAATGAAAGCTAAGGATTCTCTCTTCAAAAAAAAAAAATCACACAGTAAGCACATACACTTCAACAGAACTCCCTAACTTTCAATAGGTTCATTCATTTTCTCTACCTATAACTATCAGTTTTCAATTATAATAACTGAATATATAAAAAGTATACTAGAACTAAGTAAAAATCTATGATCTTCGTTATAGGATAAAGGTAAAGTAGCTAAATCAAGGATAACACTTTTATATCAATATGCAAGCTTTGCTTTTTGGTCTTTTTTGTAGAGTTAGTGCAACAGAAGCCTGAATTTCCTAGACAGCTTTTGCAAGAAGCAAGGACAAGTGGTCAAGATGGGTTCCGGCCCAGTGCCTCAAGCTTTCTGATCTAGACTCAAACACGACCTGAATACGCTTTGCAGGATCCCGGCATTCTGATCGCTGAGGCCCCTTTCTGCTGTTTTTCTTCCTGCCTCTCTAGAACGTTCACAACCCACTCTTCCTTTATCCTCTTTTCCTTTTTCTTCAGAATATCCTAATTTGTTTTTCTGTTTCCATCTTGCCCAATCCTGGGGAACTAGCAGCAAATAAATATCCTAAGAATGCCAAAACTACAACCAATAAGGGCAATCTGTAGACAAATGAAGTTTAAACTCTTTCAGAAACATCCCAGGTCTGGGGCGCCTGGGTGGCTCCGTCGGTTAAGCATCTGACTTCGGCTCAGGTCATGATCTCACAGTTCGTGGGTTTGAGTCCCACATCGGGCTCTGTGCTGACAGCTAGCTCAGAGCCTAGAGTCTGCTTCGAAATCTGTGTCTCCCTCTTTCTCTGACCCTCCCCTGCTCACATGGTGTCTCTCAGAAAAAAAATAATAATAATAATTAATTAAAAATTTAAAAAAAAAAAAACAAAAAACATCCCAGGTCCTATTCCATGAGCAATTCTAATCACGGAGAAACACGCCAAGTTCTTCAACATCTGATTTATTTAAAAAAAAATTTTTTTTTAACATTTATTCATTATTGAGAAACAGAGACAGAGCATAAGCAGGGGAGTGGCAGAGAGAAGAGGAGACACAGAATCTGAAGCAAGCTCCAGGCTCTGAGCTAGCTGTCAGCACAGAGCCCGACACGGGGCTCAAACCCACAAGCTCTAAGATCATGACCTGAGCTGAAGTCAGATGCTCAACCGACTGAGCCACCCAGGTTCTCCTCCAACATCTGATTTTAAGTTTACTTCAAAAATGTACTTAAGAAGTACTTAATCTGAATGGAGAGGGAAAGTTTTAAAAACCTCATTTGTGTACTTCATTCAATCCCATTTAATACATACTGTGGGGAGGAGGCGGACAAGGCAAAGCTTCAAATCCTGACCACACCACTTCATAACCCTGACCGTGTATGAGGAATTTAACAAAGGAACCTAACACCAGTTTCCTCATCAGGAAAACAGAAATAATAATCTCTTCCTAACAGGGCTGTTGTAGGATTAAATGATTTAGTTGACAGTAAAGCACTTAGAACAGTATCTGGCATGTATTAGGTGCACAAAAAGTGACTACTGTTATCAGTGTCATTATTTTTAATATGTATTAACTCATTAAAAGAAAGGCCTTTAGGTACTCAATAATTTTTCTCTATTTAATCAGTCTGTTCAAAATGTAACTTTTCTTTTCCCCAGCGGCCACCCCTGCCTCCCCCCAACTCTGAAAATATATCTTGATACAGGATTTTATAAGTGCATCTTTCTCTGTAACATGCAGCTCTGTTTAATCCCCACAGTTTTTACCTCAAAACTGTCAGGGTTGTGAGAAGATGTCCCAGCACTCTTGTCAGATGTGACATTTCACTGTGCTGGTCTATCTTGCCCACGGTTACCGTGACTCTGAGGTGGCACTTCTTACCTCTGTTTCTGTCATTTCTGCTACAATCTCATCTTCTTTAAAAACTCGGATATCAAAATCCTCTGATCCGACGAGGAGCTGAAAGAAAAAAGAACCGTGCGTATTTACTTCAACAAGCAAACACGGCAGAATTTCCAGAAGGGAAACAAAAAAAGTGCACAATACTTAAACACTGCTACCGCCACCCAAGAGTTCCAACCTCCCTATAATTTGGTTCTCAGGAAGATACCTCCTACTGGGCAAGTCAACACCTTCGGTTAGTGAAGAAAAGGTGGCTACTACAGACTTGACCCTTCCATGCGGGCTGCACATCCTGCCAGGATATGGTCTTCCACCAAATACCTGAGCACGCTTCCCGGCTCAGTGCTGCTCTCTGCCCGCGGACGGAAGGCTGTTTCAAAGGCCAGAGACCGGCATCCATGGACAAGAGACAGGGAAGTGGGTGCCCAGTACAGCACTTGGCCTGGCCACTCGAGAAGCTAATTTCTAGAGTAACCATTAGAATACTTTCAAAGGCTAAGAGCCAATCTCGAAAACTTTAAGAGTCCTGAAAAAGCCACAGCTGAAAACTACTTACAAATAAGGTTTCAAAGCATCCAAAGGTAGCTGTAAGACTGTGAATATGGCTGTGGTCCCGTCAACTGTTCTGGCCCCTCTCCCTGCCCTGTGTCTTTGCAGCATTATGGCCTTGATCTTTATGTTAGACCAACACAAGTGATCCAGTGTTCAAAAGAGAAAGACAAATGAGGCCAGCTGGCTTGTCATTTAGGCAGCAGAGCACCAAAATCAACCAGGAGAAGCAAACAATTCTCTCAACCACTAAGGCCCCTGTCATGGGAAAATCATTCAGCCGAGCACACAGGTAAGTATCTCCTCCTCCACACACCTCTTTCTTACCATCACCGTCAAAGTCACATAAGGCCAAGGAATGAACATTATCTCCAGTAACCTGAAAATAAAACCAAAACTCATTAATATGTCATCCTTTCTCACTTAGTCCAAATACATTAGCTACATGAAAGAGGATTATACAAGCCACCAACGGGTGTTATTCAAATTACAAATGTTCTGTTTTTATGTACAGAATTAGAAATATGGCTCTGTTTTGTTTTTCTTGTTCATTACAGCCAATGGTAAAAAAAAAACAAAAAACAAAGAAACAAAGCATAAAGAACATCAAGTGAAAATGTTTGAGAGGATTAAGAAAATATTTTGTTCTGTATACCGTCCAAAAGAGATCATTTCCTTCGTGATCAAAACCCTGCAGAGCACAATTGCCACCAATAATGGCAAGAGGAGAGGAAATGTCCCCCAGGGTTCCCAGCACAATAGCATTGGCCCCATCTGCAACCTAAGAAGGAAAAAAAAGACATGAAATCTCAGATACATTGAGGCACAGGCACAGTGGACATAAAGTAGATCCTCATTTTTATTTGGATACTCAAATCCCTGTGTCATTATTTGGGAGAAGCCCCGTGATCTTGCGAGATGCAGCCCAGGGTGTCCTCTGAGGACAGTCACTGTGGCTTACGTGTGCTTCTACCGGGATGAGCACAGATCCAGGATCAACGCAGGCCGCTGGCCTCTCACTAAGCTGCCGCAGGAACTGCGACAAAATCCGAGGCTCTCTAAAACTACGAGATAACTACAAGTTCTAGAAGCCTGATTCTTGACAGAATCAAACTTACACCTTTAGAACACCCAAACTCCTGTAATCTATTTCAACCACTTTGCACGGAAGTCTTTTTAATGCTTATTACCCAGTTCTCTTGCTACTGCTCATTTTAATTGTAAAGTTACTAAGAGGTACAAAGAGTAATAAACACTTACTCACCCAGCATCCAGAACTAATAAATGTCCCAGACTTCTTGAATAAAGTATATAAGCATAACGTAACTTATTTTTAGAAAATTCAAGAACATCTTTGGAAATATTAATACTGTTTATTATCAGGAAAATAGTCCTTATTTATATTGTCTTTATGTAGGAAAACTAAAAATTGGCTATAAAAGAAAGAAAAATCTATTAGAAATCAAAACTGCTAATGGCCAATCTCTCAAAAGATAAAGTTAAAAGGTAAACAATAAACTGGGAAAAAATACCTACAATATGTAAGACAAAGAACTAATTTTTTTTTGTTAATAAAAAGCAAATAAATAAGAAAAGGGTAAACACCCCAAGCCTAAAAAAAAAAAAAAAAACCCCAAGCAATTCACAAGAAATACTAATAAAATACTAATAACCAACAAACATGAAAATCCTCATTCTCACAATATGTCATTTTTCACTTCTCAGATTCAAAAGATAATACTATTATCCATTGTTGGTTGGGTGTAATAAAATAGGCACTCTCATATTCTGAGGGGAAGGTGGAAAACAGTAGTCTTCATATAGAACAATTTAGCAATATTTACCATTTAAAAAAAAGTTTTACCTCAGTAATTCCAAAGCTCAGTTCTTAACATCATTAACTTCACGTGTCAACTTGGCTAGGCCATGGTAATCAGATGTTTAATCAAACATTATTCTAGGTGTTTCTGTGAAGGTCTTTCTTAAATGAGATTAACACTTAAATCAGACTTTGGGTAAAGCAGATTACCCTCTAAAATGTGGGTGGGTGGGCCTCATCCAATCAGTTGAAGGCCTTAACAGAAAAAAGACTGGAGGCACCTGGGTGGCTCAGTTGGTTGAGGTGCCGTCTTTGGCTCAGGTCATGATCTCGCAGTTTGTGAGTTCGAGCCCCACATCAGACTCTGTGCTGACAGCTCAAAGCCTGGAAACTGCTTCGGATTCTGTGTTTCCTTCTCTGTCTCCCTCTCCCCCATTCACACTCTGTTTATCTCTCTCTCTCAAAAATAAACATTAAAATAAAAAACTTTTGTTTAAAAAAGACTGAACCCCCAGAGGAAGCATTCTGCCAGCAGACTGTATTCAGACTCAAGTTTCGACATCAACTCTTTCCTGGATCTCCAGGGAATTTGCCTAACTTGCAACTTTTGGACTTGCCAGCATCCACAACTGCATGAGCCAATTCCTTAAACTACAGCAATCAATCTCTCTCTCTCCCTACAAGTATACACACACACACCCTACACTCAATTTCACTCTTATACAAAAACACAGCAAGAGTATCTTTGTGATCCTGAAATAGGTAAAGACTTCTTAGGACAGAAAAAGCACTATTATTAAAGAAAAAAAACTGAACAGCTAAACTTCAACAAAATCAAAAACTTTTGCTCATCAAAAGACACCTCTTTATTGGAATGAGCCACATACTGGGAAAAAATATTTGTTATATATTTGTTATTTGTTATATATATTGTAAATATTGTCATATATAAAAATACATATATTTATATGCATGAATTTGTATCCAGTGTATCCAAAGAAAATCTATAAATCAATAAGATATACAAACTACCAATTAAAAAAAAGGCAAAAGACCTAGACGTTTCACAAAAGAAGACACACACATAGAAAATAAACACAAGAAAAGATGTGCTACATCACTGATCATGAGGGAAATGCAAAATGAAGCCAAATAAGATACCGCTTCATACCTTAAAATGGCTAAAATTAAAAAGACTGGCATAACCAAATGTTGACTGAGTATGGAGCAACTGGAACTCATACATCACTGATGGGAAGTGTGAAATGGTACAACCATTCATAGGTATTCACTGAAGATAAATTAAAACATAGGCCCACAAAAAGACAAGTGCCAAAATATTTATAATAATTTTATTAACAACTGTCCCAAACTGGAAATGACTCAGTATGTGCATCCTACATGTCTACAATCAGAAGAATGGACACACAAACTCTGGCAATATTCACACAATGGAATACCACTTGGCAACAAAAAGAAATCCTGCTCTCTGCAAAAACATAGATGACTCTCACAGACCTGTCAACTGAAAGAGGCCAGATACCAAAGAGTGCATTCTGTATGATCCCATTTGTGTGAAGTTCAAGAACAGGAAAAGCTAAGCTAAGCTGACAGAAATCAGAACAGTGCAAGTCGATAAGATATAGGAAATGTCTGGAATGGGGCACAGCAATATTTCCTAAAGTGATGGAAATGTTCTATATTTTTATTGGGCATGTTGGTTACAGGGATCAAAACTCACTGAATAGGACATATAAGGTTTGTGCATTTCACTGTTTGTACATTATTTTATCTCAATTTTAAAATATAAAAAAAAAAAAAAAGTAATTGCCTTTCTAGGAACTTATCCTTAGGAAATAATCAGAGAAATTGGCAAAGACATATGCTTATCAAAGTATCAACTTTACATACAGAAACTATGCAAATAACATAAATATGAAACAATATGGAACTGGTTAACAAATTATATTAACAAAATGAAAAAAAATATAGAGCCTAGTAAGAATGGTGCACGGATATACAGTAACTTCATATAAAGATGCTCACAATATAGCATTAAAAAAAAAGGCTGCGTGTAATAGCCTGGGAGAGGAAACAACACAAATGTCCATTAACTGATGAGTGAATGAAGAAAATATGGCGTGTCCATACAATGGAATATTCTTCAGCAATAAAAAGAATGAAATACTGATACATGCTACAACATGGATCAACTTTGAAAATATTATCCTAAGAAAAAGAAACTCCTCACAAAAGACCATGTATTATATGATTCTGTTTATATGAAAAGTCAAGAACAGGCAAATCTACAGCAATAGGAAGTAGATCAGTGGTCGCCTAAGCAAGACATGTTGGGGGACAATGAAGATTGACTACTAACAGGTACGGGGTTCTTTTAGAGATAATGAAGATGTTCTCAAACTGATTGTGGTGATAGCTGCGTAAGTCCCTGAATAAATTAAAACTCCTGGATTGTGTACTTTAAATGGGTGAATTGTATGGGATGTGGATTATCTTTTAATATATTTTATTATAATCCTATAAATTAGAGGGGAAAAAAGTCTCCATGTATATAATATGATCCCATTTTGTAAAAGATTTCAGTTAGTGGGGCGCCTGGGAGACTCAGCTGGTTGACCATCTGATTCTTGATTTTGGCTCAGGTCATGATCTCAGGGTCGTGGAATCGAGGCCAGTGTTGGGATTTTCTCTTTCTCCCCCTCTCTCTCCCTGGCTCACGTGTGGTTAATAAAAAATAAAAATAAAAATAAATAAAAAAATTCACTTAGTATAAATCAGTTTAAGAGTTAAGCGTTATCTCTAGATGGAGAAATTATGAGTATTTTTTTTCTTTTTGCTTCCCTATCTTTTCTATAATAGGAATAACTTGAGTATTCATAAGCTGCAGTAGCCTATAGATGGCAGGCTATCTAGATGGTAAGTGCTTCTCCTATAAACCACTATACTAAATTTTAATGCAAAGTCACCAGGAGGTCTGACTTCCTGGCTCTTGGCTGAATTCTCCATAGATCTGGACAGATGGTGGCATCACAGATATACCTCACGGGAGACAAGCTGGAGTGTCACCAAGTGGTTACCAACCATTATAAAACAAGTGTTAAGGAGATAATGCAGATGTAAATGGAAAAAGTCCCCATGTTGTTTACATTACAAGAGCCATACAATAAGCAAACCAAAATAAATGTCTGATCTCTTTCCAGCATAAAAAGTCAATGGAATTAATGAGTAACAGGAATATTACGGTTATAAAGGGGTATACTTGCCTCTCTGTAGAACAAATCTGAATTATTGTAGACATCATAAGCCAGAAGATTAGTCTGTGTCCCCACTAAAAGAGCATCATAGCCGAGTTCTGGGTTCAATACTCCTGCAGTCAGGCAGCTAACTGCCTGGTTAATGTTGAGAAGCGAAACATCAGATTCCAGGGGGCTCTGGAAGACCCTAGATGCACTTGAATTCTGGCTCCGAGTATGAGGATTGTGAATAAAAACCTAAAATAAAAACAGTTAATTACATCTCCTTAAAATACCAAAAATGTAAAATTAACATACATTTATTAAGAGACCCATGGTATCAACTCTAACAAGAGGTCACTTTAATCACCTACAAAACTTGAAACACTCATAAATAATTCTGTGTATTGCTAGCTTTCAAGCGCTATGAATTGTGGAAATTCAGTGGATCTTAGCCTTAGAAAGAACAAAGTAATGGACAAGATGCAGTTGTCGCTTACAGGGGCAGCTTATAGGCTACCCACCAGCAGGATGTCAAGTACTCTTACGAGCTAGCCTTTTCCTGATCAACCTTCAGGAAATGCTACCAGCCACAATGTGATTGCCACACACTAAGAAGACCACAGAGCACACAGTAATAAACATTTCCTTAGTATCTTCTAGCCCAGCACCTCGGAAATTCACTTCCTAACCCTTAAAACTGGCTGTTTTAGGGGTTCCTGGCTGGGTCATCTGGAAGAATGTGTGACTCTTGATCCGTAATTTATAAGTTCAAGCTCCATGTTGGGTGTAACGATTACTTGAGTAAATAAAACTAAAAAAAAAAAAAAAAACCTAGCTGTTTTTAGGGTTAAAACTGGTAGTTTTAAAGTCTGGTAGTTAGTAGATCTGTTTTACAAATGTAAACTGAGTCACGCAGTCAAGCTTCTTCAAGATTTCATGGTATATACTAGTAAGATAGAATTAAATAATTAGTCCAGAGTTAATTAACTGAGCAGTTTCAACTACCATATATATAGAGATATAGGTATATATATATTTACTTATATATGGTGTGTGTGTGTGTGTATAAATACATGTGTGTGTGTGGCTATGTGTGTATACCCCCAAATGGGTAACTGGATGTGGGGCAGGGGTATGTTGGATGCTAGTATGGCTTGTGGCCCCCAGAAGGGTACAATACAAAAACAGACATGTAGTCTATCTGTGGCATTAAAATTTCATTAGGGAAATCTTCACGGTCTAAAAAAACTTCAGAGGGACAATACGAAGAAGAAAAGTGTGGGTAATACTGCGCTAGGGGTCCCCTAAGCCTCTTCCAGTTTTAAAATCCACTGATTTTCAGTAAGTATTTCATCCCTTTGATAGAAATCCAAATAGGACTAATTTTAAATTATTACCTAAACAAGACAGCCTGCTCAACAACAAATAATTTTCAAAAGAATCGACTGGAAATACACAGAAAAGGTACGTAGCTATGGAATATCATGTTCATGTCCTCAATTGTGTGATACTTTACAACGTGCTTTAATAAGTGTTACTGCATTTGATCCTCACAGCAAGTCTGAGTTTACAGATGAGGTCAAAAAGGTTAACTCCGTTTCCCAAAGTCTGGTGACGGGTAAGTGACGGGCCAAGAACTGAAGCCTGGCATCTGGTTCTAGATCCTACGCTCTAGCCATCATGTCTTACTTCCTTTTTCAACAGTTCAGAACAAAAGAATTCTTTCAGAGTCTCCCAGTAGTCAGGCTGAGGGAGACAGGAGGGGAAATCACTTTTGGACTTGCCATTCGTTGCTACTGGAACAGAGAGAGGTTGCGGTTTGTGGCAAAGAGCAACAAGGTTCCTAGGAGCCGACTTGTCCCTAGTTTCCCTCCTGCTGTTCCCTGAGTCTCCAGGACACCGACCTGTCCCCCAGGCATGGAAAAGGCCAAGCTCAGTCACACAGCAAAGGGCTCACTCTCTGTGACTGGCTGAAGTTCACACAACAGTCTAGCTGAGGGGACACTACTGAAAGTAGAAATCCAGCTGGTCCCCTCGGCCCGTGGCGAGAGCACAGATGTCCCCAGGGGAAAAGATTAACATTCTTCTTGCAAGAAACTCCTTTTTAAAATATCCTTGCTCAGGCTCAGAGACCAGATCCCAGTAAGTCAGATTCACGTCCTCAACAGAATCCCACTTACAGTGTCAAAATCCTCTTTCTGGAGACGTGGGCTCCGATGGTCAAGGAGGTTTCAGCCTTACCTGGAACGTTTAGTTATTTTTAAAGAAGAATATATTCCAGTATTACTTGGATCATAAAAGAGTACCACTTTTAAAGTCTTAATATAAAATAGCAGGCCAACTTTTCAGATTGTTTAAAGTTCTAAAGAAAATACCTAATTACACAGGTCACAGGACTTTCTCTCTCCCCCCGCCCTTTTTTTCCAACTCCAGAAAGAGACCAACACTCCAGTGTCCCTGCCTTCCACTCCAGATCACATTCTAATGAAAGGGCTTCCATGGAAACCTCTGCCTGATCTTCCTGCTTCTCCCCTCTGCTTACCTCCCTGCATCTCTGATACGGTGCCAGCCAATTATCCTTTAAAACATTAATGGGGCGCCTGGGTGGCTCAGTCGGCTAAGCATCTGACTTCAGGTCATGAGCTCGCAGTTTGTAAGTTCGAACCCTGCATCAGGCTCTGTGCTGACAGCCTGGAGCCTGTTTCAGATTCTATGTCTCCCTTTCTCTCTGCCCCTCTCCTGCTCATGCTCTGTCTTTCTCTGTCTCTCAAAAATAAATAAATGTTTAAAAAATTTTTTTAAACATTAATCAAACCCCATCACCCAAAACAATGGTGTTTACATGGTCTGCAGGCCCTACATGATCCGGCCCCTGGCAACCTCACTGCTTCCCTCGTTCCATTCCAGCCCCAGCCAGCCTCCCTTCCCTGGAACACACCGAGCATACTTCCACATCAAGGCCTTTGCACTTGCTGATCTCTCTGTCTAGAAGGCACTTACTCCACAAATATGCAGGGCTTGTTTCCTCCTTGTCTTCAAATCTCTGATCTACAATTATCTTACCAGAGGCCTATGGATCACTCTGTCTAAAATAGCAATCTCCCATCATCCCCATCCCCTTACTGGTTTTCTTCCCCCCCATGGAGACATTATCTATGTGTTATTTGTATGTATATACATATTTTAACATATAAATAAAAAATTAAATATACAAATATGACCTAATATATATATATATAAATATGTATTTATTTTTTCTCTCCCCGGTGTGTGGCTTCTCCTCTCAAATGTAAGCTCCAAATAGGTGAGATCTGTCACTTTCAACCTTGCAACTACAAAGCTAAGAACAGTGTGCAGCAGTAGAAGCCTTCAACAAATTAGGGGTGGAGCCAATATTGACCTTTGCAGCCCATTTATTTAGCTGCTATGCAGCCACAGAACCATATGAATTTCCTTTTGGCATTTGTCAGTACCTCTTAATAGTAACTAACATCATCACATGTCAGGCTCTGTACTAGGGGCTCTCCTTCATTATACTACCCAATGAAAATGAATCATTACTTCTACTTATGAATCCCAAGGCATATCATGTAACGTACAACACAGGCAGAAGTGTCTTGAAAACTATAAACTGAGTGCCTGGGTGGCTCGGTTGGTTAAGCCTCCGACTCTTGATTTTGGCTCGGGTCATGATCTCAAGGTTGGTGGGATCAAGCCCCGTGTTGGGCTCCAGGCTGATAGCACAGAATCTGCTTGGGATTCTCTCTCCCTCTCTCTGCCCCTCCCTCCACTTGCACATGCACACATGCTCTTGCTCAAAAAAAGAAAATTTTAAACCATTATATGAATGTTAGCTAATTAAATCCACATTTTAAATCCACCCTGGGTTGGGGCATGTGGGTGGCCCAATTGGTTAAGCTTCTAACACTTGATTTCAGCTCAGGTCATGATCTCATGTGAGTTGGAGCCCCATGTCAGGCTCTGTGCTGACAGCACAGGGCCTGCTTGGGATTCTCTTTCTGCCTCTCTCTCTCTCTCTCCTTCTCTCTCTCTCTGTCAAAAATAAATAAACATTTTTAAAAAATCCAGACTGGGTAAAGAACAAGTACTTTAACTTCATTTCCATCATCTTCTAGGTGCACGACCTCAAGCATTACTTTGAACCTCTCTGAACCGCTATTCTAATCGGTAAAGTGGGAGTAACAGAAAGAAAATAGCAAGTAACAATTAGAGGCTTATATGCCTCCATTTCCCATATGCCAAGTGCTTTACATGTATTAACTTATTTAGTCCTCATAATAACTCTATGTGGCGGATACTATTATTAAGTACTTTGCCCAAGGTCATGAAATTAGTAGGTACTAGAGCCAGGATCACCAGCCCTGTGTTATGCTGCTACTCTTGGCATTGTAGCAAGGATGCTGGGATAATTAATGTAATGAGGCCTTGTACCTATTAAAAGTTATTACACTTGGTGTCACTGTATTCCATGTACTTTGGTCATTCCTCCATCAGTACACAGTGCCTTGATTTGCCTTGTCTGCTGCCCTCCAGGATTACAGCTTTGTGAAAGTAGGGATTCTAGCTTTATCTCTGAATCCCCGTCATCTAGCACAAAGGACGTGTTCAGTTAAGTCTCCTGAATGTTAAATGACCATGTCTTTTTCATCTCCGTGACTCCCACACCTTGTACGGATACTTAGCGAACAAATTATAGGAAAAGACATAAACGTACATGGATAAAGATCAGGTGAAATTTTAATCATTTAACTTAAAGGTCTTCGTATGTTTTTCCTTTTTTTTCCTGTAAAGTTTTTTGGCTCGAGAGGCAGTATGATACAGTGGAAGGAGCTCCAGAGTGACAGGCAGAGGCCCTGGGCTCAAATCTGGGGTGCGCTACCACTCCTAACCCTGACCAAGCCCCTTCCCTTCTGGGGACTTTTCTTCCCTAAGCTCCCTATCTGCACAGGGACTCCAACACTGTCCAAGTCCCTGAAAACAAGTAAAGTTAAGTGCTCAAAAAAGCCCTTCATGCGAGACCCCAAAACTCTCCGTTATTCTGCGCGAAAGGCTACCGACACTACCGCCCGGTTGCCGGGCAACCGTGGCTGGGGGCGGGGTCGCAGGATGAGGGGCGGGGTCGCAGGGGAGCGGCCCGCGGAGATCCCGGGGACTCGAGGGAACCGAGATCCGGGCAGTAGGAGCGGTTACCTTGCCCGCTTGGGTGGCGGCTGCCAGGCACGGGTGAATCCCGTCGTAGCGCCCTATGGCTACCATGCGGGGGCTGATTTTGTGACGCAGCTTCAGCGTGAACACAGGCAGCAGCATGATGGCGGCGGCTCAGGAGAAGAGGGCTCGCCGCCCGAAGCATGCGTAGCAGCGCCGGCCTCACACGCCGTGGCGCGGGGCTCGGGGAAGCAGGGCAGCCCGTCTCCAGCTGCTTCAAGCCTGGCGCTAAACAGTGCAAGGTCGAGGTAACCCCCAGACCGCCCGCTCTTTCTGTGGCTGCTCAGGCCCGCCGAGCCTCTTCTGCGGCTGCGCTGGCTCCGCCCAGGTCCTTCTGCGGCTGCGCTGTCCGAGAGCCTGAACCTGACTTTGGTTCGCTCTCTGGTGAAATCGCGTGTTTTGCCGAGTTCCATCCAGCTGTACCGACCGGGCTGCGCTGTTGCGCCCCCAGGGCTTCTCCTAGCACCACAACCAAGCTGCACCCTTGCAGATTCCACACACTAGTACCCCACTCGCAAAGGGTCATTAATTCAAGGAAAGGGGTCTTGAATGCCTACTCCGCCCTTTGATTAGCTGTTAGTCGAGGCAAACCACAGGGGCTACCTGCACTAAGTATACCGGTCCTTTCCAGATCTTTTTTTTTTTTAAAGCACGCTTTAGACTCTCATGTTTAAATAGTCGGGCCCCGTTTGTAAAATTCCCTATATATTTTTAAATGAAAATGTGCAAGATTGAAAAGTCACAAAACTCATCATTCGAGTACACAATGTGTCGGGCACTGTTCTAGACAAAAGGTACAGCAGTAAACGTACGCGTTAACTGCTCTCCTGGTGCTAAAGTATTTGTCAGCAGAGACCGCCACTAAACAAGAAATGCATGTAGTAGGTCATTTGGTAATAACTATGAAGTTAAAGGAGGAAAGAGGGGTAGAGGATTGGAGGAAGTGGGGTACTAAATAGGGCAGCAGGAAAGAGACCCCACTGAGAATTGACATTTAGGCAAGGGATTCAGAAGAAGAGTGTTTCAGCAGGTGCAATGTTTCAGCAGGTGCAAAGGCCCTGAGAGCTCCCTCTGGCTGCCTTCTGGAGATAGACGTTTACAAGTGAGGGATCAGATGAATAGAAACCAGAGGAGGAGACTGAGAAGGAGCAGCCATTGAGGAAATAGAACCAGGAGTGTAGTATTCCATAAGCCAAGTGAGGAAAGGGAGAAGGAAAATAACAGTGTCAGATGCTGTACGTAGGTCTTAAAAGATGAGTTCTAAAATGTTCTTGTTACTTGGGTTTTGTAATTACAGCTGTACAAAGGAACATCTTTTTTAAAGCCTGCTGGGGGGGCCTGGGTAGCTCAGTCGGTTAAGCGTCCGACTTTGGCTGGGGTCATGATCTCACAGTCCCTGGGTTCGAGCCCCGCATCGGGCTCTGTGCTGACAGCTCAGAGCCTGGAGCCTGCTTCAGATTCTGTGTCTCCTTCTCTCTCTGACCTTCCCCTGCTCACTCTCTGCCTCTGTCTCTCAGAATAAAGACATTTAAAAAGCCTGCTGGTGTGTCTGTGACTAGGTGTAACCTCTTTTGGAGATCATGTCAAAAGACTAAATTTGAGGGCCTTGATGGAATGTCAGACCTCAGACAATGGACCTCTGTACCCCCTCTGATAGGCCTTACCTCTGAGTTCTCCCACCCCCTTTCAGCCCCACAACTTCCCATCATGTATGGAGACATCACAGTTCCTAGGAGTTCCCCGACCAGCCCCGTAGTGAAAATTGCCCTGGGTTTGTCCCCTTGCCTTCTTCATCCATCAGAACTTACTTTGTTTTGTGAAGTATCCTTCCCCTCCACCCCCAAACCCTACTTCCTCAAAGTGGTCAGCACACCAAATCCACTCCGCTCTGCCAATAGCTGATCTCCCACACACAGCTTGAAAGGATTGAATCTCTACTCGAGATCGCTTCAGGCCATCAGTTTCAGACAAACGTTTATTCCGGGTCTCCACATATGCCCAGCAGTGCTCGGGGACCTATGAAAACGGCAGTGAACAAGAAAGATGTAATTGTGCCCCTATGGAGTTTACATCCTAGAGGACGTAGGAAGCAACAAACATTACCCATGAAAGCAAGTAAGATCGTCTTAGTTGCTCATAAGGCTGACGTGCTGGTAGGTCTCAGCGGAAAGCCTCTTGGAAGAAATCTGAGCTAAGATCTTTATGACAAGAGAGCAGCAGCCATTAGAAGATGTGGGGGAGGGGCTTCCCAGACAGAGGCAACAGTAAGTGGAAAGGCCCAGGTTGGGCATGTTTGAAGATCAGAAAGAAGACGACATGGCTGGAATGTGGTGGGTAAGAGGTCACATCACCAAGGGCTGTGAGCCACACCGGGGAGCTTGGGTCTTTCTTTTAGCAGGCAGACAAGTCCATGGCCTACTGGATTGCCCTGTGAGGCTGGCCTTGGCCTCCACCCACCCGGCAAAGCCTCGCTCACTTTGTGTACTGCTTCGGTGGCCTGGACCTTTATAGTGGCTCTTCCTAACAGGACATTACAATCAGCACAATAGCATCACTAACATTTATTGAGCATTTTCTATATGCCATCATTTCTAAGACCTCATGTGGACCATCCCACTTAATCCTATAATAACCCTAGGAGGCTGGTACTACTGTTATCCCATTTTACAGATGACAAAACTTTTCCTCTGTCACCTCCTCCCTTCATGCCTCTTCAGTGGCTCCCCGTTTTCAACCAAAGAAAGCTCAAGCTCTTTACAGCTTCTGGAAATCAAATTCTGACCACCTTTGGCCTCTACAAACTTCCTCTTTTGCCGCCTCTTGCCTCAAACTCAGTCCCTTCTCAGATGCTGTCTCTAGTGCTCACATTTACCCTCTGCCTGGAATGTCCTTCCCCTCATTTCATAACTCCCTCCTGTCTTTGAAGACAGGTTGGACATCACGACTGCAGACCATACTGGCTGCTACCACATTTAGGAGGGACCCTGACAATCACATCATGTGCCACATTGGGAGTACTTGGGAGCATTTGAGTCTTTGGATCACAATCTTAATTAGGGAGCATTTATTGGGAGTATTTGCCATATTGGGAGTATCTGAGTCTTTGGACCACAATCCTAACTAGGCTCAGCAAGGATAATCCCCATCCTCCTTGCCAAACACTGGACAGAGCAGAGGACTTGGAGGCTCTTGTCCAAGGAGGAAGGAACAACAGCCAGGAGAGGCCTCCCCCCCTACAAAGAGCCCCAGAGTGTCCTCTGCCTCCAGTGATTCCCCACCCCAGGAATCCCTGGCTTTTCAGAGAAGACTCCTGTCATCTTCATCAGTGAGACCCGGGGCTCCTGCGGACCCAGGACTCGGGTCCGTCACTGAATCCTAACGCACACATTTATTGAGTGCCTTCTCTGTGCCAGGCATTTGACACCCATACCTATTCACTTAATCCCCAAAGCCACCCTCGGAGGCACATTCTGTCGTCATCCTCATTTTACCAGAATGGAAACTGAGTCACAGGAGGTTGTATAACCCAAGCCCAAGGTCACGCAGCTGGTAAGTGGCAGAACCAGGATGGCAAACACAGGTGGTCTTGCTCCAGGCCTTGAGCTACTAACCAACACACGTACCGTCTCCTGCAGTGAACTTCCTGAGCTCTGGCGTCCTCCTGTAGAAAAAAAGAAATAACCATAGTACTACTTCTGGGGAGTGTTGTGATAATTATACAAATTAATAGAAGTAAAACAATGCCTGGCACTTAATAAGCGCTCCCATAAATGGTTATTATCACTATTACAGGCTTATTATTACCTCTCAGTGAGAAAGCTGCCTTGAACTTGTCAGGGTTGCTATTGTAATAAACTTGGTGTCTTTTTTTTTTTTTTTTTTTTTTTTTAGCAAGTAGCATTGTTCCTGGTTCCCTCTGGTCCCTGCGGTAGGAAACACCCACCTAGCTAGACAGACAGGGTCTGGTGAGAACTAGGTGAGACCCGGCTCGGGATGCCTACTTCCCAGGGGCCTTGGGCCATGCCTGCCCCCTGCCTGCCCCCCACCCATGTCCTCGCCTCGCTATGTGAAGCATTCCCACGAGAGGGTGTGCAGGTGTAAAGAACAGACATTTGTGTCCCTCAGGACTCTAGATTACAGGCCTGAAGGGAGGCCAGATGAGAGGGCCCCTCGGGACAGAAGGCTTCCCATTATCAGTCATGGGACTGATTTCCGGAGAGTGGACTGGGGTGAGGGGCCAGCTGGAAGGTGGACTTTTTTTTTTTTTTGAGAGGGGGTTGCAGAGAGAGAGAGTGAGAGAGAATCTTAAGGAAGCTTCATGCCCAGCACAGAGCCCAACGTGGTGCTCGATCTCAAGACTGTGAAAGCATGACCTGAACGGAAATCAAGTGTCAGACACTTAACCAACTGAGCCATCCAGGCGCCCGGAGGAGGACTTTCGACTTTTCCCTTGTGCACTGTGATGTTTGCTGTTTTCACAGCAAGCTTGTCCTTTTGTGATAAACACACATACAACTTTAAAATAGTGTGTGAGGGGTGCCTGGATGGCTCAGTAGGTTAGGCATCTGACTTCAGCTCAGGTCATGATCTCAATGGTTCATGAGTTCGAGCCCCACGTCGGGCTCTGTGCTGACAGCTCAGAGCCTAGAGACTGCTTCAGATTCTGTGTCTCCCTCTCTCTGACCCTCCCCTGCTCACGCTGTCTCTTTCTCTCTCTCTCAAAAATAAATAAAACATTAAAAAAAATTTTTTTAAAGACCTACTCAATAAGTTACATTTAGAGATTCTTTAGGGAAATAAAGAAGAGATTTGGTCTAGCAGGATTCAAATACGGTCAGTAAGCCCAGCACCCAAGGAGCAGAGGAACGGGCTCCTACCCGGCCCACCCTCTGGGCACAGATCAAAGCTCATAGCTGGAGTCTGTTCCAGTTTCCAAGGACTGTGCTCTTTATAGCCCCCTGGAGCCACACCAGGGTGTGAGCAGCATCAGACGCTGGCTAAAGCTTGACTCAGCTTCTGTAATTACCCATTTTGGTGAGAAGCCAACCACTGGAACAGCTGCTCTAGAAGCTGGAGTTCTCCTACGTTTGTATGAACCCCTCTAGCTGACAGCGCTGTGCCGCCTTGCAGATCTGAGCACCATACTTCCAGGCGGCAGAGCGGCTAAAGAAATTCCAAGTCCCAATTCTACAGTCATGGTATTTCCCGGTAGGAAAGGGCAGAGATACCATCAGCCCCAGCTTCTGACCATCCAGCCCCTATTTAAATACTTCCCGTGACTTAGATGCCCACAACTCATATGCAGGCCATTACTTTTAAGCACGATTCTCAGAAATCTCTCACTTATTTTATATTACTTGCATAAATATGTTTATGTGTTATATATGTATCTTTTATATAAACTTACATAAATAATCTCTTACTCATTATATTATACTGAGCTATGTATCAGGCAGTCTCTCCGTAGAAACACAGATTGACTTCATGACTCTTCCCATGTCAGCTCTTGAGATATTTGAAGATGTATCATCTTTCCTCCGTGGCTTCTTTATGCCAAACACCCCCACGTGGACCCTTCCAGGGTTCCTTGGGGGGGGGGTGCTGGGGAGGGGCCTAGAATTCCAGGTTCCTGTACCCACCTGGGCACACTTTACCATGACTTTTTGCTTGAGAAGGCCCTAGATGTAATATATTTTGAGCCCTTCCCACCCCGCCCCCCAACACACACACACACAGAAGTCCTTTCCCTCACCTGTGGAATTGTCCAGCACTGACACCAGGAAACAAAGATCAGGGCTATTTTTTTTTTTAAATAGCTAAAAGCAAACTGGCCAAGGTACTAAGGCTGGACGGGCTCTGAAGGACGCAGAGGCAAGCTCAACCAGGATTGCGAGAGACTTAAGCAGGGGACTATTTACAGAGGTGTGGGCGGGACTTAGGAAACCAACATGGGATAAGGAGGCAGCAGTAGAAGGAACCAATCCTACAGAGACCTGGGTGCCAGACTGCAAACCTCCAGAAGTGTAAGAGCATAAGTTTCTGTTGTTCAAGCCACCAGCCTCTGGTACATTGTTATGGCAATGCTGGGAAACTAACTCGCCACCCTAAACCTTCCCCAGAGAAGAGAGCTGTGTCTCAGGAGCCCAGCAAAGGGGCGCCGGCCTGGAGCCACATTCACAGAGGTGGCAGTACAAGGAGGAAGCTGAGCAATGAAGACCCACGTCTCTCTCCTCCTACCCTCCAGCCTCCTGCGTCGCCTAAGCCAGTGAAAGCCAGCAGGCAAGGGAGGTGGGAGGTGCAAACGAAGAAACTACCAGGAGGGGCTCATTGTCCACACTTCTCTTAGGACTTATCTGTGTAAGTTCCTCAGCAGATACAGCAGGAAGGGAACTCAGGAGAGCCTGATCCAGCACTTTCATCTGACCTTCTCGTCCCCAAGAGGGAGTGTGACAACACAGCATTATAATGCAGGCTCCATAGTCAAATTCAACAGTGTGGCTTCTCAGACACACACACCTGCTGAATATGGGCCTGCTGCCTGTTACATCATTGCTGTCTTGTGCTTCCACTCGTGCACCCCAGCCTCTTTAGAACAATGGCTTCTTGAAAGATTTAATTCATTATCAAATAGGTAATACTTTGATATCACATCCAATTAAGAGGTACAAAAGTATAAATACGAAGATGTGGAGAAATTGGAACCTTCGTGCGCTGTCAGTGGGAATGCAAAGGGGGTGCAGCCACTGTGGAAAACAGTATGATGATTCCTCAAAAAACTAAAAGGAGGGGTGCCTGGGTGGCTCAGTCAGTTAAGCATCCATCTTTGGCTCAGGTCATAATCTCACAATTTGTGAGTTCAAGCCCCACATCAGACTCTGTGCTGACTGCTCGGAGCCTGGAGGCTGCCTTGGATTTTGTGTCTCCCTCTCTCTCTGCTCCTCCCCTGCTCGCATTCTGTCCCTCTCTCTCTCTCAAAAATAAATATTAAAAAAATTTTTGGTTTAATGAAAAGGAGAACCACAATATGATCGAGAAATCCCACTTCTGGGGATAATACCCAAAGGAATTGAAAACAGGGACTCAAACAGATACCTGTACACCAGTGTTCATACAGCATTATTCACAATAGCCAAACAGTCCAAGTAGCTATCAGTAGATGAATGGATAAATCAATAAAATTCATACCATATGGAATAGTATTCAGCCATAAAAAGTACTGCATCCATGATTCTGCATGGAGGAACCTTGAAGATATTAAGCCAAGTGAAATGAGGCAGACAGAGGACAAATATTGTATGATTCCACTCACATGGGGTACAAGAACAGGCAAATATATCAAGACAGAAAGTAGAATAGATGTTCTGGGGCTGGGGGCAGGGGTGAGGAGGAAGAATGGGGAGTTATTGTTTAACAGGATGAGGGAAAAGTTCTGGACACAGTGGTGATAGTTAACACTGCGAATGTGCTTAATGCCACTGAATTGTTTATTTTAAAATGGTTAAAAGGGTAACATTTAAGTTATGTGTATTTTCTCACAGTACAAAAGAGTATATTTTTAAAGAATATACAATGAAAAGGAGCCCCCCTCCCACCATGGTCCTTGCCATACAATCCCCTCCGTGGAGACCCTCCTACGACCAGGTTCTGGATCTCCTTCTGAAGTCTGTGGTTACACAGGTAGGTGCTTCTTCCTATACCCTTCTCCCTAGCTTGTGTTCACTCCATAAATGGTGGCATGCTAGACACGTGGTCTTATATTTTGCTTTTTGCAGTTAACAATACACTTTGGGGAGCATTTTTGTTCTTTTAAGTCCACACAGTGGCGTTCCTGTACAAAGCTGTTCACACAGAAAGTGTTGGACCAAAATTCGTCACCGATATTTGCATCTTAATGAGGCAGGATACCCTAATGCCAAAGAATGAATTAGGAATGGTAGAATCGGGGCTCCTGGCTGGCTCAGTCTGTTAAGCATCGGACCTCAGCTCAGGTCACAATCACATTGTTTATGAGTTCAAGCCCCACATTGGGCTCTGTGCTCACAGCCCAGAGCCTGGAGCCTGCTTCAGATTCTGTCTCCCTCTCTCTCTGCCCCCTCCTACTCGCATTCTGTCTCTCCCTGTCTCTCAAAAATAAATATTTAAAAAAAATTTTTTTAATTAAACAAACAAAAAGAATGGTAGAATTTCAGACACCTGTCCAGTGTGTGTATTTTTGAGGACAGGGTGGGGATACAATCTTGTCGGTTCAGCTTCACAAACGTTTACGGAGGCCACAGCAGGAGAAAGGTTCTTTGCTAGATGCTGGTGTAATAATAGCCAACAGCTATAAAGCTCTTACCATGTGGCTACTGTTCTATGCACATTAACTTAATCCTCAGAACTACCTTATGATGTAGGTACTATCATTAATTATTCCCGTTTTACAAGTCAGTACTGCCGGGCATGAAGAGGTAAGTAACTCGCCTAAAATCCCATAGCTAATTAGTGATGGAACTGGGGTCACACCCACAGAGTGGGGCTTTAAGGCCCTTGCTCTTTCTTGTACAGTCCTGATGCTGCCTCTCGGGCATGCAAACATTACAGAATTTCATGCCGGTCCCGGGCTTCCTACTGAGAGAGGTATAATAATGCCTCAGACAAAAGCCCCACACTCACCGAGTTCACGGCTGCAGCGGGGGCAGAATTTACTCTAATACAAGGCCAGGAACTGATCGGTGTTTAAAGAGGAACATTTCGAAGGTTCTGGAGGTTGGAGGAAAGTCGATGAGGAATATCCCGTAGAGGAAGGGACATCTGAGCATAAAGAGAACCAACATTTACGGAGCAGCCGTCCCACACCAGCCACTTCATATGTTGAGTCCTCCTGACGACCTTATCATCAACTCCATTTCACAGACCCAAAGGCCTAAGGCTCCCAGAGATGCATTAAACTGATGAAGCCAGAAATCCTCTCCCAGGCTATCGCTTGAGCCAGGGGCCCTTCCGCAGTGAGGTGCCGACAAGGTGTTCCCAAGAAGGCCAGTGACATCAGCCCTCCTGTGTTGGGAATGTGTGGGATCTTCAGTCAACCTAATGTGAATTGCGGCCAATTAACAAGGCAAAAGCACTTTGAAGATGACATGGCGCATATAAAGGGCCCGTTCCCACAGATGGCAGTCAGTGAGGCAGGACAGTACTTGGGGCGAGGATTATGGGGGTGACAATGTCTCAGCAAGGCAGGAATTCCTGGGGCAGAGGAGCCAAGAGGGAGGAGGGTGAGCTCATCAGCCAGGCTGTGCTCCAGGAGAAACCTCACTGTTTCTAGAAGGATCAAAAGGAGTCTCTGACGAGGTCCTGGGAAGCTGCAGGCCTCTGGACGCCCTCCTAAAACAACGACGTGAATGGGGACGTCCCGCATGCTGCTCATTCGATGGTCACCACACACTGGTCTCTCGCCAGATGCTTATAGAAAATATCAGCAGAAGGAGACGCAAAGACCCAGGAATAGTTGTTGCCTCAGAGAGAACTGCAGGGCTGGCTCCGGGGAGGGAAACAGGCTTCTCTCCGCACCCTCTTTTGTTTCCTTTGAATTTGGAACCATCTGACTGTATTCTCTCTTCAAAAAGAAACACAGCTAAACCTTTTTTTTTTAATATTTTTTTATTTATTTCTAGAAGAGAGAGAGACAGCGTGAGCAGGGGAGGGTCAGAGAGAGAGGGAGTCACAGACTGAAATAGGCTCCAGGCTCTGAGCTGGCAGTCAGCACAGAGCCCGACGCGGGGCTCGAACCCACGAACTGCGAGATCATGACCTAAGAGAAAGTCGGACGCTTAACCAACTAAGCCACCTAGGTGCTCCACAGCTAAACCTTTTAAATAAAGATGATCAGAGCATATCGCTGGGGAGGGAGAAAGGTTACAAAGTAGCTTGTTGGATGTAATGTAATTTCTATGTTTTAAAACAGTACATGGGCCACCAATAAGGGGACACATTGACTTCACAGACCTCCTGACGGGACGCACTGAGGACCCAGGGTCACTTCCACAGCGTTACTGCCCAAACTGCCAAACCTGAATCCACTCTTATGGACGCATCAGGCAAACCTTGAGGTGGCCTGGCCTGTACCCCTCCGAAATGTCAAGGTCATGAAAGAAAAAGAGGCAGAGGATCTATTTTAGACGGAAGGAGAATAGAAACCCATGGAGACTAAATGTAATTGTGTGGTCTTGAATCAGATCCTGGAGTAGAAGAAAAAAAAATGCTATCAGGGCGCCTGGGTGGCTCAGTCAGTTAAGCTTCCGACTTCAGCTCAGGTCATGATATCTTGATTTGTGGGTTCAAGCCCTGCGTTGTGCTCTGTGCTGACAGCTTGGAGCCTGGAGGCTGCTTCAGATTCTATGTCTCCCTCTCTCTCTGCCCCTTCCCCTCTCATGCTCTGTCTCTGTCTCTCAAAAATAAATAAATATATTTTTTTAATGTAATGCAATCAACAATGCAGGTGAGAAAATTGCCAAAATTTAGGTAAGACATGCAGACTAGATAATGATACAGTATCAACATTAAATTTCCAGATTTTGTTGATTATAATATGGCTGTGTAAATTAATATCCTTGTTTTCCAAAAATACATAATGAAGTATTTAGTAGTAAAGGCTCAACTTATTCTCAAATGATTAATGTAATATATATATAATATTAATATATATATAGAGAGAATGATAATGTGGCAAAATGCACATCTGAGTAAAAGATATATGAGGGTTCTTTGTACTATTCTTGTAAGTTTTCTTTAACTTGGAAATTAATTCAAAAACAATAGAAAGATATAAGCCAAAATCTTATCAGTGCTTATCAGTGTGGCGGGATTGCCACTGAATATTTTTTCTTCTTGCCTACTATATTTTCCTTGTTTCTTTCTTTCCTTCCTCCCTCTCTTCCCTCCCTCCATCCCTCTGTCCTTCTCTCTGTCCCCCCTCCTTCCTTCTTTCCTTCTTTCCTCCTTCCCTCCTTTCTTCCTTTCCTTTGGAAAAAGTAATATGGTAAAAGTAATTCAGCCTATTTCTTTTGTTGTTGTAGTTGAAGTAATGTCTACACCTAATGTCTTGTGATCAAACTCACAAGAGTTTGATCAAGGCCATGCGTGCTGTACCAACAGAGCCAGCCAGGCTCCCCTATGGTAAAAGTAATTTGAATGCTATAAAAAAGCCTCCAGCCTAAGTCTGCTGGACGTAGGGGTTCCGTGCGTCTCCTTGCAGATATACTCTGTCCATATGCAAACGTGGGCTTTCTAGGTAGCCTCTCTGTGCTTCCTCCCCACAAATGGTGGTATTTTGTACCTTGCTGCGCACACCATTCTGTACCTTGCTTTTCCTGTTAACACTGTGTGTCTTCATAATCCTTCCATATGAAGACATATGGGGTTACCTCATATTTTTAAGGGCTGCCCAGAATTTCATTGCATTGCTGCGTCATGATTCTTTGAAACAATCCCCATTGTCATGGACAGTTAGTCCTTTTCCAATGTTCTATAAGCAAAATTACGAGTTGCACCCACTTCTTTGTGCACGATGTATAAATAAATACCTAGGATAGTTTCCTACAAGTAGAGGTGCCTTTCATGTTTGGATGCTATCACGGTTGGCCCGCAGGCTGAGCGTGCCTGCTTCTCCATTACCTCTGCACACCTACACTTCACATTTTTGGATCTCTGCCAATCCAATAGATTTGTTTTTTAATGATATCTGGTTGATATCTGGTCAAAATCATTTCAATTTGCATTTCTATTATGATAGGCATAGATGGTATCTTATCATTTGCTCTAATGGCATTGCTCTAAGTGCCATTTGTATTATTCTCTGTCATCCCTCCCTGCACGTATATGAATGATCTAAATTTTCTACCACAGACCTAACCCTCCCACAGAGAAACCCATGGCATTAACCCTAAGCTGAGCCCTCTTTGGACCCCTCTGGGGACTGAAAAGAACAGGATCTGTATCTCCTGGTGCATCTGGACCACAGCCATCCCAGGGACTACAGTCTCCTTTTGTGTTTACTAGCTGTAAACCACGGGTGATAATTTACCATGGGAGCTGGGAACGTGACTCAGCTCAGGGCCGGGCAGCCCCCGGCGTTCCGATCAGCCAGCCCCCGGTGCCCGGCCCATGCAGGCCTGATCTCACAGTTTGCAGGGCACCACCTGCCCATCCCCAAAGAACAGAACTTCTTAGTTCTTCTGGGTTTCTGTTTTCTCCCCCAGTCTTTGAAAAGCTGTGGTGGGAACAGAACACTTCATTCAAAGGAGGTCCTGAAAGGCCCTTTTGTGGTGCATCCGGTCCAGGAACCAGCTCAGTGGTCTCTGAAGGAAAAAAGACTTGAACAAAAGCTGGCATGCTAGGAACCCTGGAGGTCGGGCCCTCGTTAATTAGCCACTGGCGTCCCTGCCTCATTAGTATTCAGACACAGGGAGAACACAGCTTCTGCTCCTCCAAGCCTGCCCTTGAACCTCCTCCGCGCAGAGGTTGATCTTGGAGGTGGGATTTTTTTTCTCCTCCATCACTTGCAAGATCTCCACAGATAAGGGCTTTTGCTACCTCAGGACCTGGCTGAGGTGGTCAGTCATTATCTTGATCATGGCCTTACTGTAGACACAGCCCCACTTTGGAAGCAGATGGATTGATACTCAGATTCCTCACTCTGCCCCTTTTGGGCTGGATGCCCTTAGCAGATGACCTCTCGGGGCCAGCGTTCTCCCTGCAAATACGGATTTACAATAGTACCTACTGTTCAGGGAAGGTGCTGGTGTCTTGGGACACAGAAAATGTTCAGACAGGGGATTTGGAGATCACAGAAGAACAGAATTAGAAAGGAATCATTTGCCAGGCTTTTTCTTTGAGGAGATCGACCCAAGGAAATAACCACTGAGTCCTAAAAACCAAAGTGCAATCAAATCCTAATTATTTCCTTTCGAGTTGACGTTCAGAGGCTTCTTGTTACCCTATAACCTTCAGGGTAAACAATTAAAAAGTAAAATAAATTTAAAAAATAAATCCTCGCCCTCGCTGCTAAGGCCCCATGTGAGCAGGTCTCTGTCCACCTCCTTGTCTCCAATCCACCGCTCAACCTTGGACTGTGGGATGTGGGGGGCAGAGGGGGGTGGCGCAAGGGCAGACCATCCCAAGATGAGCCACACTGGCGTGAAGATTATTTTGAGCTGAAGGCAATGGGGCTCTATAGGCGCAATAGAAACTTTTGCCCCTCCTTTACCCAGAAAAATCTAAATTGGAGGTGTTTTCCAAAAGAAGGGTTATTCCCAGAGATTAATTTTATCTGAGTCATGCATCTGTATAGCAGGGGCAACATCTAATTACCGAACATCTGCTTTTCTTCTCATCGGCCTAGGAAGTGCATTCCTGTGCTCTGAAGTCCCAGGCCCCTACCCAAGTCTCTTCCATTCAGGATGACATAGGTGCCTCATTGCGCCTGACCATTTTGGGAATTCCCGTGTGTGTGTGGATTCCCCATCTGTATCCCATTAAATTTAATTTCCTCCTATTAACCTGTCGCAAGTCAAGCTGATTCTTAGTCTAGCTAGAAGGACATTTGAGGGGACAAGAATGCTTGCTCCTGACAGCTCCAAGGCCTCTGCCAGTGAGCATCTCTCAGTGTGTGAACGCTCAGGGCCCCCTTTTCCCTCCTCCGGCCCCTGACTGTGGAAGCCCTTTCTAACCTAGAGTAACTCCCCCCCCACCACCACCGTCCCCCCTTCCTCTTCACTCTGGCTAATTCTTGCTCAACATTCAGGTTTCAGCTGAAACATTCACTTATTTAGGATGGGCGGGGGCCCGAACCCCAGGATGGGTTATTTGCTCCTACGACCCTCTCTCTTATAACATGTGCTGCCCGTATAGTTCCTGACTCTCTGTTTTCCTCGCTGGCTGCAAGGGCCACCAAGATGCATTCCCAGAGCTGGCACCGTGACTCACTGTGACTGGCACCTGGAAGGGGCTCATGGAACATTCGGGCAAGAAAGAAGAGGGGAACAAATTGGGGAAGGAAAACGTAGGCGTGGATGTACTGAGGGGCCTTCGGGAGTCCCACAGCAGAGGACAGCCACCTGTTCGCTACCCATCTGGGTAAAGCCCCCTGGAGATGAGGAGAGGTTGGGACGTATACGTGATGGCACTTGAAGGAGCAAACCTTTTGAAATCCCCTTCTGAACTTTGCTGGGTACTTCCTTTTAGAAGCTTCAAAGTGGTTTTCAAACCCTAATTACACCTCCTCACACACTATAGCCCCAGGCAGCCACCACACTTGGCCTCAATGTTCCTGTTTGCGAGTTAGGAAACTGAGCCCCGCAGTTAAGTCCTTGCCAGGGGCCCAAAGAGGAAATCAGTCTGAAAGGTTGTTCCCATTCTCAGGAAACTACCCGATAGAGGAAGAGCTGGAAGCTAAGGGTACTTTGGGCCTCAGTTTACCTACGTGAGTAAGGGTACCCTCCCTGCTCTACCATTCTTTCTCTACTGTGGATTTACCCAGCTCAGGAGTTATAATGAGGCAGCACCTAGGCAGGCCACATGTAGCCCTCAAACATGTGTTGTGATTATCTTATTGGGTTTTTTTTTTTAACAGAAGATTGTGTAGAAAAATTGAAATTTGAGGATTCTCTTGAATGGCCAAAAGGTCTGGCAACATTGGACCCACAGTACGTAAGGCTAGCTGGAGCCGAGCAGCGGCTACCTCCTTTACACAGGGGCATGTCTTCACCAATTTGCCACAGACCCCACTGCCCCCTCTTGTATCTGACCTGGCTTCTTTCACTCATTCATGAAACCCGCTGACCCCTCTCAGCATTTGAATCAAAGCTCTTGAACTGCCTCTTCCCCCTTAGTTACGACCTCTGGCTGCATTGGCCTTCTCTGGGTTTCTTTTTTTTTTTTTTTTTTTTTTATTTCTAGGAGAGAGAGAGAGAGACAGCATGAGCAGGGGAGGGTCAGAAAGAGAGGGAGACACAGACTCCGAAATAGGCTCCAGGCTCTGAGTTGGCAGTCAGCACAGAGCCCAAAGCGGGGCTCGAAACCATGAACCGCGAGATCATGACCTAAGCGAAAGTCAGACGCTTAACCGACTAAGCCACCCAGGCGCCCCCTTCTCTGGGTTTCTTGTAAAAACCAAACTCTTTCCAGCCACAGGGCCTTAACGCATGCTGTTCTGCCTACCTGGAACGCTATTCCTCCACAGCTAGCAGTTGAAATGTGGCTTCCTCTGTCTGAATTGGGTTCCTCTTAATGTATCTATAGCTATCTCCCAGGCCACATCACAACTTGTATTTATTCATGAGTGTACTTACTTGCTTGTCTTCTGTCTCCCCCATTAAAGCACAAATTCCTGGAGGGCAAGAACTTGCTAGGTGTTATTGATTGTTGCCTCGGCAGAATGCAGCCCAGAACCGGGCATGCCCTGGGAACCTGGTAAATGTTTCTGGCCTGAATGTGTGAATGAATGCATGAATGGGACCCTGACAGGCCCAGTGGATGACTATTCAATGGTAAGTCATCCTGCCAGGGGTTGTAAGTGGATGCTATTTTCCCAGCTTCCTTGTGGCATTCACTCAGGCACATGTGCTCCCTTTTCCAGAAGCCCTGGGATAAAAGGTGAGCGAGAACACTTCAGGGGGGTTTGCATTCAAACCTGGATACATGTGTCAGGCAAGGACAGATGATGAAAACAATCAAAGAAGATGGGCAAGATGACAGAGTACAAAATGAGGTCTCTTCCAGATGCAGAAAAGGAGGCCTGACTTCATTTAAATCATAAAGTCCCAAAGTGGATGCAGAGAGGAGGGATGATGGACACCCAGTCTCAACAATTAGAAGGAGAGCCTCCCTTGAGGTTTTAAAGAGTTTAAGGCAAAGACAAGCCACCTTCCTCATTCTACTTATGCAAAGGACTTTATGATGTCTTCTACCCCAAGCCATAGGATGAGCCAAGAATAAAAACAAGGTTAAGAAAGCATCAGATTGCTGAGGGACAGGTCAGAGGCTGGGCTGGAGGCCCATTTACAACCGTGTGGTCAGTGTTTGGCTGATGTTGCATAAATAAATGATGGCATGAATATTGTAGATATCCAGTATTATAACATGCCATATTGCATTCCTCTAGATGCCCAGCAGGTGCCCAGCAGATCCTGGCCAAAGCAAGAGTGCTGGGCAAAACAGATTCAAACGATCATTTATTTGGTATTTCTGGCATCTCCAAGCTGTACCCAACTCGTGTTAAAAGGTTTACCTTCCAGGCTTGGGAGTCAGCCACTGAAAGGGGGTCGGCCACAGGGAAAGTTACAGAGTGAGGATGGTGAAGCTGAAGTAGAGGTAAGCATTCAGGTTTGGAATTTCACACTGGATGACTGGAGGGGGTCTCCAGAGGCAAGGGGGTCAAAGGGACGAGGTGGCATGAACAGATATTGCCAGCTTCCGGCGAGGAATCCTTACTCAGCATCTCAGATCTCAAGGGGGAACAGCTTCTCCCAGCTTCTCCCAGCCTCTGGCAGCACCTCTCCCCCTGATCTCCCAGGGAAACAAGAAAGGTTGACCAGAGGACAAATGTGGCACTTGAGGGTGGCCAGGGGTTGGAGAAGTGGAAAAAGGCAGGAGATTTTTGCTCATCACAATAACAAAACCTTAAAAAAAAAAAAAAAAACCCACAAAATTTCAGTAATAATGCTCCTGAAGGGAAGAGGCTACTGCCAAAGGTAACGAGCTTCCTGTCACTGGAAGAGTACAAGTGAGACCCTGGAAGCCATTTTCGTGACTCTTGTAGATGGGATTCCAGCCAGCATCAAGTACTGCTGATGTTCTTATCTTGCTAGCTATGGATGGGAGAGTACTCAGACCTCTGATATTGTATGCAACATTTTTCTGTAGGAGTATTTTTTTTCCTTACGGAAAGTGTTGATAAGTTTCTTTAGTTTCTCAGAAGGGATTATGACTCAAAAAAACCCTAAAAAAAAATTTTTTTTTTAAATGTTTTATTTATTTCTAGGAGAGAGAGACAGCGTGAGCAGGGGAGGGTCAGAGAGAGAGGGAGTCACAGACTGAAACAGGCTCCAGTCTCCGAGCTGGCAGTCAGCACAGAGCCCGACGCGGGGCTCGAATCCACAAACCGCGAGATCATGACCTAAGCGAAAGTCGGAAAGTCGGACGCTTAACTGACTAAGCCACCCAGGTGCCCCGAAAAAAACCCTAAAAATTATTGAAAGGAACTGATGAGGTCACCATTTCTCCAACCATTTCTGATTCTGCACATCAGAATCATCTGAGGAGTTAAAAAATATATGGGGCGCCTGGGTGGCTCAGTCGGTTAAGCGTCTGACTTCAGCTCAGGTTATGATTTCACAGTTTGTGAGTTGGAGCCCCACGTTGGGCTCTGTGCTGACAGCTCGGAGCCTGGAGCCTGCTTCAGATTCTGTGTCTCCCTCTCTCTCTCTGCCCCTCCCCTGCTTGTGCTCTGCTTCTCTCTCTCTCTCAAAAATAAACAAAAATTTAAAAAAAATTATTTTTTAATGAGATCCTCCCCAGCTCCGGCTCTGAGCTCACTGAACCGGAATCCTCCAAAATGTGTGTTTTTGAAGAACTCTCACTGGGTGATTCTGATGCCCTCAACCAAGGACTGGTCTGAAGTCTCTAAAAAATAGTAACCAAAGGCCTTGTGAATTTTAAGTGATTTTGCACCCCCAAAGCTTTAGAATTCAAAGACAAGGGTCATAAAACAGGGCTCCATGGGCTGCTCTGGCCTATGGTGGTGTTTTAAAATAATAAACAACTTTGGCCAATGTTTAAAAATTGGAACAGTTCTGGGTGCCTGGGTGGCTCAGTCGGCTAGGTGTACAACTCTTGATTTCGACTCAGGTCATGATCTCATGGATCGTGAGTTTAAGCCCCAAGTCAGGCTCTGCACTAACCTTTTTGCAGAGTTTGCTTGGGTGTCTCCCTCTCTCTCTACCCCTTCCCCAGCTCTTACTCTTGCTCCCTCTCTCTCTCTCTCAAAATAAACAAACATTTAAAAAAGAAAAAAAATGGAATAGTTCACACACTCAGACACACAATTCAGATTTTCAACTTCTATAAAATGCAGTAAATTTCTCCTCTAAATCTCCTATAAGAGAGCTAACAAAATTTGACCCTAGTTTGATTTTTTATTGAATTTAATATTTGATCGAAGCTTATTGTGTTTGCCACAGTCCCTGCCACTCCCTAGGACATACAACCAGATTACTTTGCTCCTAGGAGTTAACTGCCTAGCCCCTGCAGGCACTTAAGTTTGAGACCCCTGTCTGAAGCTTCGCCCAAAATTCACCAGCCTGAGCGTGTTCACTCCAACGTGTTTCCCAAATTAAGAAGAAGGCTATCTGCTCCTGGCTGAGCTGGGAACTGAGGGCCCACAGGTCTCCACTTTCCCCAGCCCCCTGCCTCCCACCCAGCTGACATCTAGGGGCTGTCCTTCAACTCTGTCCAGCACCAGGCCAAGGACTTCAAAGCCACACCAGATCCAAATTGAGCTGACACTAATCCTCTTTGGCCTCGGCCTGTTTTCTTCTGCCAGGCAGAAACTTCCCGCCTCTGCTCGCTTCCTATTAAAATTAACAAGCGTTGTAGGCAGGCATCAAAGGCAGGGTTGTGCCTTTAATATTCCAGGCAGGCCCAGGCTGTGATCACAGCCCTTCCCCCGTCTTCTTCTCTTCCAACTGAACTGGGGAAAACGGTTCGGCGGGGAGTGCCAGAATCAGAACATTGGCCATTCTTGTCTGTTTGATATTAGCACCAAGGAAAATTCCAGGGCCAGCAGACCATCTTCACAGCAATTTTCTTCAAAGTGCCCCGCAAAAACTGGCCAATTATTTGTAAGAGGCAGCCTTAGAAGGGTGTGTTATTATCCCCGTTTACTGGCAGGGAGACAGAGGTCAAATGGCCTTCCCGGGGGCAGAGAGACAGAGGGAGAGTGAGATGGATGGAATCAAAGCATAAATCAATGTCCATCTGAGGCTCACACAGACCTGTATCTGGTCCAGGAAATCTCGCACACCCAGGCTTTCATGCCCAGCCAGGTTGTGGTGACCTCCCTCCTGGTTCTCACACTCGGCTTCCCCGGACCCGAGCTGCGTGAAGACAGTAGGCACTGACTGAGGGACAGCAGGTTTTGTCATCGATCCCTCTAGCACGCAGGAAATGACTGTGAGGCTCGTGATTCTCCTTCCGCACAACCCTCCAGCTCTTTTGTCTGTTTTTTTCTCCGTAACGTTAACTGGGGACGATCTGATTATTTTCAGAGGATCATGTATTTGTCCTGAAGTAATCCACAGATTAAGTAACTAGTGCACCATGGTTCTGAGTTATTAGCGGAAGCCTGGCAGGTGGGAAGGGACTGTATGGTCGGAGGCTTGGTCCGTCTAGCTGAGGGACCTGTTTCAACAGAAGTCCACGGACACCATCCCGGCCAAGATTTTGGCGTTGGAGGTCTGGCAAGCCCACTGCTGCCAGAGCTCGCTGCAGGGGCTACAGGTCCTGAGCTGCTCTATTCCCTCCCACGTCTTTGGAGAAAAAGCATGGCCAAAAAGTGCCTGCAGACAATGAACAGTTTTCTCAAAATGGTCACTTTGATCCCAATGCTTTTATTTATTTAAAAAAATGTTTTTAACATTTGTGTATTTTTGAGAGACAGAGTGTGAGCGGCGGAGGGACAGAGAGAGACACAGAATCTGAAGCAGGCTCCAGGATCTGAGCTGTCAGCGCAGAGCCCAACCCGGGGCTCGAACCTACAAACCAGGACATCATGACCTGAGCCGAAGTCAGATGCTTAACTGACTGAGCCATGCGGGCACCCCGATCCCAATGCTTTTAAATATAAACCGCCTTTCTGGGACTTAGGCTGAGGGGATTGCCCTAGATTTCTAGAGAAATCATAGAGTCAGGCACCTTCCAATCAGGGGTCTCTTTACCAGCACCCAGAATAGAGCTGCGAGGGGATTGAGCAGTTATCTAGCTATAGACACCTCCTCAGTGTTTGGGGAGGGGGGAAGCTGAGGCCCTGGCAGAGAAGTGAATTTGTGAGTGAGTGACACCAGTGAGTGCATTTAGAAGATCAGTTTCCCTGAGTCTCAGGCTGGTCTTTTTGTCCCAGGAGAAAGAAGATATAAGAGAAAAGGTGAGATGTATGCACAGAGGGGAATGAGAAGAAGAGGAAGGAGGAGAGTGGAGGAAGAGGAGAGTGGAGGAGGAGGAGGAGGAGGAGGAGGAGGAAGGACACAGAAGGGAAGGGATGGGAGCAAGAGACGAGAAGGAGTGGGGACAGACACTCTTGTTTATTTCACCACCCAAGCACATGGCTCTGTGATGCTCACCAGTGATCTCTCCTCTGGGAATCTCAACTTCCCAATTATACCATAAAACCTTCTTTGTACCCCTGGGTGAGGCATGTGGCACTGTGTGGGGCCCTAAGCAGTTGCTTCATCCGAGCAGGTGGTTCTGCAAATGGCCACAGTTGATAGTCACATAGGTTTACAAAGGCCGAGAGGTTTTATTCCTCGATGCATCACCTCACCCAGCTGATCCCCACTGGGGGTGGGATAATTAAGAAAGGCACTTCCCCTCTCGGAGCCTCAAGCTCCCTATCTGTAAATGGGTTTGGGATTGAGAGAGTGTTTAGCCCACGTTATTGCGCTTATAGCCCTGACATTCTAGAATTATGTTCATTCCAGGAGTTCTTCTGCTTTTCTCCTTCTTCAGGTATTCCAGAACGCCTTACTATAAATAAATTTCAACTGGAAGGAAGAGTTTCTAAACAAAGGGTATAAAGCACAGAAACCTAGGATGAATTTTGCTAACTTGACCAGTCCCCCATGGGCCGAGTGACTGATTGCAGAGAACGTGAAGGCTACAGATAACAACTCCAGGCTGCCCCTCCGCTCCCTGCTGACCCTGAGCAGCCTTCCTGGGGACACACCAGGGTGTTCATCTCCTTCATCCCCAAGATCACTTTGAGCCCTCTGAACGGGGAAATTACTAAAACCAACAATGTGGAAAGACAGAGACAGGCCATGTGACCATGAAAGTGATACAAACTGGTCCCAAAGTTGGATGGGGTAGCGCGATGCCCCACCAAGCAACTGTAGAATGCAGCATGTTAGCCAGAACACCAGACCACAGAGAGTGGACCCAAGTAGCCGAAAATCTTACGATAGTATGCTCAGCCCCAGTAGTAAGGGGGGGAATGTAAGTCAGTAACCAAGAAAATGCCCTCTTGTACCTGCCAGATTGATGAAAATCAAGTCTGATAATATCAAGTGTTAACAAGAATGTGGACAAATGGACCCTTGAGGACATTGATCACGGGAGTATAAACTTGTGGTGAGCCATTTGGGAACGTCTAGTAGAGTGAGCCTGTGACCTCCCATCCAGCAGGTTGGATGGGAGAAAATCCAGAGAAAATCCAGGACGTGTCACACAAGGAACCACGTATGTGTGGCAATGTTTGTAATAACAAAAAAGGGAAACATTTAAATGTTCACCAATAAGAAAAAGGATAGGAGCGCCTGGGTGGATCAGTCAGTTGGGTGTCCGACTTTGGCTCAGGTCATGATCTCATGGTTTGTGAGTTTGAACCCCACATCGGGCTCTGTGCTGACAGCTCAGACCTGGAGCCTGCTTCAGATTCTGTGTCTCCTTCCCTGTCTGCCCGGCCCCCTCACACTCTGTCTGTCTATCAAAAATAAATAAACATTAAAAAAATTTTTTAAAGGATAGAACAGTAAGATTGTCTTATAATAAATAGAATGCTCTATGTCAGTTAAAATCATAAATTTCAAAATGCTGAGAAAAAAAAATGTTGTAAAAGCCTACATAGAGAATGATGCCATTTTATATGAGGTTTACAAACTTGTAAAACAAGATCATGTAATTTTTATAGATACATACATATGTAGTAAAAGCAGAAAAACATGCGTGGGCATGGTCGACACTTGGAGAAATCAGGTTCCCGGGTCTGGTGGCCGGGTGGGCATGAGCTATGGCAAGTTTGCATGGAGGGTTTCCACTCTGTTTTGTTCCTTTAGGTCATCGAAATGAATAATCGGACTTAATGTTAATATTTGCTAACGCTGGAAGTTTCCACATTTAACTTTCTATTCTTCCCTGTTTCTGAAATCATTCAGAAGAAAAATAATTAAGAGAGAGAGAGAGAGACAGAGAGAGGAACAAGGAAGAGCATTAGGCCAGAGTTCTAATTGAGATTCCATGTGCAGATCTGGAGGCACCCATTTTTCCCTTGGGCAAGTCCACTAACCTTGAAGGCAAGGCTCGGGTTCAATGGTTTTCCCACTGGTTCTAGCTACAATCCCACCACCACCCCAGATAAAATCATTATGTGAGAGGAGGTGGGCGGGATGCATAAGACAAAACAGATTTTAAAAAGAGCTGCTGCCCCATTTAAGTAGAAGAGAAGAGGGATGAGACCTAACATCCCCTCTGCAGCAGCCCCTGCAATACACCTCCATGAATCCCCGGGGCTGTGAGCTTGAGCGCCGTGAAAACCCCAACACTCCATGAGGAACCCAGAATCTACCTAGCCTTGGAGAAGTGAAGGGCCGAGACCAGGCTGAGGCCAGTGAGGCAGCTAGGGCATACTATTTAAGAAGCTACTCACTCTCAGGGTCATCCAAGTGCCACCCTGCACTTGAACGTCTTTACAGAAATCCTGCTTACTTTCTCTTTTTCTGATGGCTATTGAAATACGTACCGCCCCTGCTGGAAAGCAAGTCCCTGATGGCCAGTCCCTGTGTCTGGCTCATTTACCTCATCCAGAGGGCTGAAGCCTAGTGCACAGTAAGGCCTGAATGTTTGCTGAATGATTGATGGAAGGAAGGGAGGAAAGGAGGGAGGAAGGAAAGTAGGAAGAAAATGGAAGAAGGAAGGACACGTGGACAGATGTGAGCCTCTCGCTCCATCACCAAAGCCCTGATCTGGCCTGCCAGCCAACCTGGGCCAGCCACTTTGCTCCTGAGGGCAATGAGTGTGGGTAATTGTTGGCTTTGACCTTACTCATCCTTCCTCTAGGGCCGTGTGCAAAGCAGAGGGTTTCACTTGCCCAGTGGGTACTGAATTACACCCTAGAGCTGGAGTCCTATGTAATTAACCGGCAGCCACAAACTCTGGAGAGTCTGTGAAGTCTGCCGAGAGCACAGGTGACTGGGCATCGAGCAAGGTGGCTCCTAATTAGCCTTGGCCTGATTTTACAGTCCACAGAGCTGAGACCCACCTCCTGGGGGGCAGGTTACACACCGGCTGTGGGTTCTTTACCTGGGCTCCGTGAATGGAAGTGGGGGCCTGGAAAACAAAAGTCTGTGTATATATTTTGGTTGGAGTGAAGAGGCTTCCTTGGAGCTATCCTGACACAGAACAGCCCCAGACTCCCTGGCATATATGGCTTTCTCAGTCCTTCTGTCTGTCTGTCTGTCTCTCTCTCTCTCTCACACATACACACACAAGCAGATAACTATTGTTAGCTTAGCTGATGGAACAAATATCTAGAGACATATATGCAAAGGAAATGTGAAAAGCCTTACAGTTTATCAAAATCTACAGAACCTCTTCCTGATGATAAGATCTTCAGAACTTGGATCACAGAAAAGGAAGCATCTCGTTAGCCCAGAAGGGGAGGAGTCATAGCGAACGAGGAAGGGGGTACTGCCCCCTGCTCTTCCCAACCAGCCTCCCACCCCAAAGCCCATTTTGCCAGGGTTTGGGGTTCTGTCACCCCTCTGTGTCATGCTTTTCCAGGCTGGGCTATAGACAGATTTATGACAACAATGTTCACCCTTTAAGTTCTTCATAGCTTCCTACTCCTTCCTTGAGCTTTCTATCCTAAAATCTCCTGCCCTGCTCCTTCCACTTATCATCTCCCTTCTAAAAATGGCAAGCTGGTGCCTGGGTGGCTCAGTTGGTTAAGCGTCCAACTTCGGCTCAGGTCATGATCTCACAGTTTGTGTGTTCGAGCCCCGCATCAGGCTCTGTGCTGACAGCTAGCTCAGAGCCTGGAGCCTGCTTCAGATTCTGTGTCTCCCTCTCTCTCTGACCCTTCCCTGCTCATGCTGTCTCTCTCTCTCTCAGAAATAAATAGAAAACATTAAAAACATTTTAAAAACTTTCTAAAAAAATAAAAATAAAAAATAAAAATGGCAAGCTGACATGCCTTGTCAAAGCATCGAGGCCAAACTCCAGGTATATCTGACTCCACATCAAGCTGTCTAGAAACATAGCAAACCACACAAACATAAAATCTTCATAATATCTACCATCGCTTGAGCACTTGCATGTTAAATGCTTGATCTTCTTCATTTTCTCTTAATCCTCACCATAACTCCATGAATAGACCCAGTGACCCCCATTTTACAGTTGAGGTTCACAGAGATAAGACAACTTTCACAGAAAGCAGATGGAAGAGTCAGAATGGCAATCCTGCGTGAAGGACTGCTGCCCAAAATATTCAGTATGCTCTCTCTTGCTAGAGTGTGAAAGGCTATCGAGATGCGCACAATCTGTGTGAGGACAACTTGACTGTGGTTGTGAATGGATAGTGAAGCTGGGAGGCAGGGACATGCAAAGTTACCTGGATGAGATACCATTACACTTCTTCACACTTATCAGATGGGCAAACATTTCCAAGTCTGAATACAATAAGTATTGGAGGAGGGAGTGGGGAGATTAAGAACTCTTAGAAATTGCTCAAGGGAGTGTAAATTAGTATAAGATCTTGGGAGAGTGACTGCCACCCTACCACCTCGCCATCCTCCTTCTAGGGATGCGTGAGTTTTGTATATTTGTGTACGTGACATGAAGGGGGGTGCTCCTTGCAGAAGTTCTATAATAAAGAAAACATAGTATAAGGGTCTAGGGCAAGGGCAGAGGCAAGGGCGGCCAGTTAGGAAATGAGCAGAATCTTCCCAGGAGGTGATGGTGGCCCAAACCGGGTGGCAACGGTTGATGCAGATAGGATGGAGGCCGTGGGGGGATCTGGTTGGAGGTGAGGCAGGGAGCGACAGCTGGGGATGGAGTTTGAGATGCTGTCTGACATCCACAGAGAGCTGTCAAGACGCAGCTGGAAATAAGGGGCTGGAGTTCAAAAGAGAGACCGGGGCTGGAGATGTAAACTGGGAGTCACAAGCACATAGGTGGTGTTTAAAGCCATGAGCCTGTTAATTTTTTATTTTTTGTATAAATAAAAGAGCTGAAGTACATATGACTTGGTTGACATCTGTTAATTCTGGGTGGTCGATACGATGGTGGTTGTAATAGTCTTCTTTGTACTTTTTAGTAGGTTTGAACTTTTTAATAATAAGGTTAATTAGTAAATAGTTTATAAGGTCACACGGCTCCAAACTGCTGACCAGTTCTGTCAGGAATGCCTCAGACCTAAAGCATGGGTACTGGTAACGAACTGAGGAGTCAAGTGCAAGTCCTCCCCTGCCACCAACCTAAGTTCAATGACTGGGGGTTGACCCTGTTTCCTCATCTGAACAACAAGAAGCTGACCCACAATTTCTCAGGATTCTTTCAGGGCTGACCGCTCAGGGCTCAAGCTGGTGCCTCACAGGGTCCCTGCCAGCCCAGATGGTATCCACCCACCTCTCACGCCTTGTCCTACCAATAAGGCCAGAAATACTCCGTAAGAGGGCTCTGTAGGTGGAAGGTCCACTCTGCCTTCAAACAGATGGAACTGCATCGAGGGGAGCCAGAAAGAAAGGGCTCCACGGTCCCCAGGTTCTGGGACCCAAAAGGAATTAGGCTGAATTTAAAATCAGGGAACTAAAGGGGCGCCTGGGTGGCTCTGTCAGTTAAGCATTCGACTTCAGCTCAGGTCATGATCTTGTGATCCATGAGTTTGAGCCCCATCATGGGCTCTGTGCTGACAGCCCGGAGCCTGGAGCCTGCTTCAGATTCTGTATCTCCCTCTCTCTTTGCCCCTCCCCTACTCACACTCTTCTCTCCGTCTCTCAAAAGTGAATAAATGTTAAAAAAAAAAAAAAGGTTTTTTGTTTAAAGCAAGGAACTAAAACCCAGACTTTTGGCCACAGTGTTTGAAAAGTTTGAATGTATCCTCTTCAGGAGCCCAAGACAGGCTGAAGAACAATAATAATAGTCTATGACCCTAAAACATACAAACGGGTGGGTAGCTAAACCAATCTGCCAAGTTGTAATAGGCCCACGTAATGATAATGACACTGCTACTAATAAGTCCCTAAAATGCATTCTCTCACTTAACGCTCACAAGGACAGTGCCGTAGGGTTATCATTTTCATTAGCCACGCTTGCTGATGGGAATTTTGAGGCTCTGCTTGTGCACCTTGCCCCACATCATGAAGCAAAGAAGAGGCAGAACCTGGATTAGGACCAAGGCAGCATGACTCCAGATCTCAAACTGTTGACTGCTCCTCATGAGCAACTAGTTCCTCTCAGGCGCCTCAATGAGAGCCAGAAAAGACAGTCTAGATGCAGCTCTGTTAATTAAGCCATTTGTTCATCATCAGCCCATAAATATTTATTGAGCACCCACTGTGTGTCAGTGCTCAGCATGCCTGGCCACAGGGATGCTGAAATTAACAAGCACACCCTTTGTTTTTGAGAAGCACATAGTCTAGAGAGAGGTCAGTATATAAACCAGCATAATAAAACCGATGGCTCCAGGCTGCACCAGGGGGTGGGGCTCATATGTCTAGAGGGTCCCTGTATGGGGAAGGATGGTGATCCCCAAAGCAATACACGGGCCAGGGTGTGGAATCACGGCTCAGGACTTTTCTCTGACATCATCAAATCGCTGAACCTCCATTCCTAAACCATAAGTCCCAGAAACTTCTTTGTGGCAAAAAACACTGGGCTCAGGAACATGTGTTTAGCTTTTACCTTGATGAGAGGGGAGAGGGTAGAAAACCTTGTCGTTTTGTAAGAGAGGGGTACTGGCTGCTTCTTTGAAACAACGTGTTTCAGTGTTCTGAGAAAGCCACTGGACATAACGCACAGAGGAGAGGCCATAGCTGGAGATGGTGATATTTAGGATTTACAGTTTCTGAGATGAGAGAAGGGCTGTGACATAGTCAGGGCTGCTTTTCTGCAGAGAAGTTCTTACCTCAAGACGCCTCGGTTGTGGGGGAAGTGGGGACGTCGGGGGGATTCATTCATCAATGGGATTTAAGAGATCCACAATACCTCTCAACTTGTGTGTGTGTGTGGATGGGGGGGAAATGTTGTGTTTTGTGCATTTTTTTTCTGGGTAGAGGATCCAGAACTTGCATCAGATTTTCACAGGGCTCCCTGAATCCTGCAAGAAAGCTATGGATCACTTCTTTGAAGATGAATTAACATGTCTTTGAAATATTAATTTTCCAAGGGTGGATTTAAGCTGTGCCTAAAGCCATTGCATGTTCTCGGGGTGGTGTGCGTATTCTTGTCTTCATGCTCCACGCAGAGATCTGGAGCTGCGGCCCAGAAGACAGGCAAAAGGGCAAAAGCGGCCTGTGGATGTGCCTCTCTGGGCATTTGGAAGAAGGACCGTGGAAAAGGAACGGGACAGCCTGGGGCACAGCTCAGCATGGACTCAACTCCCCCATGCCACACATGGTCGTTTCAATCTGCACAGCCCAGCACCTGGGAAATACCTTCATGCCATGGGACAGAATTCTGAGATTATCATTCAGGTGGGGCCTTCAGCAACATCACAGTGCCAACCAGCCGAGGAAGAAGCCCATTTGAGGCTCAGACAGGAAAGAGGAAGAAGAGATGGCTTAGACGAGGGGAAAGGATAGTCCCTTCCTCGCTCTGGGCTCATAGGTGGGGCTAGACCTTCTAAGGCATTAGTATCTGCTGCAGGGCACACAGAAGAGGTGAGGTGGGGGAGCTGAGCCTGCCAAGAGATGGACTTGGAAAGAGATGACGAAGCCAGCCTTCAAACCCCTGCCCAGTCAGGGATTTCTCGGGCTGCGATGTCCTCCTGACCTTCGCAACTGTAACCTCTGGTTTAACTCATGCTCGGCTCCCCAGGGTCCAGCACAGTGCCGGCCCTTCAAAGGAGGTGAATGAATGAATGCGCCTGGATCCCCTGGAAGGCTGTGAACTCCTTTCAGGCAGGGACCATTTCTAGATCACTACAATATTGCCCCTACTGACCCTCCCCGTGCCCAGCTGACGACCACACGGCTGAATTCCTTTCTCCTCACTAGAACCTCTGAGCTCAAACCCATGGTTCCATGGGTCAGACTGAGGCCTTGCTGGTCCTTATGGATGAGTAACGGAGACCCCGGCAACTTACACAAGGGAGAATCTATCTCCACTGGTTATGGGCAGGCCCCATCTTTTTTACCTTTCTGAATGGTGATGGTATTTTTCAACAGGGGTCCCCAGTACTCACAGGCAGGATCCTCATGCATTTATACGTCCACTCATCAGCCACTTGCTCATTCATTTGTCCCCTTGTGTCCACTCACTCTCTCATTCATGTCTTCAGACCTCTGACCATTCATCTCCTTCCTTCTTTCCCTCCTTCCTTCCTCTCATAAACATTGTGCAGAACACTAAGGAAGAGAGATGCTTCAGTAATGTAATATCATGAGAAACATTCAGTAGTAAATGTTATGAGAAATACACACACACATCACTGAGGGGTCCCAGAAGAAAAGATGTCTTCCAGGTGAGGAAGGGGGAGACCAGAGGCAGCTTCCTGGAGCAAGTGTCACCAGTGGCAGCTCTAGAATTTCTCCGTGGACAGCGGGTGAGGGTGGCAGCTTTGGGGGCAGTTTGAAGCCACATCATCAGGAGAGCACTTTACATAGGACTGAAGAGCAATCCACTGCCTATATCAGAGAATGAGGTTGCAATGCAGATGGGGGCTAGTTCTCCACAGAGCCCCTCTTGCGTCTACTACTCAACAAATGGCATTTGAGCTCATGCTTCGGTAAATGAGGAGGATTTATTTGGACTCAAGGGAGTAGAGAAAGATGAACACCTGATAGGAGTAGAGGCCTGGATGTGGAAAAGTTCAAGGCAGGTACAGGGAGCCTGGAGTCCTTAGGTTTTGGTGGAGCAGATAGAAGGGAAGAGTGAGCAATGACCTGGGAAAGGTAAGTTGAGCTTGGAATGCAAGTTCATTCAGTGGAAGGTGGGAGCCACTGAAGGTTTCAGCAAGAGAATAACAAGGCCAATGCTATTTGGTGGCTCTATCTCCAAAGCAGCATGGAGAATGAAGAGAAGCACAGAAGCCCACAGAAGGCTGGCTCCAGGCCCCTCCTAATGTTTAGGGAGGCAGAACAAGAGCACAAATGGAGGTTCACATGCCACTGGCTAAAATATCTAAAAGTTATAAATCAAATTAACAAATAAAATATTCTATCCCCCTACTGTGACAAAGAGAGCTTCATAGCCACCTAAAGGACCAGCTTCAAATGTTTAATTCTCAAATCCTCGCACTGGAAGGTGCCTAGAGATATGCTCCATGGCCCCAACCCCCAATCTGGGGTCCACTGCCCTTCCTTTCCCATCCCTAGCTCCTTCCCTCACTCGGAGAGGCCTCACGCACACCAGTGGGCACCCAGCCCACACATCCAAACTCTGTACCCCCAGCAAACAGCTACCTCCAGCCACCCTTCAGGCCTAGAGTGACACATGCTGGCTGCCCATGGGCCCTTGGGAGCCTGGGGCAGAGGTCTGAGCAAACCCTTGGAAGCAAGCTGGCTTGGGATGAGAGAAGATTCCAGAATCCAGAGTGTTATGTGTATGGTCTAGAAGGAGAGGTTGCACACTTCGGTTGGGCATATGCTGCTGACCTTTGGCCTTCTCACCCGGGGAGCCTGGAGGACTTGCCAAAAGAAGGCCTCAGTGGGGCTTTCTAAAGCCCAAGGCCCTGGATAGATGCCCCCTTCCACCCATGGTCAGGGGAGAAGGATCAGGAGAGATGGCATGAGGCCCCGAGCCAGGCCCTATGAAGAAAGGAGGAGAAATGGCAGATTGCATAGGGCCTGGTGAGCAGACAGGTACAGCAGCCAATCTGAGCATTATGAGTGCCACTGGAGCCTAAGCCTGGCTCCCTGACACCTTGGCACATGGGCAGATGGGTGGATGAGCCACCTGCACCCCTTGTGAGAAGCCACCTGTGTGACTGTACTGCCCTCCCTCTCCTCTGCCCTCCTTCTGCCCGCTCTCTCCAACCCCCAGCCCACAGCGTCTGGCTGGGCCGTGTGCAGGGCGTCTGGCCCCAGGGACAGGTGGGGTGCGCCCAAGTGCACACCTACACAGCTATAAATAGGGAACCTCCAGCAGCTGCTCGCTCAGCTTCTCTTCCCCAGCTGTGATAGCACTGGAGCCTCCTGAACACCTGGACCATGGACCCCGGGGAATGCACCTGTATGTCTGGTGAGTAAGCATGCCTGTTCTGGGGTCCTGGGACCTTGCACCAGCTTCTGATAGGAACCCCACAGGGCTCTGATGAATATTTCTCTTCCTCCAATTAGGAGCTGTCAGTGGGGTTTGTCTCAGACGGGTGACCTCCGGGGCAGCTCCCACTCTGTTGCCTACCAGCCTGATTGGTAGCATTGAGGGGCACTTAGTGTCAGGCCCCTAGGGGCAGCCACCAGAGTTGAGGAGGTGCTGTGGCTCAGAATCTGGCAATCTGGTTTTAGCCCATGGCTGCCATTCATTCCTGACACTTCATATTTCCGACACTCAGTTTCCTCATCCAAAAAACTAGGGTCACTCGTCCCCAGCTGCCCACCCCCCAGTGTTGTTATGAAAGTGTTAAAATCATAAGGCACTTGAAGATGTCACGGGAGTTATTAGAAGCCTACATGGGCCCCCGAGTCTCTGAAATCCCTTAATTTCACGTAAGCGCATAGCACAGGAGGACAGAGGTCAGAGTTTAGGGACATCCTGGTCTTTATGGCCTTAGGAAATGTTATCAAGAATTTTCATAAGCCTCTCTGGTCCTATACGGGACATGTCTATACCCAAAACTTGCCAAAGAGACAGAAGCTTCCAGCATTTTGACACTCACAATGATAGGTGGGATGATTCTGTTTTTTTAAGCGTGGATGGCTTTTGTATGAAAACAAGCTATGGCCGGGGCTGTCACTCGGAGGTTATTTATGTCCCTGGCTCTTTCTCCTGCCCATTTGGGGTTGCCATCTTGCCTGATGCCTTGAAAAGGTGAGGAGGGTATACAAGGCTTCGATAGCCCTTGGGGGACCTTGGGCTTAGTAGACGTGGCCTAGTCTAGGGGTTCTCAGACCTGACTATACATCAGAATCATCTGGGTCACTTTTTAAAATATGATTCCCGGGGCCCTTGGGTGGCTCAATGGTTAGGTGTCCGACTTCGGCTCAGGTCGCCAGCTCAAGGTTCAAGAGTTCAAGTCCCGCATCCAGGTTCTCCGCTGTCAACGCAGAGCCTGCCTCAGATCCTCTTTCCTGCCTCTCTCTGTCCCTCCTCACCTCTCAAAACTAAACATTAAAAAATATGATTCCCTTTTCTCCCCCCAGACTTATGAATCAGAATATCTCAAGGGTCGGGCCCAGAAATCCGCAGTGTAGCAAGTATCCCGGCTGCAGGGCTGGGCACAGCAACCCCGGTTTCCATCCACGGTCTGTGACCGGGAACCATTAAGGGGCCCTGCACACCCCTGTGAGGCTCAGCGGCACCTCCCCCTCTTGCCCAGCCCCTCCCCAAGGACAGCCCATGGACTTGGCCACCGTGATGATGTGCAGTACAGCACGTGTCCCTGTTCGACCTCAATCCTTACACTGTGGCTCTGTCTTCTCTTCTAGGAGGCATTTGCATCTGTGGAGACAACTGCAAATGCACAACTTGCAACTGTAAAACGTGTCGAAAAAGTGAGTTCTGCTGACCAGGTACACCCCCGGCCAGAAGCCAGGAAAGTCTGTTCCCGCCCTTCTCAACCCCCCAGCCATGGTGGGACGAAGCAGTTTCCAGAGGCTTGCATAGGAAGAGGGCTGCCGGGAGGTCCTGTTGTGGCCAGTGGTGAAAGAGAAGGAGCACTGGCCTGGAGTCATGAGCTCTGAGTTTTAGTCTTGATCTGCCACTGACCAATGACCTTGAGCAAACCCCTTCCCCTCTCGGAGCATCTGGCAAATTCTTGATGACGCCCGAGGTCCCCTCTGGCTCTAACACCCCACAAGCTCCTATCCCAGGTCTCCTGCTAACGTGGACTGCGGCCTGTGGCATGCTCTGCTTTCACTAAGTGGCGGGAGAGTAAGTGGGAAGATGGGGGTGTGGCCCCCAAACTGACCCGTCTGTCTTCTGACCCTTCCAGGCTGCTGTCCTTGCTGCCCCCCGGGCTGTGCCAAGTGTGCCCGGGGCTGCATCTGCAAAGGGGGCTCAGACAAGTGCAGCTGCTGCCCCTGAAACGCATCTGTCATGCTGGAGGCAAGGCCTGGGAAGCATCTGTACAGACCATTAGAAGTTAGAATTCTTGTACAATAGGTTATGCTTTTTATATATTTGCTCAGATGTGGTGTTGGTGACATTCATGTAAAGTGCTTGCAGTAATAAAGTTTCCACTCATGGTTGTCTGATGGCTCGGAGCACTATCTTACCGTAACCCCGCAGGACCGAGAAGGGTTGACGCTGTCGCAGACATGCTAGGTGCCAACCCGCACCCCTTCGCAGAGGGGTGCTAATTACACGAAGCTGCAACTCTGCCTGGAAGGCTCTCTCCTGCTGCACGCGCTCGCTTGAGGCCTGCACAGAGCAGGCCAGGAGTACTGGGAAATCAGTGCCCCTGGGGACAGTCCTTTGGTGACAAAGGGAAGTTGGTGGACGAATACTGCCCCTCCCCATCTTTACCCCATCTTTACTGACAAATCTGACAGGTGCCTGCGGGTGGTAACCTGCTCATTAACATACTCCATATCAGCTTCCTTCTTTCCCTGACTCACTTCTCCATTCTCCCACCAGTGCTTCCTGGGATCCCCATCCAACAAAACTTCTTGTACAGGGTCTGCTTTGGAACCAGCTCAATCTTAGGCAGGCTCTCCTGGCATAAAGCTGCCCAGGATGCCTCATTGTATGAATGGTGCTGTTTAAGGAACTCTAGCCCTGAACTGTCCATGATCTCCTAGGGTAGGAGGTCTGTGTGGATCTGAGGAAAACCCCCAAGGCCAAGGTACTGAGGGCGCTAGCACCCTGGTTTGGTTATTTGGGCCCACTTTGGGACTGGGTGACAGACAGACACAAGCCAGGAGAAACTGACACCATTCATTGAAGTTCTTACATGTCACAGAAGTCAATGTAAAGAGAATCTGAGGTCTTTGCTACCTCCTCCCCCCGCCTCCCCCACCAGATTGCTGACACAGGCATCAGAGCTTTTGCTGCCCTGGCCCAAGTCCAACTAAGCTTGATGACTCTAAGTGCTGCCATTATGTCATTATGCAGCGCTTATAACGCATCAGCCACGGTGCTGAGCATTTTACACACACTATCATTTAATCCCTTCAAGAGCCCTGCAAGGGGTGGGTTGCGTGGAGGAATCCTTGATTTAAAAAAAAAAAACAACTTATTTTTAAATAGGTCTACATATATAATGTAGAAAATACAAAAGATACAAAGGGTTTAAGTCTCCTTCCCACCTTTGCCCCCCCAGTCCCTCCTCCTCAAGACAATGACTATAACCACCTACTTATATTCCAGGGATATTCCCTGCCTGTACAAGCACGTGTGACACACTGCATCACACACACACACACACACACACACCAGTGTACTATGTAGCTGGGGAAACTTGGTGTTTTCCCTTATATAGTAATTTCTCTGTCAAGTCCTTTTTTCCACTTAAGAGAGAAGAGTATGTAGAAGGAAAAATAAGATTAAATCACAAAAAGATATGGTGACCAAACAAGAATCAATGGAGGAAACACAATGGGAGACAAAGAGGAAACTCCATACGTGTCTCTTTCATGGCAGAGTTGTCACTGAGCCTACCACCTGCCAGAGACTGTGCAGAGCAGGGACCATAAACATTTATATGACACACTGGCAGGGGCGCCTGGGCGGCTCAGTCAGTTAAGCATCAGGCTTTGTCGAGGGCCGCACCGGCCTCTATTGAGGGCAATCACAGCAAGGAAATGGCAGTGTTTGCACAGCTACTGCCATGAGAAATGAAAACTGGTATCTCCTGCTACTACTGGCTCATGTTGTGCTGGTATTGACCAGGCCTCACAATATTCCATATCAGACCAATATTCTGAACACAGATACCTCATAAGGAAAAGCATATTCCTGCCTTTACAAGAGAGATTTTAGATGAAAGCTCTATGGATGATTGTCAAAAGGCTCTTCCTAAGGGCCTTGCAGATCCAAGACTTATGGGGTTAAGAACACAAGAATTACAACTGAGCCTGGCCCGAGACAAAGAGCCTAATTTAGAGTTAAGGTACAGATAAGGGCAGAACTTAAGTTAACACTTACACCTTCTCCTAATTGGTGATGGACGGCAGTCCCTTCCCCAAGGCCTACTTTCTGCAAATACCCTCCCTTACAGGTGGCTGGGATGAGGATAGATAAGAGTAGCTAAAGCATTATCTTTACACTTAACCTATGACCTAACCTTAGCGTTATTAACTTAGAACAAATATGTATCCTGTCTTTTACTAAGAATACCCTGCTACATCTTTAGTTATAAGATTTACTTAACCTCACTATAATTGGAATAGTTCTGCAAGAATATTTCTGTAAAACCTGCTTCTGTACACTTTCCAAAGCATCTTATCACAAAGAGTTATCCATTGTAAAAATTCCTTTTTCTGATGTCATGTTATCATTTAACCTATAAATAAAGACACCGAAACTGACAGGACAGAGATGCCTGCCTGGTGATCAGAAAGAATCTCGGGGCTCTCTCACTCTCTTTCGCCGACACCATCCATCCTTCAGGGACCCCTGGACCTGTCGGAGCCGGCGCGGCTCGGGTCATGATCTCATGGTTTGTGAGTTCAAGCCCCGCGTCAGACTCAGAGCTGTCAGCACAGCTCTGAGCCTGCTTCAGATTCTGTGTCTCCCTCTCTCTCTGCCTCCTCCTGTTCTCTCTCTCTCTCTCTCAAATTAAGCATTTAAAAAAAAGAAAGAAAGAAACACTGGCAGCAGTGAGCCTTCCTCTGCCTAAAAATGCACATACTAAAACCCTCACTCAATTTTACATCTGATCTTAGAGAATTCACAGGCCCCCTGAGCCTGGATCCCCGAGGAGATCTTGGATAAGAACCTATGCCACATGCACGGTATCTGTTACTTAAAAGAATAAAGTGGTCTAATAACAGATTAAAATACTGAGCACTCACTTCTTGCCAGGCACTGGGCCCAACATCTCCCCTGCATCGTTTCCAGATGTGGCGGGGAGAACTCAAGCTCAGGGGCGGTGTTCATTCATGCCGACAATACCAGGGCCCATTAGAGGCTGGGAGCAGCCGTCAACTCCACCAGCCTAGGTCGCGGTGGCCATCAAGGACCATGAGGCTTTTGTTTTTCCTTGCGTTTCTAATCGCCTTTTCCTTCTTGCTATTCATTGACCAATATACTATATATTGCCTTCTTTCCTCATCTCTGTACTACTATCTTTCTGGGATGTCTTTTCATCATTCTCCGAGGTTAGATCCATTGTTTCCTGGATTACCCCATCATCCTCTATCTCGGGCTCCTTTCTATTTTGCTGGAGTACATCCTCAAGCAATTTTTTACCAAAAGGATGAATTAAGAAGAGGTTTTGAACTCCTTAAACATCAGAAAGCACCTTTATTTTTCTCTCACGCCTGACTGGTAATCTGGCTGGATATCCAATTTGAAGTTCGGTATCATTTTTTTAGCACTTTAGAAAGCATCGCTCCACTGTCTTCTCACATTCAGTGTTGCTGCTATAAACACTAACATGGGCTGCCCTTTATTTTTCATCAGAAGGTTTTGAGAAATTTCTCAGCCTATTTGCAATCCTTTTACTGATCTTTGAAAATTGGGTCAATCATATTTTAATATATAAGAACTTCTTCTCTAAACATTTATCATAACACCTTGTTTGTTTGATTAAATGAAGTCATTTCCTGAATCTCTCTGATACACTAAATGTTTTTTTAATTTTTGTCATAAAGTTTCCTCTTTCTGGAACTATTTCTGCTTCTTTGAGCTGCCAGCAGGCTCTAGGGGTGTCAAGGAGGCTTGCTGACCGGCAGGCTTGGGTTAAGCATGTCCAGGTGGGGAGCTGGCAAGCAGGTGTGGCCCATCCCTCAGTGTCAAAACCAAAAGGGCCTCCTCGGACCCTTTTCTGCGAGCCCTGGCCCCTCCTAGACTGGTTATTCCATTTCTTCTGAGACATCTCACAGCCTCAGGCTGGGGGCAACTGGCGGGGTCGTGAAGGAGGCTGACATGATGATCACGAGGCTCTTCTATAGCTACATCTTCTATCAGTCCCCATCCTGGTTTCTGTGACCACTTTCTCTTCTGTTCTCCCATCCTGACTCCTCCAACCAAACCAAAACATAATAAGACAGAACCCCCAAAGTCTCTACTTTTTGATCTGAGCTGTGGCTTCTTGTCCTCCCATTTACCCATCAATGTGATTTGACCCATTCCAGTATTCCAGAAAAATGTTGTAACCTCTCATCCATTGATGTGCTGTCCAAGCCATCCTCCCCCGCACCAATTCTCACTTCCTTTATTAGTTTTTTCTTTTCCCTTTTTTGTCTTTCTTGAGTTTCTTTCAATGGATTCTTAGGAGGAAGGACAGGTAAGTGCATATGCTCAGTCTACCATCTTGAGCCAAAATTGCAGGCTAGGCTTTTTAGTGGTATTAATTTATCTTTACAACAACGCTTCAGGATAGGGATTCTTATCTCCATTCTACAGGTGAGAAAACTGAGACTCAAAGAAGCTAAGGATCTCTTCCCAAACTCAGCCACAAATGGTTGAGAGAGACTCTTGAAGACCGCAGGGTAAGTAAGATAAGCTGGGGGGTAAGTGCCGAAGTGAAAAGTGAGCAGACTCGTTACAGGTGGCCATGAGCAGTAAAACATGAACAGTGCGAGGAAACACCAAGGAAATAGATTTTACATCAAGATAAAGAAGAGCTTTCTCAAGGAAGAGCTGCAGGGAGCTGGAAGGTACTGTGTCAGGAGGTTGGCATATCATGGATTGTGTGCTTGTACCGCCTAAGGGACAACGGAGACCGCTGAGAGACTGTGACAGAGTCTGCACCTGCTCAGGACATTGTCCAACTTGAATGGAAGCCAGAGGAAGGCTTGGTGAAGAAGCAATGAAATGCAGGTCACAGGATGGGGAAGGAAGTTCCTTACATGGACTGCAGGGGGCGCTCGAGGTCCAGAGGCAGGTGTGGAGGAGTAGCTGTGAGCCCTGGACATTGTGCAAGAGTTGAGGTCATAACTGTCTCTCAGTCTGGCTGGGTTTGGGACCCAAGAGATCCCAGAAAGGGCTTAGAACCCTAGACACAGTTGCAGGGAAGATAAATCAGGCAACATTTTCCAAGGGCCCATTAAAAGGCGATGTGTAAACCACCCAGATTCCCAGGACAATGTACGTCTAAGAGCCATGAAATCTTCCTTTGTCCCAGTAACTTCACTTCTGGAAACCTGTCTAAAGAATCTGCCACAAATTCAAGGGAAAATAAAAAAGCATCACTCAGGGGCGCCTGGGTGGCTCAGTCGGTTAAGCCTCGGGCTTCAGCTCAGGTCATGAGTTTGAGCCCTACATTGGGCTCACTGCTGTCAGCACAGAGCCTCTGTTTCCCTCTTTCTCTGCCTCTCTCTCTCTCAAAAATATTAAATAAACATTAAAAAGAAGGCATCACTCACACAAAAAGATTCATTGAAGTACTATCCACAATTGTGAAAAACTGGAAACGGCCTCAAGTCTACGAAATCCTTCAAGTAAGCAATGGCCCTCACACATAACAGGATATGATACAGACACTAAAAAATGCAAAAACACAGGAAATAAGTATGGTAAAATCTTAAGTAAATATTAGGCTACAAATTAGCTATACAGTATTTTTTTTTTTTTAAAGAAGCCACACAGGGGCACCTGGGTAGCTAAGCTGGTTAGGCATTCGATTCTTGATTTTGGCTCAGTTCATGATCTCATGGTTGGTGGGATCTCTGGGCTGGCAGCATGGAGCCTGCTTGGGATTCTCTCTCTGTCTCCCTTTCTTTGCCCTTCTCCCCCACCCCATCCCCCCAGCTCGTACTCTCTCTCTCTCTCAAAATAAATAAACATTTAAAAATAAATAATAAATAAAATAAAAAAGAAGCCACACAAAATATAAAATATGGAAATGAAATATGCTACACTGTTAGCAGTGGTTGTGTTCAAAGCACAGATAAAAGATAATTTTTCCTTTTCCTTCTATTTTTTTGGATTTTTCTAAAGTTACTGAAGTAGCATTTTTTTAAATAAGCAAATACTGTTTGAAAAGGGGGAAAAATGCACCCTTTGAGCCAGCAATTCTAGCATAAGGAATGTTGTATACTGAGGAAAAAATCATGAATCTACACACACAAAAGCTACCAAGATGTTTATCACATCACGGGTTATAATAGTGAAGATCTGAAAATGAGAAAAGTGTGTCAAAGTAGACAACCACTTAAAATAAATTGTGGGATAAACCTACTAAAATAAAATTGTAGAAATGAAACTAACTTCATGGACAGATGTTCGTAATCTACTGATAAGCAAGGAAAAAAGTCATTTATAAATCAGTGTATACTGCAGGCTTCTATTTTTACATTTGAAAAGATTGTATATGTATTTTTTAATTTTTTCAAAATTTCTACAATAAACAAAGAAGGAAAAAGCGGGAGAGGGGAGCTAGACCCAGATGTTTTTTAATCTGAGGTGCAGATGGCCTGAATTGTACAATTTATTTTTAGAGGCAAGGAAAAGGCAGAGTACTTGGAACTGAAATAGTCTTGGAAATTTTGGGCCATGTGACTACAGTTCAATACACATTCACTAAATGGAGGCTTCCCTCCCTCTCCAGACCCAGCCTCACCATCAACCACCCTGGGCAAGTGCTCTCACTTACTTTCTGGTATTTCAGTCCCCTGTCACCTTGGTCAAGGAGGCGGGGCTAGGCATGATTCTCCACATTTGACAGAGGATGTCAGGGGTCCAAAGACACCAGCTGGTGATGAGGCCGGGGTTCTGATGCCCCTGGTTCCCTTCCCTATTATGTTTGAGTTCCTACAAATCATCTTGGAAGTTGTTAAAGGAGAAAGTAAAGCAAGGTTCCTCCATCTCAGCACTATTGACGTGTGAGATTATCTGCGGTTTAGTAGCATCCCCAGCCTCTACCCATTAGATCCCAGAAGCATCACCCCTCACCCCTCCCCCCCCCCACCACCACCGCTGTTGCCGCCACCTTGTGACAACTAAAATGCTTTCAGACATTGCCAAATGTCCCCTGGGGGCAAAACTGCCAAACAGGAGAGAAGCACCGAAGGAAGATGAGATGTGAGACAGACCTTGAGTGCTAGGTCAAGCCGTGCTGGGGTTGTTTCTGGAAAAAGGCAATGCTGCCTGTCCCTAGACCTGGGCAGTGGGTGGTGGTGGAGGGGGATCTAATAAGGAAGGGAGAGAGAGAGGACGGGAGACTGGTTTATGCAGGAAGGCACGGGCACTAACATGCTATGCTCTCTCCTGGCAGCGCTTAGCTTGCTAAGTGTAGATTTCTTATTAAATGCCTCCTTGCCCAGACAGTGGGTTTTCAGAAAAGATGGTCATTGTCCTGCTCACCTTTGAATCTGCCATTCCTAGCACAATGTCTGGATTGTGCAGTGCTCAATAAGTGTTTGTGATATGGAAGGAGAGAATTCACCACCACGTCACTCGTTTCGCAAAGCAGGATGGTGGGGGCCACCGGGCAACTTCATTAGTACATATAGAATTTAACCTGACTCTTCATGACCTGGCCTTCAAGGGGTCCCATAAAAAGGGGTGACCCCAAAGTCAGACTCTCCAGTCTCACACTGATTCATTCACTTAGCCTTCAAAGACATTTCAGATGTGCAGGGAGCTTGCTAAGCATAGAAGAGAGGAGAGGAAAGAAACTCCTCTCTCAGCCTCTGCCTTTAGGGACCTCCAAGTCTGTCAGGGAGGCTGTAGGAATACCCTCTCTCCTTTCCTACAGGGAAGAAAATATCTAGGCAAAACCCCATTGAAGTTCCAAGAAGGGCAGTTATGTCTGGCTGCAGGCAGGACTGAAGACTTCCTGAAGGAGGCAGTATTAAAGCAGGGCCTCGAAGCCTATGTAGGATTTTAAGCAAGTGAAAATTGTGGGCAGGACATTTCAAGAAGGGGTAATTGCAATGCACAAAAGCATGGAGGCAGGAAAGCTTAGGGGGGATATTTCGGGGTTAGCATGGGTTACATTTGGTTGCCAGTGTAGGTGAGGGCCAGACTCTACATGGAAAAGTAGGCCCAGAGGAACTGGAGTCCATCAGTTGCTAGTTCCAGATCCCAGAAGATTGCTGAACACAGAAGTGCCCACTGAGCACTGTTTGTGGAATACCTATAACATATTAAGCAATCTGCATGAAGAATCTCCCTGAATGTTCACTACAACCCAAGAGGTAAGGAGGTAAGGAGCTGAGGGAAATGGGAGATTCAAAATCAGGTCTGTCTGACACCAAAGCCAGTCTCTCTGAAGGACTTCAGTCTTCCCTCACGGCATGTAGGAAGAAGATTCTGGCAGTAGTGTCAGAGTGGTCTGGGTTATGTGAGCGGTGCAGGACCCTGTTGCCCTGCTGTGGCTGCCAAGCTGACACCCAGAGTGTCTCCTACAGTTTGGGAGGGCCTTCTCCTGGTGCCCCAGCTAAAACGGATCCTTCCCTCATCATAACCACCACCCCCCCCAGCCACAGAGCTCCTGCCCCCAACACACACAAGAACTTCCACAAGTGGTGGCCCTTGAACTCCAACCCACCAATGCCCAGCTCAGTTCAGCTTGAGCCCTGACTTGCTCAGGGTTTAATGACTACTCCCCAAGGCCCGTCACTGAGAGGGGATGACAGGCCACCTCTGTTCCTATTCTATGGAGGAGCCCCTTGGAGAAAATTCTTAGAGGTAGGAGTAAACCCCAGGAATCAGCACGATTGCTGGGGTCAACCTGGCCACCTTCTGAAACCTGGAAGATTGGAGGCTTTCCCTGCCTCCTCCTCCCAACACTTCCCATCCCACCAGTGATCAGAGAAAAGAACAGTCTCCTCGTGGCCTTTAGAATCCATGCAAAAGGTGCCAATGCCTGGCTAGGAAGGGTACAGGAGGGCAGAGGAGACAGAACCAGAAGCCAAGTTGGACCTGAGCACTCAGGGGACCAGCCTGGTGTGGGACTATATTTCCCTGACTGCTGTCCTTCGAGAGCCACCTACACGATTTTAGGCATAATCACCTATCACCTGGTCTATTATTACACTTAAATTTATGTTAAAAGGAGATCTTGTATCACTACTATGGAGGAGAGACTAAATCATTTGCCATAAACAGGAGGTAGTCACGGAGGCAGAGGGTTATTACATTTCTAGTTAAGTTGTTCTATGGCCTGATGAGCCTCCGCCCCGCCCCACCCCACCGCACCCCCACCTTCCACCTCCTTACCCTCTCTGTGACCAGAGCCCTTTCTGTTTCAGCTGCCCCTGTGGATAAAACTGCTCACTTAACATTCATTTGACTAATAAAGCCAGATCTCTCCAAGAAATGGCTTTATTTGTAGATAAGCACTATCTGCAAACTCTCTTGGTACATCTCTGTCCCCAGGCTGCTGAATTCCTGGTCAATTGCTCGTCCCAGGAGAGTCAATTAGGAGGCCCTTTGAGGGCAGTGCAACCATCTAATGCTGCCCAGGATCCATTTCAGCTAGAGGTGGAACTCGCTAGACTCCTTGCTTTTTTCTGAGCTCATCTGGAGATTTTCTGTCCATTAGTTGATCACCCTGAATGATCTCCACCCCTCAGCCTACCTGTCCCCGCCTCCTGGCCCCAATGTAATTGGAAAGTAAAAAACGTCTCTGTGAACTCCCTTCTCCCAGAAAGCCCTGGGGTCGGGGGCGGGTGCCAAAAGGAGGACCAATGGCTGTGATTTATCTGGTCCAAGCTTTCACCTGGAATCCTGTGGAAGCAGCAGCGATTCAGGGAGCACAGAGCTGAGGAGGACGGTGGAGCTGGGCGTCCCGAAGGAGTCAGAGGGATCCCAGGCTCTCTGTGGCGTCCTCCTCGGACCTCCCCAGGCTCACACTCACTTGTACATGGGAAAAGCCAGCAAGGTCAGGGCCCTGCCCAGAGAGCTTTCCAAGGGTCATCCAATTTAAGCCTCTGACAAACCTGTGAGGTAGGAATTACTATTATTCCCATTTAGGAATCACAAGTGGGAACCCTTGAGCAACTCAAGGCATGGAAATATTAAGCAACTTGCTAACAACTTACCCCATCACTAGTTGATGGCAGGGACAGACTGTGAACCCAGCCAGCTTGACTTGAGAGCCATTCATTCATTTTTTCATTCAGGAAGTGTGTCTTGAATATCTCCCACATACAGAACACTGTTCTAGGCACTTCGGACCTGTCTGTGAACAAAAGCAATGATCCCTTATAGGCTTTTGATGCCTACATTCTAGCAGGGGTGACCGACTGCGTATAAACTTTATAAGTCAATTATTTTAGTTTGTCAGATGGTGTTAAATGTCGTGAAAAAAGAAAAGATAGAGCAAGATATGGGGGACCAGAAGTCCTGGCAGTTTGAGACATGTGCTGCTTTTAAGTAGGGTGATCATGGTCGGCTTCATGGAGACAGCAAGATTTGGGCAAAGACTTAGAAGCAAAGAAAGAAAAGAGAGAGCCCTGTGGATACCCCAGGGGAGGTGCGGCATGGGCAGGAGCATGGACAAATCATTTTAGGCTGTGAAAATTAATGACAGGACGGAGGGGAATAAAGGTGGACATGAGGGAGACCCTCTGGAAGGACACACCTATATAAAATGTTCTTTGGAGCTCATAGAAGCTGGGAACTGAGAGATGAGAGCCACCCATGTGAAGAATGGGTGGAGAGATAGTGTGTTTCAGAAGGATGTTGTGGTTTTCAGACCCTTCAATATCCTGGCAACCCTTGGATGTGCTATGTACATGAGTCAGGGCTCCCTTATTTTGAGAGAGCGATCGAGCAGGGGAGGGGCACAGAGAGAGGGGGTAGGGGAGAGAGAGAATCCCAAGCAGGCTCCATGATGACAGAGTGGAGCCCGCCATGAGATCCTGACCTGAGCCGAAACCAAGAGTCGGACACTTAACCAACTGAGCCACCCAGGTGCCTGGTGGATCTTGACATGATATACATATTACATATATAATAAGCACTTATATATATATATTTATTATAGGAATTGGCTCACACAATTATAGAAGCTGAGAAGTCCTACAATCTGTCCTCTGAAAGCTGGATACCAAGGAAGCCGGTGGTATAATTCGGCCTGAGTCTGGAAGCCTGAGACCCAGGAACACCAATACCTGAGGGCAGGAGAAGATGGATGTTGCTGCTCAGGCGAAGAGCAAATTTGCCCTCTCTTGCCTTTTTGTTCTATTGGTGCCCAGAATAGATCCATGATGCCCACCCACACTGGTGAGGGCGCTCTTCTTTACTCAGTCTACCAATGCAAATGCTAATCTCTTCGAGAAACACCCTCACAGACACACTCAGAAATAATGTTTTACAGCTCTCTGGGACATCCCTTAGCCCAGCTGAGTTCACACACCCGTGAGGGGTTGGGGTGGGGTGGGACTGCTCTCCCACGCCTGAAGCCTCAATCCCAAGGAAGCCTGAAAGGCCTGAGGGGTGAGAGCGGGGGCAGCTCTGACTAAATGTGTTGGCTTGTCCACTTCCCTTGCACTGAAAGTCCTAGATATTGAAGCCCTGAGGGCTATAAACAATTCCAGACTGGGGCCAGAGTATCCTTAGGCAATATGAAAACAAACAGGAAATAAACTGTAATGCTAGGGTTGGTGAGGCTCTGCAATCTGAAATTGCATGAGGTCTATGTTGAGAACCAACCTGGACTTCACCGCATACCTTGAGGTATCACATGATAATGTCTCCTGGGCCTCTTGATTCTCCTCTTCTGGTTTTCTCCTCTTCCACCATTACTGAATGGTGATTGGTTGGTTCGACTCACAGACCAACACATGCGGGACCAGCTAGCTCAACTCCTCACATGAGGCCCTTTGGAGGTCCCTGGGGCAGCTCATATCTTGAAGGAGGGCAGGTTTCCAACGAACAGTCGAAAATTCTCATCCAGCTCTGATCTAGGACAGAGGCTCACTCTGCTCTGGGGACGTCTGGAGCAGTGCTCAGTCTCTGAGTCTCAGTCTCCCCCAGTCAGCAAAACCAAAGTCTGAAGGCTCACCAGATCTGTCTTCCTTGGGGACAGCCTAGGGATCACCTCTAAAGAGGGAGGGATGCAGGTGCTAAGGGGGTGTCTCCTTAAAAGAAGTAGAGGGGCGCCTGGGTGGCTCAGTAGGTTGGGTATCCGACTTCGGCTCAGGTCATGATCTCACTATTCTTGGGTTCGAGCCCCATGTCGGGCTCCGTGTTGACAGCTCCGAGGCTGGAGTCTGCTTTGGATTCTGTGTCACCCCCCCAACCTCCACTCCGCTCAAAAAAATGTTTTTAGGGGCGCCTGGGTGGCTTAGTCGGTTAAGCGTCCGACTTCAGCTCAGGTCATGTTCTCACGGTTTGTGGGTTCAAGTCCCGCATCAGGCTCTGTGCTGACAGCTAGTTCAGAGCCTGGAGCCTGCTTCAGATTCTGTGCCTCCCTCTCTCTCTGACCCTCCCCTGCTCATGCTGTCTCTATCTCTCTCTCAAAAATAAATAAAATATTTAAAAAAATATTTTTAAAGAAGTGGAAGCTAGGACAGGAGAGCCGATAAGAGTTCTTCGGGAGGGCTTGCAAAGGAACTTCTATTCTTGAGAGGGCCTAGGATGTTCGCCTCCAACCTCCACCTCTCAAACACTGTAGTGATCGACTGACTGTCTGAAATGCCACCATTAGCAATTCTTTCCTCTACTTCCATAGCTTTGACCAGTTATCTAACGCTTTCCTTTGCTCCTCTGTTTCCTGAGGATTGAGTGTCTTCACTTGCTGAGCAAGGACAGTGAGGCTCATAGGAAGGATGTGAACTCTTTTGGGTCTGGTGGCCATAGGCCACATCACTCCAATCTCCGTCTCCTGTGGTCACACTGCCTCCTCTTCTGTCTATTCTCTGTGTATCTTATAAGGATACTTGTCATTGGATTTAGGGCCCAATCCAAGATGATCCCATTCCAAGATCCTTAATTTAATGACATCTACAAAGACTCCTTTTCGAAGTAAGGTAATGGTTACAGGTTCTGGGATTTGGCATGGATATCTTTTGGGGACACATATTTTCAGCCTACCACAGGCACAAGGGACTCAGCAGAAGGAAAAGATAAAAGGAGAGCTGCTTCCCTGTGAACGTGGGATGCAGCCACCTAGGCCCACCCCTCTTCCCCCCAAACCTCCCACCAGTCACCCCAGCGCTGTCCTTTGGGCTTCCCAGAGCCAGCCCCTCCCAAAACCAGTTTGCAAGGCCCTTCCATTGGTGTTAGGATTATTTTCCTGTTTGCTAAGAGATGAGGGAATGGGGGGAGGGGGTGTCCTAGCGCAGCACCCCATTTTGACTAACCTGGCGCCCCAGAATCCTGGAATAAGAAGAGAGGAGAGGCAGGGAAGGGCTGGGAAACATGCCGTGCTGCCGTGTTTAAGGCGAGAAGTGCGCACTTTCGGTCAGGGGCGGCTGCGGCTGCGGACGCGTCCCCAGAGGTGCACACGGATGAGCGAGGGGTGTCCTCCCCTGTGCACGCGGAGGGAAGTGGCCCCGGGAGAGGAGTTGAGGCGCCGCGCGCACCCGGTAGTGCACGCACACGGCTGCGGGGTGGGGTGGGGTTGGGGGAGCTTCCAGGCCGGGCCCAGGACGGGGGCGGGGGGACGGCTGCCGCAATGCGCGCGTCCGCCTAAGCCTGTGCCCAGATGGAGAGAGGGGGCGCCGCGCGCGAGCGGGCTGTGCATGCGCGCCCCCGCCTGGGGCTATAAAAGCCTCGCCACCTGCTGCCACCAGTGCGTCCAGTTGCCGGGAGAAGCCAGTTCACCTCCTCCAGCGGCGGCTCCTCTGGACATGGACCCCGAGACCTGCCCTTGCACTACTGGTGAGCCCCCGCCCCCATCCTGGGCCCAGCGCGTCCCTGACTTGCAAAGAATCGGATGCCCTGCACCTCTGCTCAAGGACCTTGGGGGGGAAGGTACCCTCCATGTTTGCCATTTCTAACCTCGTTGAAGGGTAGATATGGCCATGTCCCAAAGGGCACCGAGATTTGGCACCCCACCTCCTCCTTTATGCCTGGCCTCACACCAGTTATAGCACTTTAACCCTTCCTGTGGCGTCCTGCCTCTAGGTGGTTCCTGTACCTGCAACGGCTCCTGCAAGTGTGAGGGATGCAAATGCACCTCCTGCAAGAAGAGTGAGTGTGGGGGAACCCCCCCACCCTTCCCTGCCCCCCTGCTCCCTGAAGTCAGCATCTGCTTACCCAAGATGGAGAGACTCCCAGATCCCTTGCTACATTGCTTTTAACTCTTACTGAGACAGATCCACCTGGAGAGGCCCTGCCCCCGGTGACTGGTTCAATATGCCTGGGCCCAGATGTTTCTGTATATTCCCGGATTCTAACGGGCAGCTAGGATGGAGACTGGCTACCCTGGTCCAAACTCTCACCTCAAAACCTCAAGTGCCTGGAGAAGGGAGTGGTGAAGCTGGGGGCTCGCTCTGGAGTTTTCGTCCCTTGGCCCCTCTCAGGCCTTTGAGGTCCCCTCAATTTGACCTCCCCCAAGTCCCCTGGAAGCAGTGCAATATGCTTGGGGGGTGGGAGGTGGGAGGTGTGTGAGTCTAGCCATAGAACCTCCCACCGATCCCTGGACCCCCTACACTCTGTTCCTCCAGGTTTATCCTTCAAGTCCCTTTTCAAGGCCATTGTTTACCCGTGATGTTTTCTCCTTAAGGTCCAGCACTACCCCTCACCCCATCCCCAGGACTCCCCTGCGCCCACACAAGGGGCTGTGGGTGACCTACTGGGCGCTCCTCCCCCTCGGTAGTGCCACAGATGCTGAGTCAAACTGCGTGTGAGACCAGGAAGGGGGCAGTGCCTGGGCCCCTGGCACCCCTCCTTTCCCCCCTCCTTTTTGGTGGAGACAGACGCGGGGAGAGGCCGTGGGACTGGGCATTCTCTATCTGGTCTGCAGGCTGCTGCTCCTGCTGCCCTGCGGAGTGCGAGAAATGCGCCAAGGACTGTGTGTGCAAAGGTGGCGAGGGCACCGAGGCTGAGGCCGAGAAGTGTAGCTGCTGCCAGTGAGGACCCGGCCCTCCGTGTGAACCGAGTGGGAGTGCTGGGTGGTCCGGTGCCACCTCTCCTGTGGTGAGGCTTGGCTGTGTGTCCCCTTCCTCTGCCCACCGCTGGCAAGTGACAATAAACCCTATGAATGGCATAAGCCAAGGACTGGTCTCTTCTTAAAGGGGAAGGAGGTGGGGGGAGGGGGAGCCTAATGGGAGGGAGGGAACTGCCCCATGGAAAAGTGAAATCCTGAGACATGGCCACTGTTCTGTTTGGGGCCGGGATGGAGCTCTGGGGACGGGGTACATTCTCCCCCACCTTCAGATGGCACTCAAGCCTCCTGCTAAGTCAAGCTCAATTCTGGGGATGGCGGGGGAGACTAGACCCATATATTTGTCTCTTGCTCCCACCTCTCAACCTCCCTTTCTTCATATGTACAGTGGGTTTGGGGGGATTAAAACCAGGCCCCAGTCCCAGAGCCCTGTGATTTCTGGAATTCTCTAGTTGCTCCTTGCAAAGCTGCCCATTGTCAGAGCCATCAGAGGAGAGAGTCCAGGAGGCCCAGGGGCCTGTCTTGGCAAACCGTCAGAAGCGTTTCCAAGGTCACCACCCTGAATAGCCTGTCTCCCCAAAACCGATTGGTCAACTCCTTGTTCAAATTACTTCATTTGGCCGTTTGTCTCCAAGCTCCTTTTTCTCCAAGGGCGGGTAGGGTAATAAGAGCTTTTATCCATTGTGGTTATGATCCGATCCTTGGTGAAAGAGAACACTCAGCTCTACCTGGGTTGGCTGAGAAGGGAGAAACAGAATTCTGGGAGACAAAGGTTTCCCGGTGAGAGGACACCATCCTGTAAACACATCAATTTTCCTCCAAATTAGTTTTTCAGGACAGTTCCTTCAAAAGCCCACCAGGGTTTATTTTTAAGACCTAATAGGCTGAGTTTAGAAAAACCGTGTGCAAGAAAAGCCAGTTTTGAAAAGGAACAACAAACTGGGTTCACTCTCAGCTGCTAGCATTACTTTCTAAAGCTCTAGGAAGTGGTGTCCACTCAGGAATAGATCCGTTGGGCAGAGAGGAGAGTCCAAAAATGGACCCCGTGTAGCTAGAGTAAGAGATGATAGAGTCAGTGGCAAAAGGAAACACTAGTCAGTGAACAATTGGCTACCCTTTTGCATATCATGCGAAAATTTCTTTTCAATTGACTTAAATACCTAGGTGTGAAATCAAAACTAGAGAAGAATTAGAAGGGGAAAATAGGAGAATGTTTATTCCTCTAGGGTGGAGATGATTCTTTTAAATAAGACATGAAAGATCGAACATTTGAGTTCACTTTGTGCTAAGCCCTTTTAAGTACATTATCTTCCTTGATCCTTAAACTCTGAAAGAATGGTGTGACTATTATACCCATTTCACAGTTGGGGCAATAGAGCTTGAAGTAATTTGCATGAGGTCAGTTAAAGAATAAGCTGAGGTATATGTGTTTATTTAAGCAAAAATTGATTTAAATCTGGCAGATAGAAAGGAACTTCAAGGAGCTGCAGAAAACGAAAGACTTTTACAGGCAGAAGGGAGCGGGAACAATGAAGTTATAATAGGAAAGAAAGAAAGAAAGAAAGAAAGAAAGAAAGAAAGAAAGAAAGAAAGAAAGAAAGAAAGAAAGAAAGAAAGAAAGAAAGAAAGAAAAAGAAAAAGGAAGGAAGGAAGGAAGAGGAGAGAGAGAAGGAGGGAGGGAGGAAGGAAGGGAGGAAGGAAGAGAGATAGGAGGGGAGAAAGGGAAAAAAAACCAAGTTGATTATTGCAAAGTTCCTTTAGGAGATGGCAGGAGTCTATCAGGCAGGTAACCTAACTAGTGCTGACTCAGGCGGTCCCCGACTGACTGGTTTAAGATACCATTCCTAGGAGAACCAAAACTGTAATTAAGTCTCTGTTTGGTGACATGGGGGTTCGCATAAGTGACTCCATTTTGGACCTGTTGTCTTGTTTCTAACAGGTCACATAGCTAGAATGTGGTAGAATCAGGATTTGAACCCAGGCTAACTGACTCAAATCAGCCCCTTACACCTAACCATGCTTGTTTTCTTGCCTCTGGCTTGCCTTGTGATATAAAAAGCATCAAAGCAAACCTGAATCACCTCATATTCAGGATGATGCTTTTGTCTGCTGAAACGACTATAACAAAATATTATTGACTGAGTAGCATATAGCAACAGAAGTTTATTTCTCACAGTTCTGGAGCCGAGAAGCCCGAGATCAGAGTGCCAGCATGGTCAAATGAAGGCCCTCTTCTGGGTCAAAGACTTCTCATTGTATCCTCACATGGCAGAAGGGACTAGGGAGCTCTATGGGGTCTCTTTTATAAAAGCACTCATTCCATTCATGAGAGCTCCACCTCATTAACCACCGCCCAAAGACCCCAAGAAGCACAAACATTCAGACCACAGCAGATGACTACTATAAAAAAAAAAAAAAAAAAGCAAGTGTTGGCAAGGATGTGGAGAAACTGGCACCTTGTCCACTACAGGCAGAAGTGTAAAATGGTGCAGCCACTGTGGAAACAGTGTGGCAACCCTTCAAAAACTTAAAAATGGAATCACCATATAACCCAGCAATTCAACCTTTGGGTATATGTCCAAAAGAATTCAAAACAGGGTCTCAAAGAGATGTTTGTAGACCCGTATTCATAGCAGCATTAGTCACAATAGCTAAAAGGTAGAAGCAAGGTAGATATCCACTGACAGGTGAAAGGGTAAACAAAACATAATGTTTGCTTACAGTGGAATGTTATTCAACCATTAAAAGGAAAGAAATTTTGATTTATGCTACAATGGGGAGTTGTAAGCCAGTCACAAAAAAAGACAAAGCTGTATGATTCTAGTTATACGAGGTACCTAGAGCAGTCAAATTCATTGAGATAGAAAGTAGAATGGTGTTTACCAGGAGGTGAGGAGAGGGGGATGGGAAATTGTTTAGAGGGTATGGATTCCAGTATCGCAAGATGAAAAGAGTTCTGGAGATTGGTTGCACAATGATCTAAATGTATTTGACGTTGCTGAACTGTACACTTAAAACTGGTTAACAGGGGCTCCTAGATGGCTCAGTCGGAAGAGCGTGTGACTGTTGGTCTCAGGTTCATGAGTTCAAGCCGCACATTAGGTGTAGAATTGCTAAAAGTTTTTAAAAAATAAAATAAATAGATAAATAAACTTAAAAAAATAAAAATGGTTAAGATATTAAAGTTAATGTTCTGTGGCTTATACCACAAGAAAATAAACAAAGCTACATGGCAATAGAAAATAGTTGCTATATATATGTGCTATAGACTGAAATATATCCCATTCAAATTCATATGCTGAAGCCTGAATCCCCAATATGACTGTTTGGAGACAGGGCCTGTAAGGAGGTAATTAAGGTTCAATAAGATCACAAGCATGGGGCCTTGATATGATAGGATTAGGATTAGTGTCCTCAGATGAGTCACCAAACAGCTCTCTTGCAAGATGGTGCCTGCTACAAGCCAGGGAGAGAGCTCTCATGGGAAACCAACCCTACCTGCATTCTGATCTGGGACTTCCGGCCTCTAGGACTGTAGGAAAATAAATTTCTGTTCTTTAAGCCACGCAGTCTATTTTGTTATGGCAGCCCAAGCTGACAAATACAGTGTGTGTGTGTGTGTGTGTGTGTGTGTGTGTGATGGGGGAGGGGGGGAGACCAGTATCTATAATATATAAAAAGTTCACACAAACCAATCAGAAATGGACAACGTGATTTAAAAATTTCCAAGGATATAAATTAGCAATTCATGGGAAAATAAACTTGAAAAGCCAAAGGACAAATGAAATAATATTCAATCTCATATCTATCAAGGAAATGCAAATCAAAATAACATTTTGCCCACCAGTTTAGCAAAAGGGTAGAAGACTGTTATTTTTATTAAGAGTGAGGGGATAGGGAAATGGTTATGAATCTCCGTCCCCTGCTGGAGGGAGTGTAAATTGGTACAGCCACTTTGGATGGCATTTTAACAGTAGCTACTCAAACGTAAAATGTGTGTATCTTCAACCCAGGAAGTTCACTATACTTTCATTGTATTAGCAGAAGCCTCAAAACAAGCTAAATACCCATTAGTAGGGAAGTATAAAAATGGTCATAGTGACCATCTAATAAAAAGAATGATGTAAGGGGCCTGACTGGCTCAGTCAGTTGGGCGTCCAACTCTTGATTTCAGCTCAAGTCACGATCTCTTGTTTCGTGAGATCAAGCCCCTTGTCCAGCTCTACACTGACAGCATGAAGTCTCCTTGGGATTCTCTCTCTTTTTTCTCTCTGCCCCTTCACCTGCTCTCTCTCTCTCTCTCTGAAATAAATAAACATAAAAAAAAAAGAATGATGTAAGGCTCTGGAAGGCTATGGAGAAAACACCATAATTTATGATTAAGTAAAAAACAAAACAAAAACAAAAGCTGCCACCGCAAACATTTAAAGCAGTGCATAGAGTATAATATAAACAGTGCATAGAGTACATAAAAAGGGAAATTAAAATATATATATATATATATACAGTCTGTGAGGCATGGGATTTTCCCATTCAAGGAGATCTTTAGTTTTATTCACATTAACCTTTCTCTTAAATTTTTTTAATGTTTTATTTTTTGAGAGAGAGACAGAGCATGAGTGTGGGAGGGGCAGAGAGAGAGAGAGAGAGAGAGAGAGAGAAAGTGAGAGAGAGAGACAGACAGAATCTGAAGCGGGCTCCAGGCTCCAAGCTCCAAGCTTGCAGCACAGAGCTCAAAGCAGGGCTTGAACCCATGAACCTGGAGATCATGACCTGAGTTGAAGTGGGACGCTTAACTGATAGAGCCACCCATGCGCCCCCATATTAACCTTTTACAAAGAAGCTGTATTCAGTTCTGTTTGGCTAATTTCTAGGTGTGCAAGTGAATACCACAAGTTTGGGTTTTTTTGTTTTTTGTTTTTTTCCACTCAACACTTTGCCTTGAAGATATATCCATGTTAGGACATAGAAAGCTAATAACTGCTGTAGAGTATATCATGGAATGATTGTATCATAGTTCATTTTTAAATGTTCTGAACAGATGAATGGATGGAATATTTAGGTGGCTTCTCCCAACAGGCAGAGCATGGCTCCTTCTTGTGCACGTGACAGTGAGCTTCTCTGAGTTGTAAGCTGATATATCAAATTGCTGGAGCACAAGAAAAAGGCCTTTCAATAGATCTTGCCAAAATTTCTCCACTGGGATTGTTCCTATTTGCACTCCACCAACAATGTTGGAGAGTTTTCAGTGCCCATTCCCTCATCAGCCCTGAGTATTAACCTTGAATCTTTTGTCAAGTTGATGGGTGAAAAATGACATCTTAGATTTTAAATGACACCTTTCCTTTGAACAGTAAAGTTGAGCACCTCTCCAATGCTTTATTGGCCATTGGTTGTCATTTTCTGTAAACTACTGATTCAAGTCCTTTGTTTGTCTATTCGTTTGTGTGTAGTGTTCTTGTTGATTTGTAGAAGCTCCTTATATATTTTGGCCACTGATCCTTTGTTTTTGATCTGCATTTTTATCTTTCAGAAAGTTCTCAAAGTTTTTGGCCCTCTGGTAAAAATCTTTTTTCTCGTTTTTTTTTTAACCCCCTTTTCAAGATATAGTTTACATGCTGTAAAATTCACTCATTGTAAGTGTACAAATCAATTATGTTAGCAAGTTTTTAGAGTTGTGCCACAATCATCACAGTATAGTTTTAAAATATTTTCATCATCCAGAAGTTCTACTGTGCCCACTTGCAGTTAATCCCTGCTCCCACCCCCAACCCTAGGCAACCAATGACCTGCTTTCTCTCTGTATGAGTTTGCCTTTCCAGAAATTTCATACAAATGGAATAACATAATGTCTTTGAGAGCCATCCCATGTAGTTGTATGTCTTAGTAATTCATTCTTTTATTGCCGAATAGTGTTCCTTTTTTTTTTTTAATGTTTATGTATTTATTTTTGAGAGAGAGAGATAGTAGGGGAGGGGCAGAGAGAGAGGGAGACAGAGGATCCAAAGCAGGCTCTGCACTGTCAGTGCAAAGCATGATGTGGGGCTCAAACTCATAAAACTGTGAGATCATGACCTGAACCAAAGTCAGGTCACCCTTAACTGACTGAGCTACTCAGGTACCCCTGAATGGTATTTCAATGTATGGATATACCCCATTGTATTTATCCATTCACCATCCATCCAGTTAATAGATGTTTGAGTTGTTTTCCTTTTTGGCTATTTCAAATAATAGCTATGTTCATAAACTGCTATGAATATTTGTGCACAAGTCTTTTGTGTGGACGTATATTTTTATTTCTTTTGGTTAGATATTTAGGAGTGGAACACACAGTGCTAGCTGCTGGGAGAGGCTGTGTGTCGAGGGGCCTGAGTGCACAGGCTCTGGGGATAGACTGCCTGGTTGGGCCCTTTTGTGGCCACTGACTCTCAGCAATGTTGCTTAACCTCTCTGAGCCTGTTTCTCTGCAAAATGTGGGTGGTCACAGCCCCTATCATCTTGGAGCTGTCAGAAGAATCCAGCGAGTTCGCACATGTAGAGCACTGAGCACTGGGCCCAGGATCTGGATTGTGGAAATATTAGCTGCTTTATCAGAGTATCTGTCATTGCAAAAAGTGCCAGAGAAGGCGCATGTTTGCAGATAATAGAGAGACTCAGGTATTTTGGGTCGCAGGGATGCTTTTCTGAGGAAATGACCTTCAAGCTGAGACCCAGCAGATGAAAGGGACGGGGTGGAGAGAGCATTTTAGGCAAAGAAAGCAGCCTGTAGGTAGCCCTCAGTGATGACACCCTCCACTATTCATGCCCTTGGGTGGCCCCTCCCCTCGAGTGTGGCCTGGACCTAGTGACTTCCTCTCACAAATACAACGTTGCGAAAGCAATGGAATGTCACTCGGGTAAAAATGGCTGTGACTTCCATCTGATCACACTTTGCCGTTGGCACTCTCACTTGCCCTTTAGCTTACTCACTGTCTTGTTGTGAGATGCTCTATGCAGAGGCCCATATGGCCAGGACCCAAGGGAGGCCAACAGCTTATGAGGAACCAAAGGCCTCAGCACAATAGCCCCCAAGGGCACAATTCCTGCCAACCACCCCATGAGGGAGCTTGGAAGCAGATCCTGTCCCAGTTCACTCTTGAGATGACTGTGGCCCTGGCTGACGCCCTGCTTGCTGTCCATGAGAGGCCCTGAGCCTGAGGGCCTAGCTAAGCTGTGCCTGCATTCCTGACCCATAGAAACTATGAGGTAACACGTGTGTTGTCTTAGCTGCTGAGTTTGTTACGCAGCAATGGATAAGTAATACACCTCCAAAAGGAAGGCAGGGTCAGTGGAAAGAGAAGAGTTAAGATGGTGTGACAGGCACCATGGAATTACAGGATCTCCCGGGAGGAAGGGACCTAACCTCTTTCTGTCCCCCTATCTAATGCTGGTATCACCAGGTTCTGTTTCTATTGCTGTGGTGACAAGAAACTATCTTCCAAGCTGGTCCCTTTTGGTCATGATCAGCTCTCATTTCAAGAAAGGCCTTTGCCATGTAGAGCAGAACCTTTAACCCTATATCCCCACCCTTGGCCAGAGTCTGCCTTTGGGACCGCAGAGTACAAGCCTAATGTCTTCTTTTCAGCATGGCATAAACACGAGGGTGTGGAGTCAGAAAGTCGTGGGTTCAAATCCCAGGGCTGTTTACAGCTGTGTGACCCTGAACAGGCCATGTAACTCCAGGCCCTCATCTATAAAATGAAGATAATGACAGCATCTGCCTTGCTGAGCTACGCTGAGGTCCAAGTGAAATAAACTCAGGATGTCCTTGACACCAGGCCTGGTGCACGGCTCCGTATTTTTCCCCCACAAGTACTTCGGCAGATTAGAGATGCCTACAAATCACTGACTCCTCCCATCAAGATGAGGAGCCTTCCTCCTTTCCCCTTGAATCTGCACGGCAGGACCTATAACTGCTTGACCAACAATGTGGTGAAACTGATCCATGCTAGTGTCAGGGCCCAGGGTTTAAGAAACTCACAGCTACTGTTCCTGTGTCCTGGTCCTCTGTCCTTGCACCTTTGGAGCTCTGAACGGAATGGAAGGAGCCCAATTGCCCTGAGGCTGCCATGCTGAAGAGGCCACCTGTGGGAGCTCTAGTCAATAGTTCCCGGGTGCCTGATACGTGAGTGAGGCCGTCTTAGATCTCCAGACCAGCCCATTCACCAACTGAACGCCACCAAGTGACCTCAGTCAATAATACATGAAAGAGAATCAATCAGGGGCACCCGTGTGGCTCAGTTGGTTGAGCGTCCAACTTCGGCTCAGGTCATGGTCTCATGGTTCATGGGTTCAAGCCCTGCGTCAGGCTCTGTGCTGACAGCTAGCTCAGAGCCTGGAGCCTACTTCACGTTCTGTGTCTCCCCCTCTCTCTGACCCTCCTCTGCTCACGCTCTCTCTCTCTGTCTCTCTCCCTCTCTCAGAAATAAATAAAAACATTGAAAAAAAAGAGAGAGAGAATCAATCACCCAAATGAACCCTGTTGGAATTCCTGACCCACAAAACCAAGAAAGACAATAAAATGGTTGTTTAAGCTGCTAAGTGTTGGGCAATTTGTTGCATAGCTGTAGATAACCAGAGCAACCACCATCCAAAGATCTGAAGGTAACAGTTTTCTTCCAGAATGATCCTGTCCATGACTCCCCACTGTTGTTCCCACGACGGGGTTTTGAGTCTTAGGGCCATTGTGATCAACTGTCTTCTGGACGGTGGAAGCCCAACAAGGAACACACCACACAGGGTGGTCTGACCAACGGTGTCAGTTAGGACTTGATCCAGAATGACTTAAGTAAAAAGGAAATGACGGACTCACAATGGTTTCAGGAATGGCTGGATTCAGGTGTTCGAGTGATGTTGGTCTCCATTTCCTTTGTTATGATTTTATTTTCAGGCTCTTCTCATGGAGTCAAAAGGCTTTAGAAACTCAGCTTCATGTCCTCTCGGGTTGAAAGTAACTTCCATTTTCCCAGCATTCCTGGCAAAAGTTTTAGTGATTCTTTTCGGTTCATGGCTGGATGACTCAATCAGAGCCAATCACTGTGGCCAGGGAGGTGGAATGGCCTGGGATCCCAGGGATGGGGTCAACACCATCCAAGCATATGGCCCAAGAGTAGAGAGGAGAGATTCTACAAAGGAAAACAAAGAGTACTGCCACAAGGGAAGAATGAATGGATGGCTGTGCAGAAGAACTATAAACATCCACCTCTGCAGTTAAAACGAGAGTGAAAGTTCACCTCCTTCATTCTAAATGGCATACTTCTATTAATGCAGGCCAGGGCCACATCATTCACTCCTGCTGATGACTCATATCAGATTAGCTGGTGGGGTGGAAGGGGGCAGTATTTTTCCTCACCCAATGCTGCTTGGCCTCATGTCCCTCACCCTCTCATCTCCCTGCCTCAGCCCTGCATGCATGGCAAGGTCTTCCCTCTCCAGCATGTCCCAAGCACTGTGAGGCTTTCAGGGGGCATGTCGATGAACAAGACTAGGGCCAGACCCCCTCCGCTTTGCAGATTGGTCATGCCTCCCCTCACAGAGTCAAAATGATTCAAGGCAGACAGCTAAGGCCTGGAAGCAAATTTTACTGCCAACGTGAATGGCCCAGACCCAATGCTAGATTTAAGACTTTGGGCGCAAAAAACAAGCCGTATTGTCCCTTCATAGAGTTGGATTATTTCCCCTGAGTAGACCAGTGACCGCCTGATTAGAAACCAGGAATTTTGCAGATAACGTGTGTATATTTAAATAACAACAACAATAAAACCTGTCCACTGCTCCAAGAGCAGACCTTCGATGCTCTAGTCCACAGGGCTGCTGAACATAGATTTCTGAGATCTTGGCTCTAAACTCAGAGAGTTTGCATGTGACCCTCAAATTCTTATACAATTGGATCATTTGACAGGATGAGTAAACTGAGGCTCAGAGGGGCCCTGGCACATAACTGCCCGAAGGTCAATCAGCAGCAAGTGAGCGGCAGCGACCACTAGAATTTAGTCCCTCTGATGGCTCAACTCTCCCGCCCTGCTTGGCGTTTTCATTGAGTGAGCACACAGGTCCCAGGGCGGTGGAAAAAGTTTTTTTATTTTCATTTTGTAATCGGCCCTAATGCAAGGTGGGGTCTGGGGATGGAGGGGACATTCATGGGATTACCCCCATTAATTCATGTGACAAATATTGGGTAAGCACCTACTGCCAACTTGGCCCTGTGCCTGGGGCCAGAGCCACATGTTGGGGGGCAATGACCTTTCTTGTTTTCAGTGACGGGCTGGAATGGGGGAGGGGCACAGCTATCACTCCAAGAACCACACAATTTCCTGCATATTACAGACATGGAAAGTGCCAGGAAGGAAAAAGACAGGTTGTTTACCAGCACGTTCTACGGGCGACCTGACGGAGCATGGGGTTCAGGACGGGTTCCCTAGAGGAAGTGACGTTTCCGCAGGACCTTAGAGTAAATGCTACAAGCACAGCCTGTCCTTGCCCGCCTCCTCACTAAACTCTCTGCTGCAGCAACAACATTCCCTAAGTTGCCAAGAACTTTCCAGCGACCAGAGGTTGCTGACTCATCTGATGACACACCGGGCATTCCTAGGACGATGATCTAAGATCCGTTACCCACAAGCCAGACACACATGAGCAAGGGAGCAGGCTGTGCCTCCTCAGAGAGGAATTTGGATGCTCCCTCCACTCTTCCCCTCAAAGCACACTGGGGAAGAAAGTTCTCGTGGGGTTTTCCCTCCACACGTTCCAGGGCAATGCCAACTTTCCATCTGGCTGCTTCTTCCGCAGGCTGGAGTACAACTTCTTCCCCTCCCCTGCCTGGCAAAGACCTTCTCTCCTTCCTAACTACCTCCTTCCAGCAGGACTGATGTTCCTCCTCTCTGGCCCTGATTGAATCTCTGTCCTAGCCATCACCCTGGTGCCGCTTTTCCCTGTGCACCCACGGGGCTGCCCCCTTGACTATGTTTCCTGAGCACCAGGCTTGTGGTTTCTTGATCCTTACTCTCCCTTGTTGGTGTCTACCTTTTGGTGATCTACCCTTAGCATCTGCTGGACGCTTTGATTTGAATCACCAGGCTCTGCTATGCCCTAGCTCTGTGACGTTGGGCAAGTTACTTAACCTCTCTGGGCCACCATTTCCTCCTCTTTAAAGGGCAGGAGGCACGTGGGTGGCTCAGTCGGCTGAGTGGTCAACTTTGGCTCAGGTCATGATCTCATAGTTCTTGAGTTTGGACCCCACGTCGGGCTTGCTGCTGTCAGCACAGAGCCTGCTTTGGATCTTCTGTCCACCCACTCCTCATTCCTCTCTTGCTTGCTCCTTCTCTCTCAAAAATAAACATTAAAAAAATAAAATAAGAGGCACCTGGGTAGCTCAGTCGGTTAAGCATGAGTTCAGCTCAGGTCATGATCTCACAGTTTGTGAGTTCGAGCCCCGCATCCAGCTCTTTGCTGACAGCTTGGAGCCTGGAGCCTGCTTCAGATTCTGTGTCTCCCTCTCTGTCTGCCCTTCCCCTGCTCATGCTCTGTCTGTCTCTCTCTCTTTCTCAAAAATAAACATTAAAAAAATAATAAAATAAGACTAAGGGATAGTCCTTATGTTGCAGGATTTTTTACCTCTATACCCGGGGTTCATTGCCTCCCCACTTTGAAGAATGAGGAGGTGCACACAAAATGAGCAGCAAATGTTTATTAGAGCATAAGATCAGTAAGGAAGAATAGTAGGAAAGCTTTTTACAGAGAGGGAGCATTCGAAGTTGAATACCCACGACTATAGGTAAGGGTCCTTGTTTTATAAGGTTCTGGTTGCCTCCCCCATCCCTTCCCCCTTGTACTTTCCCAGGTTCTACCCCAATTGGTTTGCTAGCTCTAGTGCTGAGCTGTCCATTCCTGATTACCTCAATTCCGTTGTATGAGGGGTGGTCTGCGGCCATATCGCTCCTAGTAGGTCATACGTTTTACAGTCTACTTGTTTTTAGTCAGGTCTTTTGTCAAATTCCTGAGGGAAACCTGAGGGGGAGTAGGTGGTGCCTGTTATATTGTTAAAAAATTATTTTTGTCTATTTACTTTTGAGAGAGAGACAGAGAGAGACACTGCAAGCAGGGGAGGGGCAGAGAGGGAGACACAGGATCTGAAATAGGCTTCAGGTTCTGAGCTGTCAGCCTAGAGCCCGATGGAGGGCTTGAACGGCAAGATCATGACCATGACCTTAGGGGAAATCGGACACTTAACTGACTGAGCCACCCAGGTGCCTCTGTCTGCTACATTCTTAAGAGGAATCTTATGCCCAAAGGGGTTTGCTGTGGTCAGACACTCCCAGCATTGTTCCAAAATATATGTTTTTCCCCACTCAGGGACCTCAACTCCTCACCTTTCCTCTCTGCCTATTTTATCCTATTTTTCCCTATCATATTTATCTCATGGGGTTATGTTAAAAAAAAAAAAATTCAACTGAGTAACTTTGAAGATCTAATTGCCTTTTTTAAGTGATTCATGAATCAGCATCCCATCTTGCAAGTAAAGGGGAGTTCGGAGGAATTGTACAAAATCAAAGGTTTTTATAGGAAAGTGAGCGGGTCATGAAAGTTATGAGCAAAGGAAAAGAAAGGACTGTTTTAGGCAAGGTCACCTTCCCTTGGATGGAAGAGCAGGGGTGGGGTGGAAGGGGTTGGTGAGGGTTAGGTGGAGGGCAGGGTGGATTCCTGCACCTTTCTTTGGGAAATAGAGAGGGCCCCTGTGACAGATTGCCTCATTGGCTCTGATCAGAAAATTACTCATTGACCCTTAAGACTTACACTTCTGGGGGAGGTTAAAACTGCAGTTAGGTTGGGCATTTAGCCCCGAGTGGTGACTTGGCCTAAGCGACACCACTTGGGGTCAGTAGTTTTCTTTTTAACAGTTGTTTCGGGGTCAAACGAGAGCCGGCACAGACCTCAGTACAGTGCCCGTCAACACGGTAAAGCACTCCGTGTACATCGCATAGATAGGTTGTCCATAACCATCCCATGGGTTTACCAGGCTGGTACACAATTACTAAGTCTTGACGGGAACAAGGAGGTTTTCGCAATCCGTCTGTACTTCCAACCGATTTTTCGGCCCAGGTGGGGACCCCAAGACCCGCTCCCCGCCCCCCAACCCCAGCTTTTCCCTGCCCCCAAACATCCGAGTTCAAGCACAGGCCCCGCGGCCCCGCACGCGGTGTCCCAGCTCTGCACCCGGCCCTCCCGCACGTGGTGGCCCGCGGCGCACGGAGGCGGCTTCTGGGAACCCCGGCGAGCGGCCGTGTGCACAGCCCGGTGCGCCGCGCCTCCGCGGGTGATTCAGCGCGGGGCGTGTGCAGGCGGCGGCCGAGCGGGGCGGGCTTTTGCACTCGCCCCGGCTCCCGGCCGCTATAAAGGCGGCGCGCCGCGCTGCGCCCCACCACGCCTCTCCGACGTGCCCGCCGCCTCTCTGCAGCTGTCTCCGGACTCCGGCCACCGCTTCTCCTCGCCATGGATCCCGACTGCTCCTGCGCCACCGGTAAGGAGACCTGGTTCGGGGCCGCGCGTCGGCTGTAGCGCTAGAGAAGCAATCGCTGACGCCCCCGTCTCTTCTTGATCACTCACGTCCGGGGTGCTAACTGCCCCTTCCCAAAGTCTTTTGATGTTCCTCTCTTTAGGTTGATCGAGCCCCGTTTCTACCGACGAGGGGTCGGGCTTCATGGCTCGTCCGGGTCCCCACGGGCTGGTTGTGGAACTGAGACTCGAGCCCGGGCTGCCAGCACCCATTCCCGCGTTCGAGTCCTCTCCAGGGACGGTTCGGTTCTCACCGCTGCCTTTCTCCTTGCAGGTGGCTCCTGCTCGTGCGCCGGCTCCTGCAAATGCAAAGCCTGCAGATGCACCTCCTGCAAGAAGAGTGAGTGCAGTCTTTTCTCGCACTCCCCCTAACCGTTGCCCCCCCCACCCCATTCTCCGAGGGGAAGTTGAGGCCCCCTCCTCGATGGGCCCCGTGGGGGAGGACCGGCATGTTTCATCCTTTGTGCCCAGCGCTCATTTCTGCCGCCTCCTTCCCTTTCACAGGCTGCTGCTCCTGCTGCCCCGCGGGCTGTGCCAAGTGTGCCCAGGGCTGCATCTGCAAAGGGGCATCGGACAAGTGCAGCTGCTGCGCCTGATGTGGGGGAGCGCCTGTCCCCCATGTAAATAGAGCAACATGTACAAACCTGCCGTTCTTTTGGTGTGTTTTGTTTTGTTTTTGGTACAAACCTGATCCTTCTGCTACATTCATTTTTTTTCCTGTAAAATACGTGAATTATAATAAAAGTTGTTAACTTTTTTTTCTGCTTCTGTTTTCCTTTGCATGCCCAGGAGGGCTGGGGTGGGGGGTTGGACTGGAAGTGCAGAAACCTGGGTTCTGGACACAAATATTAGCCCCCAATAAACTAAGTGCCTTAAGGCAAGTCAGGTTACACTGAACTTTCTGTAAAATGGAAGAGCCAGATGACATAAAGTCACAAGGACTGACCAGGTCCCTCTCTTCTCATATCAAGTGTTGATGGCACAGAAACTCAATCCAGAATTTATCTCTAAGCCCACAATGGGGCTGAAACTCCCTACCCGAGATCAAGAGTCGAGTTGCATGCTCTAGGACTGAGCCAGCCAGGTGCCCTGTCACTCCAGAATTTCTCACGCTCCGTGGTTTCTCTGCCCAACATTAGTTCCGCACCAGATTTTAGGCTTGCAAGTAACTAAAGGGAGTTGGTAAACAACTTCTCACCTGTTTGAATCCTACATAGGGCTTCTCAAAAAATCCTTGTGGTGAAGGAGCGGTTTTTACTTCCTATGCATCGCAGACTAAACCTTGTTGAAAATATATTAATTTTATGAAAATACCATAAAAGAACAATACAAAGCTCATGCTTGTAGATTGAACACACCTAATTTCAATAAATACACGAACAAGTAAAATTAAGAGATTTTAAAACACTGCACATATATATGGTCATGGGAGGTGTCCACCAAGGACTAGAAAAAATTCACAAATGTCCCAGTGCCGCGGACCACACACACCTGAGTAGCTCTGTCCTGGATGTCCTTCCCCACAGGGCACTTGGCTTCCTCCCTGCCACTGTGTCACTGACACAACACCCAGTACCCCTGAGAGGTCCCCGTTGTGACTTGGCTCTGAGTCTTTGGAAGTTCCTCCCCGGGTCAGGCTGGAATCTGCCCCTGCAAAATCCAGCCCTTGGCAACGTGAAACCAACAAAGCCGCTAGGGAATTGGACACAATTGCCCAGCCATTTCCCAGCAAGAGGGAGGGTATCCGAGAACGGGCTCCAGATGCAGTACTTCATGTCTGCCTGTGCAGGGTGATGCCCAATCCTACAGTTTGGAAGTCCTTGTGGTGTTTATTAGGCAGGGGAGAGGCCCTGAGTGACTTGTAATTAATGCCAACGGTTAGTCCCCCCTGGCTATTTGTGGAGGGAATTGCTATTTGATGTTCAATCAAAGAGAAAAGTGAGTCATGTGGCTCAGAATCAGGACCATGCTTGCCTATGGGTGTCTGGTGTGAAAAAGGGATTTCAGGTGTGCCCAGTGCATGGGCTTTGCTGTCAGCCAGTCTGGGTTCACAGCCTACTTTTCCACAGGTGGAATGGCCTGGGCAAGCTACTCAACCTTACTGAGCCTTGATTTCCCCATTTGTAGAAAGGAGGTTCGATCTCTATGTGGGATTAAATGATAGCCTCCTGACTCCTGGCTAGAGCTTAATAAACAGTGGTCATTATATCCACACTGACATTCGTGGAGAGGGAATCCTATTGAATCCCAATAAGGCTCTTGGGGAAAGGGTCATTAGTTTGGAAGCACTACTCTGTGGGAGGTTAAGGGTGGGATTGGGAATTTGCTGACCCGGTGCTGGAAGGAGGGTGGATTGACCGGCCTAGTGCCCCCAGGGACAAGATGCTGCCGCAGCATTTGGACAGACACAAAAGTCTTCACCCTCCTTCATGCCATTTAGTCTGCAGGAATCAGCGAGAGAGTGAACATGGGGCGCTGGAGTAACTGTGCCCTCTTCAGAGAGATTAAGCAGCCTGTCCAAGGTCACACGGCTCCTAGTCAGGGGTCTGAACCAATACAGCTGGCCTCAGACCCTGCCCACAGCCGGCTGGTCATGATGGCACTGGGCGCTAAATATTGTCTCTCACTATTCAAAGGTGGAAACGCCTCTGGAGATGGAGCAATTGTGCCCCGGCTTGAGAGATGGGAAACCGAAGCCCAGAGAGGACATAAAGCTAATGTAGAGGATCTTACTGCCAACCCAGTGCTCTTCCCACTGCTGCTCTGTGCCTGGTGTTCGGTGTCCTCACCTTGCGTGTGAAGTCATGGTGCAGGGAGGAGGGTGAGGGCCTGCAGCAAAGCCCATGTGAGTGCAAATCCCTCCCATGTCACTTTCAGCTGCGTGACGTGACATAAACCTCTCCGGCTTACTACCTCTGCTGCAAAAGGGGCAAAGAAAGGCAACTGGCTCAAAGGATTGAATGAGTTAATACATGTAAAGAACTTAGAACAGTGTCTAGCACATCATGAGTGAACTATTAATATTAGCTCTTACTTTATTATTATTACACATAACATAGGACACATTTGTTTACGTCCTGACAAATAAGCCGGGCTTGGGGTGCTATTACTTTATTATTATTATGCAAAGCACAAGGAGTATTTATTTACCTCAAATCGACCTGGCCTGGGGTGCCTGGTTACATGTCCTTTGTGGTGTTTATCAACCACAGGAGAATGCAACCTTTGGGCCAGAGAGCGTCATTCATTCTCCCCACAAACCTGTGATCGGCATTACAGGTATAAAGCCACAAGGAAGATGCTCTGTGCCTTAGATTAAATACCAAAAGACACCTGCCATGATTATAAAAATGACCTGGTACATAATAAATGCTATGTAGTTCTTGGAATACTGAAAGGGAAATAACCACTTGTCTTTGTTAATTTAAAGCCAGGGCTCCCTATCACCTAAAAAAATCCCTCCTTTGTGGGCATCCTACCCATTGGGCAAAAGTGGATCCAAATCTGGCGTGGGATGCACTGGCAGGCTGTGGGGAGCATTAGTTTTAACCCAAAAAAGAACCTGGACGATTGTGCCCATATATCCTTTCCACGTGAAGAATGCAAAGAGACAGTGGTCTCTTTCCCTTGCCCGAAAGCCCCACGTGGGGCCAGGAAAAACACATGCCAGCAGAGGCAAAGGCTGCATCCGCTGCACATCCTCTGCACACAGCTCTCTCAGGGCGCCCTGCACACCCACCCTCTGCCCTCGCCCCCGCCAAGCTTGGGTCTGGAAGGACAGGCCGGGGTTGCACACGGGCTCCGGGAAAGGGCGACCCCGGGGACACAGGCACCGGGCCTGGGGTGGGGAAGGCGGCCAAGACACAGGCATAGAGTTCCCAGAACGGACAGGAACCGGGCTGGCTGTCAGCCTCGGGGAGACCGAGAGGGGGCGGGCGGGGACTCCGGGACACCGCGTGCAGACCGCCGCGCGCCCCCCTCGCGCGGTGCACACGGAGCCCAGCCGCCCTCGCGGACTCGTGCGCCCGGCCCCGCGGGGTGCACACAGCACAGTCAAGGACACGCCGGGCCGCGCGCCCTCCGCGGGGCGGGTGCAGGGACAGGGGCGGGGCCTTTGCGCCCGGGCCGGCCGCTCGGGCTATAAAGCCGGCCCGCCTGCTCACAGGCGCCACCACGCCTCCAGCCATCAGCGGTGTGCTTCTTGTGTCGCCTGCCTGGTTTGGACCTCCGTCGTCACCTCGGCTCGACATGGACCCCAACTGCTCCTGCTCCACCGGTAAGGGTCCCCGGCTCCGAGCCTTAGGCTGCACTTTGCCAGGCCCGGACCGAGTGTCCTTGGGGTTAGAGGAGCGAGGATTTTGAACTTGAGCTGAGCGGACTCCCTTCGTGAGCACGTGCATGTCCCTTCTCGCTGTGCCTCTGTGTTAGAGTGGAGGGGACTGCGGTCACGTCGAGGTGTCCTGGGTTTTCGGGGGCCGCTGACCTGGGACGCAGTGCTCTGTCCAGGCCTTGGAGCCGCCAGCGCTTGATGGGAGGTGGGGCATTGCCTCCTCAGGGTTCAAGACCAAAGGCCTTGGCCCCCAGCCCCAGCCTGCTTGGGCTGAGCCTGGAGCCTGGGACCTTCCTTTGGAGTAAAAGCGGAGGGGACCTACCTCTCCAAGCACCAGCAGAGAGAGTGGGGCTTCCCTCACCGGCCCTGCGTGAGAAGGGAGCTCCTGGTGCTGGGCGGGGACAAGGCGGCCGCAGGGGGCGTTGGTGGCCCCCCCGCTGAGGCTCCTACACCCCACTTGGGCTCACCGCGCCTCTTTCCCGCCCTGGCAGGTGGCTCCTGCACGTGCGCCGGCTCCTGCACGTGCAAAGAGTGCAGATGCACCTCCTGCAAGAAGAGTGAGTGTGGGGTCTTCTCCCTGGGGGGCCGGGCTGAGTCAGAAGACCCAGCTTCTCTGCATCCCCTTTTCTCAGCCCTGACTCAGAACTGGAGCTCAAAGGTCCCGTTAGATGGCAGAGTCCCCACCTCATCCTAGAGCAGGGAAGCCGAGGCCCAGAGAGGTCAGCAAATAGTGTCAAGGATGGAGCCAGACCTGGGACCTAGGTCTCCTGCCTCCTGATGCAGCTTCTGAACCCTCCAGTATCCTTGATACCGAACACTTGATGTTCATGAACTTGGTGCCCACGCGTGGTTTCTCTGACCTGGTGCAGCCCTCTCCTCTGGAGACAGCCCGGAGCTTCCCTGGCCCTCCTGGGACCTGCTGGGCAGGGGTGCCCCCCGCTCCGATCTTGGGACTTTCCTCATGTTATGGTCTGGTTCTGGGTGGGGGTGGGGGTGGAGGAAGGGACAAGCCTCCATGGTCCCTGGAAGTCCTGTCACTGTGTGTCCAGGCGTTCTGCCCTGTCCTGCGATGAGATGGGGGCAGGGCAGCCTCTTCCTAGTGGGTAGGACCCAGGTGTCTAGGGACAGAGCATGCCATCCTCGACCCAGGGGCCTGCTGTCGGGGAGGGAGGTCCCTGGTGATGCCCGCTCTGACCCGCTCCGGCCTTTGTCCCCCAGGCTGCTGCTCCTGCTGCCCCGCGGGCTGTGCCAAGTGTGCCCAGGGCTGCATCTGCAAAGGGGCATCGGACAAGTGCAGCTGCTGTGCCTGATGCGGGGGAGCGCCTGTCCCCCATGTAAATAGAGCAACTTGTACAAACCTGCAGTTTTTTTACTTTTCCATATTATCCTGACCTGTTTGCTACATTCCTATTTCTCTGAAATATTTGAATGACAATAAATTCATGGAGACTCTTCTGGCTCCCGGTGTTTGTGGTGTGTTGGGATGACGGGACATGGTTAGTTGGGTTCCGGGGGAGCTGGGTTGGGGGAAGTTGAGGGGGTGGGCCCACAAAGTTGGGGTAGGGCAGGGTTTCCTGCAGTCTGGACTTCTGCCTCCTTTGAGGCTCTTCTCTTTGACACTTAGCTATGACAGCCTTTCCTCCACTGCCTTCTAGAGTGTCCTTGCCCTTCTTTGTATCTGTGTCACTGCCTGTATTCAGTCAGTAGCCACCTATGGTGCATCTAGTGTATACACAGGCACTGGGTTCTCCTTGTCGAGGGAACATGAGCTCACAGACTGCTTGGGAGAGATCATTTCTGAAATGGAAAAACCATGTCTGTTTCGGAGCATGCTGTTGGGTGAGCCCGCGTGAGGAGACCCTGCCCTGAGAGCTGCCCTGCCTGAGGGGACTATTTGAGGAAAGGCCCTGATGTGTGATGTGTAGGCCCACATGGCTGGGTGAGTGTGTGAGTGGAGAGTTCCAAGGTCACTTTGGAGACCACGTGCCTCCCATCTGCCAGACTCCCCACCCGATTGCACTCTGAGCCACTTGGAGGCAGGAGAGGGGAAGAGAGGGTCACACCAGGGACCCCCTTTCCTCTTCCCAGCCTCCATTCTGATCATAGGTGAAAGATGGGCTGGGGAACTTGAATTTTAACAAGGACTTAAGATTGTAACCCACTGAGGCGGTCACATGGAGCATTTAGGGAAATGAAACGTGCCTCCGTCAGGAAATATTTCCACCCCAGTTGGAATTTGAGGCCAACTCCCCCACCATGTGGCTGCCTGTCCCGGGGGCCGAGAGAGCATGGAGGTGCCAGGTTCCTGTCAGTCTGTGGAGGGAAAGGCAGGCAGGCCTTGCCCTGCAGGATGTGGCAAGTGTTTTCATAGAGACCAAATCAGGCTGAAAGGGTGGCCACCCCCTTGGGGACTCATACTACAGAAACACCACCGCAGTGTAGACAGGCTGGTGTCCTCGCCATTGTTCCTCATGAGAGCCTGGCACAGACGCTGTGGCTCTTGGACAGGAGTGTGGTGTGCTATTGCCATGTTTGCTCTGGAAGTCCTGCTGCCGCAGTTACAAATGTGCCCAGTTATTTCACAACTCTGCCTTTCACACAGCTTCTCCGTGGAAGGGTACGGAATGTTTTCATTCAACCTGACAAACACAATCATCAGCTTGCAGCTTCTTACTTTTCAAGTCCTGGATAAAGTGGCCTCTTCGCTTCATCCCTGAGCCCCATCTCCCCAAGGGATAGGTGGGGCATGGCCATTAAGGTGGCAGTTGGAGAGATTAATTTAAAACAGTTGTTTAAAAAAATGGATAGGATTGCATCAGAATGGCTCATTTAATTCCAGTATTTAATACCTTGATTAACTGGTAAAGCAGTTAAACATAGCTGCTCTGGGGCCAGATTGCCTGGCTAGAATCACAGTGCTACTACTTAGGTAAGTTATGTGGCCTGTTTGTGCCTTATATTTCTCATCTGTAAAGTGAGGGCAGTAAAAGTGCACACCCATAGGTTTGTTGTGAGGTTAAAATAGACCCTGGCGCAAAATAAGTGCTCAGTAAGTGCTACTTCCTTCTGGGCCCGGCTCCGTATCTGACAATCGGTAGGTAGATCCATAAAAGCTCTCTCCTGGATTCAAAGAGCACTTATTGGACCTCTGCTATATGTAAACCACTGTGCTGGGCACAGAGGAAGATAATATATAAATAAGACCCAATCCCTTTGCAAAGTTGGAAAAAAGTTTATGCAAGTCTCTGTTGAATTCAGGGAGCTTTTATTTATCATTTCTAGACACAGCTGCTGAGCTGGGCCAGAGAGTGACACAGAGTCTGAGTGTATCTGCCTTTAGGAGAAGGCAGACTTAGACAGGCTAAGTGTGAGACAAACTTAGAGGTGTGAAAGTCTTGGAGGGGGGTGTGATTCAGTCTGACTAGGAGGCCAAGAGAAATCCCTATTCATTCATTCATGCATTCATTCATTCATTCATTCATTTTCATGGTCACCTTTTGACTAGAACTGATTGGAGAATTGGTTAGTAGGCTGGACGAGTGGGGGGTTAACTCTTCCGGGAAAGGATCGAGGCTGGCATGACACCCCTGACCCATATAGATGCCTAGTATTGGATGAACCAATCAGATCCTCTCCCCTGGGGAGCGTACTTGCCAGGTGCAGGTGGCAGGAACAAAAGGTAACTGGGCCTATATCACGGGAACAATAAGAATGCACCCAAATGGTAGCCATGAGGATGATTAGACCAAGCTACAGACTTGTTTTCTGTGAGCACTGCTGTCCTTCTCAGTCTTTCAGAGACTCAGAAAGCTGAGCACCTGCCAGGAGGAGTCCCAGTGATGCTTCACTTCCCTCTGAACTCTGAAAGCAAACCCTGTAGCAGAGAGGGAGGGCCCTTTGAATGACAGCAACAGAAAAGGCCTCTAGCCACATTAGGTAAAAAAGAAACTCGCTGAAAGGGTATAGGGGCCGGTGGAACTGATAGGGAGGGTGGAGATCAAGGCCCAGAAAATGGGCAGGAGCCATGGGATGGGGGGTGGGGATGTCAAGCAGCAGATCGTGTCCTGGGAACAGCCATTGGCATAACCATCCCATCCACTTCTGCTGTCTGCGGACAACCCCGTCACTGCCACTGGCCACAGCTCTTGCAAATGAATTCTAGACTGCCCACTAAGCTCTCCGCCTCATGCCCAAGACCCAAGTCCCAGGAAGTCCAGCTGGGGGTGGGGAAGAGGCATATCTGGCCACCTTTGGATTCCCTGCAGATGCCCCAGATTGACCCAGGCAGGAAACCAGTGATCCATTTGGGAAAGTTTAATAAGGGGATTTCTTTTCTTTTCTTTTCTTTTCTTTTCTTTTCTTTTCTTTTCTTTTCTTTTCTTTTCTTTTCTTTTCTTTTCTTTTCTTTTCTTCCTTCCTTCCTTCCTTCCTTCCTTTCTTTCTTTTTTCTTTAACCAAGGAGTTGGAAGCAGTAAGAGAATTGAACAAGCAGTGGAGGCCTTAGCAGGCCTAGGCTTGATGAGCCAGAGCAAGGGTCTGTCACTGGATGGAGAGCAGCTGTCGCTGAAGGAGAGGATGCTCTAACAGGAGCTGTGACCTGAGGGTGGCATCCAACCTTGCAAGGGAGCCTGAGGAATATATTCTGTGACCTCCTGCCCTTCCCAGCCAGAAGCTTGGATTCCCGCCCTCTACCTGGCTCATGGAGGGGAGGGTGGACAGCGATGTGGGAAATACTCGGCAGACCTTACAAATGGGGTGTGCCACCGTCAACAAAAGCCACCTCTCTTCCTTGTACCCTAGAAGAATCTCACTAATCTAAGGATGAATTCAGCTCAGGGGGCTGGAGGGAGGCGGGGGGTCAGGGATGGTAGTAGAAGGTCAGTAGTGGCGAAGAGGCATGGTGGGACGTTGGAGCTCTCTCAGAAGGCCTGTCTACAGGTGCTGCCCAGCAAGTTTGCTCAGAGCTCCGTGGGGCGGAGGGTGGAGGAGAAACTGAATCACACACCTCTGTCCTGTGGGGCTCTCCTCTGGCCCCACCTATGGCATCACACACCGAGTGAACCACCCTTTCAGAGTAATCCCTGAGACCACTCCTGGCTGGCTGCAGGCCCACCCACATCCACCTCCGCCCCTGGGGGGCAAAGCCATGAAGCCAACTGAGCCTGCCCCCAACCTTCCCCCATATTCTACCACCACACCCGGGTCCTTCCTGACCCCTTCTTTCCTCTGATAGTGCAGAGCTGGAAGCGGGGCTCGAACTCACTAACCTTGAGATCATGACCTGAGTCAAAGTCCAGAGTGGGACACTTAACAGACTGAGCCACCCAGGTGCCACTGCAGACTCTTTTGTCTAGCAGGGATGGGGAGGTTGGGGTATGTTATTAAGCTTGGCTGGTTTTTGCCTTGCAGCCAGCAGTGGGCACTTCTCAGGAAGTCCTGGCCTCTGCCTTTGCCTGTGCAGACTCAGTGATTTGAGCCATCCAGGGAGAAGGCTGAGGCAAGCCTGGAGAGCTGGTGTCCTCACTGAAGCTCGGGTGATGTGAAAGGTTCAGTGGACTGGTCCCTAGAGGATTCCAGACGTTGCCTAGCAAACTGGGGGATGGCATCTGGGCCCCATGACCAGCCACTCTGGCCTGCCTGACACATCATTGCCATTGCTGGGGGCAGGGGTGTTGCCGTATATAAACCTCTGTTCTGTCTCCAAGTCACCTCCCTTCCCGACCTACAGCAAACCTAAGCTACACCCTCTACCAATAAGCCATTCAGCGATCTGGGATTACCCCAGCTGGGAGGCTTCGACAGATTTACATTGTCCTTCATAAAGAGAAGGCAATGCTTCACCCAGCAAAGGGACTCTCTGGGGGGACATTCAGGCTTGTGATGGACAAGGGTCAGGTTTGGCTGTCTGGGATGCATTCTCTAACTTCCTACAGGTGAATCCCTCTGCCCACATTGTGCCCAGCCTTGGTGGGAGGGGAGATCCGGGAGTCTAAGTAAAAGAGGTAGAAGTTCAGACCCTTATTCCCCAACGAGCCCTCAACCAATCAGACGTTCCCCTTTGGAACTCACACATGGACTAGAATTAATTGTGAGGATGTTCCTCACAGGCATGTGCCCTGCCCAGATTCCCCGGGCCCTGAGACCAGGCCTGTGATCTCATGTCCTGATGCTATGGCATTTCCTGGGCTCCTGCCCTCTTTCCTAGCCTGGGTCCGCAGTGCCCCCCACCCCTACCCACTTTTTACCATTCCAGCAAATGATGCTTAGCTTAATTCCATTAAGGGGTCTGGAGAAGATGGTGGTGGGCCAAGGGGGCACCATAGGACCACCCATTGTGCCCAAGATTGGCCTCATCAGACCCCCAGAGCCTGAGACTCTGAGGGCAGAATAAGTCCAGGGACCTGGATATCACCTCCTATCCAGGACCACATTCCTTCCTGCCTGGGCCTGTAAGACACACCCATGGGTGAGGTTTTTTTTTTTTTTCTGGGCAGGTAAGCATTTCCTGCCCTTGGGGCCTGCCACTCTCAAGCCTGGGAAAATTACTTTCCTGGCAGAGATTCCTAGTTTGTACCAATCAGATGAACCTCCTCATATCCCTATGGGCCACATGGTGCTGGGTCCCTGGTACAAATGCAAAAATAAGGCAAATCCCCAAGGCAAGCTCCCTCAGAAGGAAAGCGCCCAAAGAGGGCATGTGTGCCAGCCCTTAACCCCGCTGACTCCCCTTATGGTATGCCCACCTCAGTATGGGCCCTTGCCTCTCCTGCAGGAGCGGATGGTACAAGAAAAGGCATGGAGATGAGAAAAAGAGATTTGTTCAATCATTCCCCAGATAGAAGGGAGCCATAGAGAGTTAAGGGACAAAGAAACAATATGGCTGCTGCTGTTCACTTATTCATTCCTGGGTACTTCCACTGTGCTGGACCAGTGACAAGGACTGATTAGTGATGATGAATTAGACAGCCTTTGCCTTCTAGGGGTCTTCAGTCTGCTGGGGGTATGTGGGCAGAGTCAAGTGCACAAATCAATTCAACATAGGGTGATAGCATGACATCAAGCAGAGTCCCACCTCTGGCCACCACCTCCACAACAGCCCCTCCAGGCCAAGCTGCCATCTGCTCCCATCCTGGTCTCCTACCTAGTCTGCCTACATCTACCTCGGCCCCTGTGATCGATCCTCAGCCCAACAGCCAGAGGGGTCTTCTGTTCACAACCCAACATTGATCTCCATCTCCCTCCGTGTACCAAGTGCTCACAGGGACCCACAGGGTCGTAATAGAGCCTATGGACGCACATCCTTTTTTAGAACATTAGATTTTTAAATTTCTGCCAATGAAATGGGTACAAATGATATCTCACTGTGACTTTGATTTGCATTTTCTTGATCACTGATGGTATGAAACATGTCTTCATGCTTATTGCCATGTGTTTCTTTTTCTGAAAAATACCTGTCTGTATCGCATGCTCATTAAAAAAAAAGAAAACAGGTGACATCTGTACTGTATTCAGATTTCCTTAATTTTTACCTGCTGTCCTTTTTCTGTTCCAGGGAAGATACCACGTTGCATCTAACCATTAAGTGTCCTTAGGCAACTCTGGACTGTGACAGTTTCTCAGAGTTTTCTTGTTTTTGATGACCTTGACAGTTTTGAGGAGTACTGATCAGGTGTTTTGTGGGGTGTTCCCTCTATGGAATTTGCTGTTTTTCTCATTACTAGACTAGGGTTATCAATTTGGGCATGGGGGGGTTTCTTAGGGGGATAGATGGGGACCACAGAGTTCCTTATCTTATCTTATCTTATCAAGAGTATAATATTATCAACATGACTTACCACTGTTGGTGTTGACCTTGACCACCTGGCCAAGGTAACATTTGTCAGGTGTCTCCACTGTAAGGTTGTTCTTTTTTGCCCCCATCTCCACACCATACTTTTTGGAAGGAAGCCACTTTGTACTTGAAGTTGAGCTCCACAAGAGCAAGTATCTACATAAATTATTTGGAATTCCACCCAGGAGATTTGTTTCTTTTCTACGTATTTGTTTGTTCTATTTTTTACTTATATCAGCATGGGTTTGTGGATATTTATTTTGTACTTTGGGTTAGAATCTAGTATCACTTTATTTATTTTGTTGCTCAAATTGTCCCAGCTCTGGCCACTGAGAGCTCCTTTGGTTGGCTCCTGAGTCCTTTTACATACCCCTATCATTGTAGGTTTTCTTTCTTCTTTTTTAAAGTCACTTCATTACTTTCCATTTGTGCCCATTTTTCCATGGGTTGTTTGTATCCTTCTTATTATGTTATAGGCATTCATCATACAGTGCCAGAGTCCAGCTCCGGCCAGGTCCAGGGGTCCCTGAAGGATGGACGGTGTCGGTGAGGGAGGGATGAGGGAGGCAAGAGATTCTTTCTGGTCACCAGCCAGGCCTCTCTGCACTGTCTGAGACTCAACTTTATTTTATGATTTAGTGTTTGGGGGCCGGCACAGAAGTGGCATTCTGATGATAAATTCTTTCAGTAAAGATTCTCCAGAATATTGATATGCAAAAGGGTATGGGAAACAGCCCAGAGGTGGCATTAGCATAGTAAAGGCAAAAGTTAGTTCTTTGTGAGTAGGGGTCAATAGCCTGTTTATCGCTTAATGGGAGGTATGAAGAAAAACAGGTCTTTCAGGAACGCAATGTTGCTCCCATACCACAAAAGAAGTTCCTATGGTAAGTTCCTTCACAAAGTGCAATCAGCATATCAAGGCCAGAATGAGTCACTCCGAATACCAATCAACAAGGTACCTTGGGGGTTGGTGCTCAAGCAGAAACAATTGAGTGGGGGTGGATAGGGGTAGCCATCTGATGGTAAGAGTCCATGTGACTTACCTTAACCTCACGAGGAGTTCTTTCTCAACTTATGAGTTCACAAAGGGCTCCCAACAATACAGTCTTGAAATTCATCCTTTGTCTGAGTCTTTGATGGGCGTACATTCTTAGTTTTAGTTAAAATTATCAAATTTTAGGGGCGCCTGGATGGCTCAGTCGGTTGAGGGTCCGACTTCAGCTCAGGTCATGATCTCACAATTGTGGGTTCAAGCCCTGCGTCGGGCTCTGTGCTGACAGCCAACTCAGAGCCTGGGGTTTGTCTTTGGATCTGTGTCTCCTCTCTCTCTCTCTGACCCTCCCCTGCTCACGCTCTCTCTCTCTCTCTCTCTCTCTCAAAAATAAATAAAAATACATTAAAAAATTTTTTTAATTATCAAATTTTATTATATAATCTGTTCTTTTGTGGCTCATTTAGGAAGTCTTTTGCTACTGTGAAGTCTGAAAGAGATTTGAATACCTAAAAATACCTAAGATATATCTTCTAAAGTTTTGTTTTTAAATTGAAGTCCTTCATCCATCTGGAATAGGATGTCTGTATATAGTGGTGAGACAAGTATCCAATTTCATCTTTTTCCTGGTGAGTAAGTGGGTCCATTTATCGCATGTTCCTTCTATTTCCCACTGACCTGACTCGTCACTTCTGTTAAGTACCAAAGTTCCATAGATATGTGGATCCATTTCTGAGCCCTCTCTTTTTTTAAACAACGATTTTATTTTTAAGCAATCTCTACACGCAATGGGGGGCTCAAACTGACAACCCTGAGATCAAGAGTTGCATGGTCTTCTGATGGAGACAGCGAGGCGCCCTTCTTTTTCTAAAACTTTATAATAAGCCCTGATGTCTCCCCATGCCTCTCTTCCCAAATCCCTGCTGTTCTTCAGAAATATCCTGGCTATCCCTGGCTCTTTCCACTTCTATATACATTTTAGAATCACCTTATTATAGCTCCATGGAAAAATTCCTGTAGATTCTGTTCAGAATTGCATTGAATCTACAGATCAATTTGGAGAAGGCAGATTTTTTCCCACCCTCAAACAACAAAAATTTATTTTCGCACAGTTCTGGAGGCCAGAAGTTTGAGATCAGAGCGCCAGCACGATCGGGTTCTGGTGAGAGTCCTCTTCCTGGCTTGCAGACAGCTGCCTTCTCACTGTGTCCTCGCATGGCAAAGAAAGAGTGAGAGCAGACATCTTAAGAATATTAACCCTTCCTATCATGAAATGATATAACTTCAGGAATATGCTGGTAAATGTTTAATGACCAGTTAGTTCCCCACAGGAAAAAAAAATGCATTCATACACATGAATACATACATTTATTATAAAGTTAATTCATTTTTTATGTTTATTTATTTGGGGAAGAGTGTAAGTGGAGGAGGGGCAGAGAGGGGAGGACAGAGGATCCAGAGGGGGCTCTGCACTGACAGGTTGACAACAGCAAACCAGGTGTGGAGCTTGAACTCAGGAACCGCAAGAACATGACCTGAGCCGATGTCGGACGCTCAACCGACTGAGCCACCAGGTGCCCTGACTTATTATTATAAATTTTAATGACATAAAGAATACATAGCACACAATTTAGAAAAAAATAACAAAATATCCAATACTCTTCACCATACTCTGTGGCATCCATAGTCTACTGATTATCACAAAATGCTTTCACTGATTTTTGCCGAACTGTTGTATCTCTGTAGCCAATCAATAGCTTGCACTCGAGGAGTAAATACAGTTCAAATATGAATGCAGGTTCATTTTTTCATTTTCATTAATGAGTAGGATGAAAGCCACATAGGGCCTCTGCTGTGTACTCTCTTCTTCTTCTTCTTCTTCTTCTTCTTCTTCTTCTTCTTCTTCTTCTTCTTCTTTAAACAACTCTTTTAAAGTGCAGAATCATTCTTAGGCCACAGAGAGACAAGCTTGGCTCAGTTTGTCTCACTGGCCATTAACTGACTAATCCTTGATATTCTTGAGATACTTTACATCTACTGTGTCTGATTGATGAAAATACTACACAGGGGTGTATTACTGTGCCCCTCTGCCCAACTGTGTGCTCAGTGACCGAAATGTATGGCTTGAAATCGGGCAATGTTTACACTGCCTAAATTGGCAAACACTGAAAACCAGGGCTTGATTTATTGTTTATTGATTGCCTAGACTTAAAAAAGTGATACAGTAGCCGCTCTATTATGGGTAGCATGAAGAATTGAGGGAAAAGAATCTTCTAGTATTTGAAACTATTATCCAATTCAGCAAAGAAATCATTCGTAACATTGTAATGAGCAAGTAAAGTTGCAACATACACCTTCCAGTACTGGCACCCTCAACTCCCAGTGCAGACCCTCCCGCCTCACCCCACGGATAGATACATGACCCTGTCCTGGAGAGCCAGAGTTATGGGTTCAGGGATGGTCATGTGATCCAGCTCAGGCCAATCAGAGTGAATTCTGTTTCTGCTGAGGTTGCTCTGCTGCTGGGGCCACCACAGGGAGAAAATGCATCTTAGTGTGAAGCTGACTGGGGTGGGGGGTGGGCAAGAACTGGAGAGAGTCCTGATGTGTTGCTGGGGTACCCACAGCCCATGGGACTGCTTAGAATTTTCCTGGATTTTCAGTCAAGCAAGCCAATACATGATTACATTCTTTCACTGAAGCCAGTCTGAGTTGGGCTGTTTGATTCTTGTAACTGAGCTGCAGCTCTGGTCTGGAAAGTACAGACAAGCTAGACCAGTAGGGATGCACAAGGGAACAGACACTGGGAGATCAGTGTCCTCTTTTGGATTTACCCACCTTTGGAGGGCCTGACCTCAAGTCACTTGGTTCTGCTCTTGGGACCTCGGTTTCCCCATCTGTTGTCTCTTCCCAAAAGTGTGCAAAGATAGGCTGAATTAAATAGGAACCTCTTTGCCAAAGCACTGACAGTATTTTCCTCTTTTCAGGGCATCTCCATTCAACAGGAAGAGTGCCCAGTGGCTTATGATGGAATACATCTTCCTGTAATGGCTCACATCAACAAATGCTTTCTCTTCTACAGCTTCCTGGTGTGATACAGAAGGATGCTTTTTGTGACCACTCACCAATGGCCATGACACAGGAAGGCTCAGGGGGAAATGTGGGTCATGGAGTAAGCCAGCCCTGGGTTTTATTTTTGGCTTATGCCACTTACCACCTGTGTGATCTTGGACAAGATATTTAGCTTCCCGGAGCCTCAGTGTATTCATCCATCAAATGAGACTATGAAGATTTAATAACAATGCTCAGCATATAGAAGTGCTCATAAGTGGTAGATATTATTACGAAAAAGATGTGTGGCTTTCCACCAGATTAACATGGGTTTTAAAGTTTGACAATAACAAATAGGAATACTAACCCAATGCTTTGAAAGACCAAAGAGCCCTTAGATTTACCTACATTCTGGTTTTGATAAGTGAAAGGGTTCATGCATTTCTTCTGGAATTAAGAGCAATTGTTTATGAAATAAAACTGAGACATAAACAAAGGTCACAAGGTAGGTAAATACTCAAAAGGCTCCCCACTCCTGACCCAATGCTGTCCTCAGAGTACCTCTCTGAAGGGCCGTCACATCTCAGCTCCAGCCCACTGTGCTGTAGAATGTGGGTTCCGTGTGGCCAGACCTTGCAAATTCTCAGGACAGATCAGAAAATGAGCTTTTTACGTATGATATCCAGGTTTTTAAAAGATCATGTGGAAACTCAACAGCATTATGCTAACTGAAATAGCCAGACACAAATAGACAAATATTATATAATTCCACTTACAAAGAGTACTTTGAGTAGTCAACCTCATAAAGACATAGAATAGAATAGAGATTACCAGGGGGAGTGGGGTAGATGAAGAAGGGGAATGGAGAGTTATTGTTTAATAGATACCATGTTTCTGTTTTGGAAGATGAAAAAGCTCTGGAAACTGGTGCACAGTATTGTGAATATTCTCAATGCCACTTAATTGTACACAGAAAAATGGTTAAAATGGTTAATTCTATGTTATGTATATTTTACTACAGTAAAAATAAATTGTATTACAAGAAAAAAAAGAAAGAGGGGGAAAATTATGTGGAGAAGTCAGAGGACCAGTTTGGCCAATTTGCAATGCCCAGTTGGGGTATTCCTATTTGGAATGCTAATTCTGGCCCGTTTCCCCTCCATCTACCCAAATTCTGCTCATCTTTCAAGGAGGGCCCAAATGTCACCCCTTTTCATTCCCCAGGGCTGAAGGTCCAGGAGCATTGAGTCCACTCTACTGCATGGCTGAGCCAGCAGCTTAAGAAACATATTCTGCAAGCTGCCATAGACACCACCCCATTTTCTTGTCTTCTGGTCCACTTCACCCCATTTTATTAGCCTCCTGGCCATGTAGGCATCTGAGATCTCAGCCTCCACAAGTTGTCAGTTCCTTTAGGGCAGTGATAAGATCTATTTTCTCTTGTTTTCATACAATTCAGTGTTACAGCATTATTGACTGATTCCTCCCTGACAGACCTGGGGCCAAGGGCCCGGCTACAGAGTGGGGACACCTAAGGTGCCCCAGTCTCACTTCATCAAGGGTGAGGTTTCATTGTTTGTTGATTTAATCCTGGTGTCTCAGCCTGGACACCACGGACATTTTGACCTTGATGGTAGGGGCTGTCCCATGGATCCCCGGCTTCCACCTACTAGATGCCAGTAGCACTTCCCTAGTTGTTACAACCCAAAATATTTCCAGATATTTCCAAATGTCCTCTGGGGACAGAAACAATCCCCAGTTGGGAACTGGTTTAATTCATTAATTCATTTACCTGGTAAGTGCTTCCTTAACATGAAGATGCAAATCAAGGGTGGAGGTGGGAGTGGAAATCATAAGCAGGTTGAAAGCCAGATACATTTTTTAAAAATCAACAATATAATTTAGCTATGGTTCCTTAGAATTCTGAGTATTCTTCCTCGCAGTGTCTTTAATCCCAGCTGAAATCTGCAAATCTGAGTACTCTTAGTTTTTTATAAAGGTATGGACTTCGTTTCCTGGGTGTTTGCTGTCACCTGGTGGTCATTTTGTGCATTGCAAGGTGGAGGGGGTTTCATTAGTCCATTCAGTTTTACTACACAAACAACCAGCCCATCAAAAGGTTAACACAATTTGACTCGCTTTCCTCAGATGCTAGAAAACAGTTCTAAGTTCACAGCTAAGACAGACAAGCCCTTCGGAAAGTAGTTTGGAGATATCAGGAGCTGGTATAAGCAGCGATCTGCCAATTTCCTGAGGTCTTAGTTTGAATTTTTGCCCCCACTTTCCCTACTACTAAAGGTCGTGTTTGGTGTGTTTATAATTTGTGACCAAGTGCATTTGAATTCATTTTGTGAAGACATTTTTGAGAATTGCATAGTACACTTGGAGATAATTAGACATATCTAGAATGCCATAAAATGGGGGCTTCTTGTATTAAAGCAGTGTTTTCCAAATTCATCTGAAATTTGAAACTAAGTAGGCCTCAGGTAGGGCCTTAGTGAATGTTAGCAGTTGACAGTGACTATTACAGCAAGCAGGTCTGGACACCTCAGCGTCAGGGGTGTCAGAGCTGTCGGTGTGATGACTCAGTCTGCTGTCTGACCTTGAGGATGGTGGGTATCCCCAAGATTCAGATTCCAGGTTTGTGCTACCTCCTGTCCATCTGGGCCCAGAGACCATGATTATTCAGGGCTCAGGCTTGGGCAGAAGCCCAGTTGCACAACTGTGAATACAGATGATCTTTAATAGCAGTAACAGCAAAGTTTCAAGAGACTTGGAGAGAATTCAAGAGAGGGAGCCTCTGGTCTATCAGTAACACAGCAGCCAGACACATTCTGGTAGGACGTGTCACTCCTCTCTCCAGCCCCCCAGTGATTCACCGTTTTCTCTCAGAATAAAAGCCAAAGTCCTCACATTGGCCCACAAGGCCCTACGTGACCCTCTCCCATCAACCCATCAGCTGCATCTGCTCAGTCCTGCTCTTCATGAGCATAAAGAATGTTCTGTCTTGGGGGTCTTTGCACATCCTGCTCCCCCCTGCCCCCACCCCCTGCCTGGGATGCTCTCTCAGACCGGCTCCCTTCCCCCATCTTCTCCAAGTCTTCACTCAGCCCCTCCCCCTCTGAAACCTACCCCGTCCCCCTTCCCAGCTTTATTTTTGAGCCACTGTTGCCTAATCTCCCATATTTTTTGACACATTGTCTATCTCCTCATCACAGAATGCGCCACTCTGTGAAAGCAGGGACTTCTTTTAATGGAAAAATTCTTGCTTACTGCAGACATTTATTGACAGGGTGTATACATGAGCAATAAGGCAGACAAGGCGGACTTCCAAATTAAAGATCTCCCTCTTTAGAAATAAGTACATTATTTGAAGGAAACCATTTATAAGCCATCATACAGTTATTGTAAAGAATGTCTTAAAATTATGGGAAACATGTTCAATCTTTTTTGCTTAGTCCGTGAAGCAATATAATAATCTCACGTCTCGGTTTTATAGGCTCAGATGAGATCTGACCTATATTTCCCCTGCTCGGTACCTGGAGGGTTTATTCCGTCAAGGAAGACACAGGAACAATGAAAGGCAGCAGTGGGGGAGTAGCCCTGGACTTGAGAATACCCACGGTGGAGAATGAGTGCCAAGGAATGAGATTGCTTGGGTGGTTCTAACAAAAGCGAGTTGAATCACTGATGTTTCTAGGGCCTGAGGTTCTGGGGTCAGTGCTGGATGCGGTCTCTGAAGGCTGGTGCCAAGCTCTGTCTCTGTCACTCATAGGCACGTCACTGTGGGCCAATCCAGTGCCCCAAATAGTGCCGGGCACACAGGAGGTGCTGAGCGAGAAGGAAGCTGGAGTCGGCAATGCACTCCTGGAGGCACTGGGGATGAGAGGAACCAGGAGCTCCAGGTGAGGAGGGAAAGGTGACCATGAAGGACCCGCCTCTCTTCTCTTTTGAAGGACCCTGAACAATGTGTAGTCTACCAGGTGCTTGTTGATGCCCAGGGCCTGGCCCAACGTGTGGGTGGGAGGAGCCTGCTGGGGGGGCGAAGGCCAGCAGAAGGCCCACCCTGGAGAAGCTCAGAGCCTGGCGCAGGTGACAGACGCCTCACCGTCCACCTCACACGGGCCCATGTGGTCTGTGCCACCAAGGGGCTCACAGATCACCGAGCGGGGAGCAACCTGTTCTGGGAAGAGGGGCTGCAGACCAGGAAGCCTTGGTGGGGCCTGAGCGAATGAACGGGATCGACCAGAAGGAGGAGGCGGGGCGAGGGGGAAGCATATCTGGAGGCAATAAAGATGTTTTAGTTTCTTTTTTTCCTCCTTTCCTTCCTCCTCTCACGTCGATTGCCGAAGTCATGTATTTCCTAGTGGTAGAAAATTTATACAGTACGGAACTAAGAAAATCTCACACCCAGAGATGGCCCTCGCTCACATTTTAGTGTCTATCCGCGTAGTCTATTTTTGACATTATTAATTTTTAATTATGCATAATGCACGGATATATTCTTCTTGTGAAAAATTAACACATTACAGATAGGTCTCGGGTCCCCTTAGACAGCCAGCTCCACTCCTGGTCCCTTCCCCCCAGCCCTTGCCTCCCAGACGACCACTCCAGCAGAGTAATAAATATCATTCCAGACTGTTCTGTATATACCTGGAGATGCAGAGACCTATTTTTAGTTGGAATTATATTTTATATTGCAAATTCAGCTTTGTGGCTGCCTTTTCTTTTTTTCACCTCATACGTGCTTTTTTTCTATATACTTACACATATAATTTAAAATATATTGCTTTGTAGTTTTTAAATTCGTTTGTACTGTGTCACCCATGCTGATGTGCGACTGTGTGACTTAATGATTTAGGGCAAAAGGTTGAGAGCGGAGGCTCTGGAAGTTGATTACATAAATTCGAATCCTGTTTCTACCACTTCCTAGCTGTGTGAGCTTGGCTGAGCTACTTAACCTCTCTGTGCTTCAACCGCCCCCTTTGTGAAAGAAAGCTATTAGTAGTTAGTATCTCACTTCCTCGAAGAGTTGCTATGAGGGCAGATGAGATAATACATATCAATTATTAAAAGTAGTTCCTGGCATGAGAGGTGCTACAAATAAATGTTAGAGCTGATAAATTTGTTAATACTTAAGGGACCGTCTCATTCTTAAGTAGTGCAGTGACTACGAGCATGGGCTGTTCAGCCAGGCTGACTGCCATGTGGGCTCAAACCCCAGGACCACCACTGAGCCAATGAACTTTGGGCAAGTCTCTTAATTTGTCTATGCATTATCTATAAAATGGCTTATAGTGTGAACATTATAGGGTGAGATCATTGTGCCTAAGTATTTACAAGTGTCAGCTAGTAATTTTCTTTCTATCTGCTACCTAGTATTGCAAAGAATTATTATAGTCATTTAAAAAGCCATTTGTCTATTAATAGACACTTAGGCCATTTACCCATCTCCTTCTTGGGCTTGTTTCTCTACTTAGAAGTGGAATTGCTGGGTCACTGGGTATGCATATTTCGATTTCTTAATACGTAAAAAATGCTGGAGCGCCTGGGTGGCTCAGTTGGTTAAGCATCTGACTTTGGCTCAGATCATGATCTCGGGGTTCATGAGTTTGGGCCCTGCATTGAACTCTCTGCTGTCAGCACATAGCCTGCTTCAGATCCTGTGTCTCGCTCTCTCTCTCCCCCCACCACCCCTGCGTCATGTGCGTGGGTGTGCGCCTGTGTGCGTGTGTGTATGTACTCTCTCTCTTTCACTCTCTCTCTCTCGAAAATAAACATTAAAAAATTTTTAATTAGAAAAATTAAAATGCACATGTAGATTTACTCTTTTAAATAGTTGGGCTAGTACTATCAGCCAGTTTTTCCACTTAACAACACAGCGTGAATAATTTTCAAATATCACTGAATATTCGAAGCATTTTCTTCATCCATTTTCTATAACAATTATGGAAAATTGCAAACATCTAGAACAGTAGAGCAAATAATAAAATGAACCTCTGTGTACCCACCCCCACCCCCAACTTCGTTAATGTCAATGTTTTGTACAGAGTACGGCACTGCAAATAATGGCTCAATACGCATCAGAAGCTTGTGCTGTAATTTATTGAGCCTATTATTCCTTATTGTTGGAAAATTTAGACTTTAATTTTTTACACTGATTATTGGATTTAAATGTCTTACATTTAGTGATAGAGTACAGGAATGTCTTGCCATTCTGTTTTAGGTATTGCCCTGCTCCCTGCTTAGCCTAGCATGGATCCTCTTCTGCCCTTAGGTTTCTCAGATGCAGAGCTGCGGGCAAGGATTCTGTGCACGTGACTTCTTGAAGGACAGAGGGAAGCAGAACAAGGAAGGAAAGAGCAGAGCAAGGATGTGTGGTCAGGGACTCTCTAGCCTGACCTTTTCTACCAGGGTGCTCCAGAGTGAAACTCACACCACTGACTTATCCAGCTATGGGCAGGACATGAGCTTCTGCTCCCTCACATCTGTTAGACCCCGGCTGCCCTGGGAGTGGGACATAACCTGCCGCGCATCTTAAGGGGAGGCAGAGGCCGCGGTGTCAGCTACAAGATGATGATGACCTGTCGGGGGCGTGGAACACCCAAACACCCACATCCCGCATCCTGAGACCTTTGTTGACACTTATTGATGCGTGAGTTTTCATAAGGAGCATCTCTGAGGTGAAAGCAAATCTTCAGAGCTCTTGGATTAAACTGGAAGATTTGGGGTTGGAGAGGCGGGAGGCAGGAAATGAATCTCTCCTCTTTTCATATCTGGCTGCAAAGCCCACGAACGCCTAAGCTCAGGCTGCAGCCAGATATGGAACGAGATGAAAGATGGGGCCACATGATGGCTCAAATGGAATTTAAGACATAAACAAAAAAATCAGTCAAAGAGCTGCAGGGGATGGGGGGAGGGCAAGGGGCAGGCAGAGGGAAGATTGTTCTGAGCTTTGGCAGATTTATGGGCCTTTGGAAAAGGCTGGCAGGGGGTAAAGGAGCTGCTGAGGGGGTGGGTAGTGAGCTGGGGTGGAGCTATGGTGTGTCAGGAAGATAGGTGCACACAGACAGGAGGGCAGCGTGGGACTCTCTTGGCGCCTCACAAAGTTCAGGTTCAGGATGCAGGTTAGGGTGGGCTCCGAAGGGATTAAATAACCTCATCCTTAGTAGGCTGAGCCCTGATCTTCTGACGGACACTGGTGTGCTATCCGTCCTGCTGCAAGAGACCCAGCACGGAGGAGGGAGCATGTTTTACAACTCACAGCCCCGAGCTGCATCAGACCCGCACATGTTTCCTTTGGCTGGGAAGTGGACTCTAAGAATCAAAATCTTTAAAAATCTGGGACCCAGGAGCATTGAACCACTGTTACTGCATGGCTTCAATGGGACTATCTCAGTAACAGTGTCCTGCTTAAAGCGTGCACGCCACAGTCCCCACTACTCCCTAGTGCCTCACATCTGCCTGCTTCACTCATTCACCTGGCTGGCCCTGTGGGGGTGGGGGAGGTGTGACTTCCCACTCACAACGTCTTCGAGAAATCTAACCTCCATCATCTTTTTTCTTCTCAATCATCTTTTGAGGCTCCGTCCCCTGCCTCTGGCTACAGCAGTGTGCGTGATGTCCAGGAGAGCAATGAAGAATAGAAGCAGTAGAGGAACAAGGCCAGCATGGAGGGTAAAGATATGAGTCCTGGACCCAGACTGTCTGGGTTCAAATCCTGGCTCCAGTGCTAACCGTGTGAGCTTGGGAAGTTGCTAAAAACCCCTCCTCCACACTGGGGTCTCAGTTTTCTTATCTATAAAATGGGAGTAGTGAAATGAATAGATACATGTAAAGCTCTTAGCAGGGATAACATGCTCCATAAATGTTAGAGATTATTGTGATCTCTGGCCCTGGTCACTGACGTCACCATGCCTCCAGCTGCACAAGGTCACTCCCAGGGGCGTGCTTCCCTTGGCCACCTGCTACAGCTGCTCTGGGCTGGCCACCAAGATGCTCTCCCAGCCGTGCTCAGCACTGACCACCGGCCTCTGCGATGGGGCCCAGCCTACTCCCCCAAAGCCCCTGCAGTAGGTACCAGACCCCCAGGCATTCTTGTGCCCCCTCTATTCGAGGGACCCTTCCAGGGATCAGCGTGCAGTGGACCCTGGCCCCTCCCCCAATGTCCAGGCACCGCCTTGTCATCCTTTGGATCTCAGGAAGCCACTCTCTTCAGAGTCACATGGCCTCCAGACCCCCTCCAGTTTCCCCGAGGAAGGGAAATGATACAAATGCCAATTCCTGGGCCACAAAATACCAATTCCCTGATTTCCATGAAACAGAATCTCTGAGGTCAGGGATGTCAATTCATATACACACAGAGACACGCACGCACATGCATGCATACACACACATGCACGCACACACACAGTTTTTTAGATAAAATTACATTCATGTTGGGGCGCCTGGGTGGCTCCGTCGGTTAAGCATCCGACTCTTGATTTCAGCTCAGGTCATGATCTCATGGTTCATGGGTTCGAGCCTTCCATCGGGATCTGTGCTGATAGCGTGGAGCCTGCTTGGGATTCTCTCTCGCCTTCTCTCTCTATCCCCCTCCCTCTCTCAAGGATAAAGAAATAACCTTAAAAAAATTACATTCGCATTCAGTAAAATGCACAAATCTTAACCATTCTTGATGAGTTTGGATGAATGCGCACCCCCATGTATCCCACACCTCGGTCAAGGCGGAGCATGGCCGTCCTCCAGCACCCCCGTTCTTTCCCCTTGGGACACCTGCCCTCTCCCACGCAGCAAGTGCCATTCTGATTTCCATCCCGCACTGGCTGTGTCTGCCTATGAACTTCAAGTACACGGAAACACGTACCATGTACTTCCTCTGGCTTCTTTTGCTCAGTGCCGTGTTTGAAATTCATCCATATTGTTGCACGTATCAGTAGTTTGTTCATTTATATTCCTGAGTATTACTCCACTGTAGGCATGTGCCGCCATTAACTTGTCTGTTCTTTGATAGACATTTGTTTCCAGTTTGGGGCTGTTATGAAGAAAGCTGCTATGAGCATTCTTGTATAAGGCGTTGTGTGGACATATGCTCGCCTCTCTCCTGGGGAGAAACCCAGCAGTGGGATCGCTGGGCCTTTATTCCAGGCTGCCAAACTGTTTTCCAGAGCGGTTGTAGCATTTTGCACTCTTACCAGCCAAATAGGAGAGCTCCAGTTCCTTCGTGTTCTTGCCAGCACTGGATGTTGTCAGGCTTTTAAATTGTAGCCATTCTAGGGACGCCTGGGTAGTTCAGTTGGTTGAGTGGGCGGACTTCAGCTCAGGTCATGATCTCATGGTTCATGGGTTTGAGCCCCACGTCAGGCTCTGTGCTGACAGCTCAGAGACTGGAGCCTGCTTCAGATTCTGTGTCTCCCTCTCTCTCTGCCCCTCTGCCTCCCCTGCTCCAGCTCTGTCTCTCTTTGTCTCTCAAAAATGAATAAACATTAAAGAAAATTTAAATTGTAGCCATTCTAGTGGGTGTGAAGTAGTATCTCACTGTGGTTTTATTTCTATTTCTCTGATGGCTAAGGATGTTGACTGGCATTTTAAAAACGCATTTATTGGTGGGCCCCTGGGTGACTCAGTCGGTTAAGCATCTGACTTCAGTTCAGGTCATGATCTCGCAGTTTGTGAGTTCAAGCCCTGCATCAGGCTCTGTGCTGACAGCTCAGAGCCTGGAGCCCACTTCGAGTTCTGTGTCTCGCCCTCTCTCTGTCCCTTCCTTCCCTGCTCACACTCTGTGTCTCCCTGTCTCTCAAAAATAAATAAACATTTAAAAAAATGTAAATGTGTTCATTGGTATTTCATAAAGTGTCTATTTAAGTCTTTTGACCACTTAAAAATTAGCTTAGCTTCTTATCATTAACCCTCAGAAGTCCTTTATGTATTCTGGATACATACCTTTTGCCATACACATGTATTAGGAAAATTTCCTTTCAGTCTGTGGCTTTCCTTTTCATTTTCTTAATGGTGTCTTTTAATGATCAGAAATGTTAATTGTTGATGAAAACCAGTTTGTTGATTGTCTTTGTTGCTTTTGATTAGGGCTTGTTTTCTGTCTAAGAATCTTTGCCTATTAACCATATCTTTACCAGATAATGGTGCATCTTTGGGTATATTCCCTCACTGGCCACATTCTTCTTAATACATGTGCACACACACATACACACATACTTGCCACATGGAACAAGGAACCAGAACTTAAGAATCCATGACGTGATGGGTCAGAGATAATGGGTTTTCCCCGAATCTCTATAGCTCCTTCTTTTTTTGGTAATAAGGACTCAATTATCTGGGACATGTACCTCCAGTGAAGACATTTCCCAACCAGGGGTAGCCAACATGAGTAAGTTTTGCCTAATGACTAGTAAGTGGGAGTGGATATAAAACTTTAAAAATGTATCCTTAAAAGGGATGAGGTGCACCTTCGGGTTTCTGTCCTCCTCCCTGCTAGCTGGAACCTGGGCATAAGAGCTGGAGCTTAAGCAGCCATTTTGAGCTATGAGGCAGGATGCTAAGGATGGTGGAGCAAGAATGTAGAAGGAGCTTGAGTCCTTGATGATTTGGGAGCCACCACTGCCTCTAAATGGCCTCTCTTCAGGCTTCTCTTATATGACAGAGAAATGCTGTCTTTTCTTGCTCAAGCCAATAGGTGTTGGTGTTGGTATCATTACTGTTTTTCGTTTGTTTTGTGCAATTGAATCAAATACAAATTCTTGGCTACTTTCTTGGTTGGGGAGAGGAGGAGAGTCAACTTTTCATTCTTTGGTCAATGGATGTGACCAAAACAAACAAACAAACAAACCCAAAAACGACAACAACAAACCAAGACCAAACCAAACCAAAACCCAAACCAGCCATCATGTGACTTCTCAGGAAGTTACCCTGTCACACCTTACTTGGAAAGGAGTTTAGAAATCTGGAAATCTGGAACATTCCTACAGCCTCCGCTTGTCTCTTCGTAGGGCCTCACTGTACACTGCCAGTTGGATCTGGATGAGCATTACTGACTCCCAGATTCGGAAGGCAACTGTCTTGTCCCCCTGTCCCAAACAGGCCACAGACAGAATTCAGATCTCCTGACTTTTCCCCCAAGGCATCATGGGAATACCTGGGAACCACAATGGTACTGGAAATGAAATGAAGCGCCTCAGGGGACAAAGGTGAAATCCTATTCCCTGATTCACAGCGGGGTGTGACAGGGCCAGGACTGGGGAAATGCAAGCAGATGCCCACTTCTGTGTGCTGTGTCTACACTGCCATGACCCCCCACCCCCCACCTCTCTAGTCTCACCCAAGACCCTGCTGTGGGGTGTGTTGCTTGACTCGTCTCTAAACAGCAGAACCTCATTCCCCAAAATCAGTTCTAAAAAAAATCATGGCAAGACCCATGGCTGCAGCATTACACCAGTCTGGGTTCAAATCCTTTTTCTTTCTTTCTTTCTTTTTTTTTTTTTGGTTCCTTAGCTACGTGACCTTGGGCAACTTCTTCCACTCAGCCTGCTTTCCTCTTCTGAAACATGGGATGCTTTGAAAGGGTTCTTGGCAGGATTAAATTAAACAGCATAAATAAAGTTTTTGGCATATGGAGTTCCTTTTCCCTAACTTTCCCTTTATTATAATAGGGTTCTCCAGTGTTCCTTGTCCCTGAGAAGTGAGAAACTGTTAATTCAATATATTCTAATTATGCACCCTTCTGGGTGTAAAGTATGGTGCTAAGATTATTCACTAGCTAGAGATAAATCAACTCTGATCCAGCAATCCAGGAAGGAGCAGCGCTCTGGTTGTTTAAACACCCATGTGCCCGGCTTGCTGAATGGAAGGCAGGGAGCAAAGAGCCCTTTTTGGCAAAAGAAATGGCAAAATATCCTTCCTAAATGATGCCAGCTGGTGAAATGCACCAATGAGCTAAGTCAAACCCATTCACGCTCACAACCCCAAAGTTATTTCTGTTCTCAGGTTCTTTTCTTTCTTTCATTCATTTGACACATTGATTAAGTGTTTGTTCTATACAAGGCTTTGCATTGAAATGAACATATTTTAATTTTATTTAAATGCAGTAATACATTTCAGGGGGAAAAATCCAGGAAAGTTGCTTTTTGCCAGGTTAGATATTACAAAAACACCAAAGAAACTGATGATTGTAGAAATCGGCAGGGCGCCTGGCTGACTCAGTTGGTTAAGTTTCTGACTCTTGATTTCAGCTCATGTCATGATTTCACTGTTCATGAGATCGAGCCCCATGTGGGGATCCATGCTGATAGCATGGAGCCTGCTTGGGATTCTCTTTTTCCCTCCCTCTCTCCTCTCCCACACATGCTCTCTCTTATTCTCTCAAAATAAATGCGTATTTAAAAAATTGGGACCATATTGGATAAAAACTCTCCCTTTCATATCTTTCAGTAGAGCTGAATCATAAAACTCAAGATCAGATTTCTCATACTACAAAATCAAATGCATCATAAAAACAAAAATTCTGTGAAGACACTTAAAGATCAAAAAAGCAAACAAGTTTTCCAGTAAAATATTATCAGCCAGATGGAGAAATAAAGTTTTGTTTTCACTTGAGTGCCCTCTGTCTTGACTTTCTAAGGATGATTTTTAATTTTCTACTCTAAAGGGAGACATCTCAATTTTTTTTTTTTGATGTTTATTTATGTTTGAGAGAGAGAGAATGAGCAGGGGAGGGGCAGAGAGAGAAGGAGACACAGAATCTGAATCAGCCTCCAGCTCTGAGCTGTCCGCGCAGAGCCCAATGCAGGGCTCAAACTCACGGACCACGAGATCATTACCTGAGCTGAAGTCAGATGCTAACCGACTGAGACACTCAGGCACCTCTAAGGTGAGATATCTAAGACAGCCATCAGCCATGGGCTGCCACCTGGTGGATGTGTGTAAGTGTTTTTCACAAAGGTAAACTCCGGCATTTACCTGCATGGTAAACCTGAGCTCTTACCTGAGCTCTGCTGGGTGGCCAGCATTTAGCAGTCTTATCTCGCAAGGCAAGACAAAGTTTGGCCATACCAGAGTTTCAGGAAATGCCTCCAGTGTCCAGGAACTGGCTGACTGCCAGGACCACACGTATACCAGCTGGCCCAGCCACACCATGCCACACACGCCACTGTGAGGGCATATTTGGGTCAAATGCTAGGGGTGCCAATTCTATTCGAGAAATTCAGGTTCTACCTTCGAACATGGCTGATAACTTGGGGGGTCGGAGCCTCCATTCTGAGGTCCCTAGGCAGGTAAGGTCATGTGGGATTTTTCTCAATTAACATTATTCACTGAGCGCCCCCTGGTGGACCCAAAGCTGCAAATGACCTGCCACTGCCTTCCAGGGCTTGGAAACAAGCGAAGTTTCGGAAAATTGCAATGTCATGCTCTGCAGGGGATTGGTAAGTATGCCGCCTTCTCCTGGTGGGTCAGGGAAGCCTCTACTCAGTTCTAGAGTATTGTGGCAACATATCTCGCCAGAAATAAAACCAGTTAACACTTACTGAGCACCTGCTATATGCAAGACTCTGCTTTAAGCCTTAAATGCATATTAACTACTTTAATCCTTAAAACAACACTTCCTAGTAGGTATTCTTCTCCCTGCTAGAATACCCACAATGTGAAACAGGTAATCCCCTCCCAAAGTAAACTGCTGTGTTCTTGGGTATAGTTACTAAAGAAGAGAGAATGAATGGTGGAAAGCCCCAAAGCCACCCACGTCCACTATTGTTCCCCATACTTGTTAGCTGATACTTGCTTTCTCCTGAGTTTGTGGCGAAGGATTAGGTCTTCTGCTTTCTAAGAGTGGTAATGGCTAGAAGTCTGCTTCTGTTTCCTACTTTCATTCTTGGAGACACTTTTCTTTTGTGATTTAAGTCCCCCTCCCCCGACCCTCCAGCTGCAAACACATTTAATAATCAACCACAACAGAGCCCCTAACAGATGGGCCTTGAAACAGATGGCTCCATTGAAAGGCAGCAATTGAAAATGGAGGGTAATTTGAACCAATCAAGAAGATAGGGTCTCTTGGAGGCAAAGTTTCTGCAGAAACTGAAACGGTACCCCTCCAGCTCCTTTGGTATGTTTCCACCCACCCCCACCCCCACCCCAAACGCAGATAAGCCTTCCTGAGGGTGGATCCAACTTTTTTTTTTTTTTTTTAAACATCTGGAATGTTGAAAAGGAAGAGAGAGAAGCCCTGGGGCCTTGTCAATCATTTTCACGTTTCCTTTGGCAAATGCAGCATCAGTGACAAATTGCACAATTTGACATAAACAAAGTTGATAGATGTCTGCAAAGCTGTTTTAAAACAGCAGCAATGCAGAGATGTGTAGGATGGGGTTTTTTCACTCAACAGTCAGTGTGTTTAATAACAAATAAAACAACCAGATGTTTAATAAATCCTACTACCCTCACAATGTCTTCTGATAGTTAGCTGCTGTTGGTTAATGAGAATATGGTATTGCGGTGCCTGGGTGGCTCAGTCGGTTAAGCATCCTACTCTCTGTTTTGGCTTAGTTATGAACTCACAGTTTTATGAGTTCAAGCCCTGTGTCTGCCGGCACAGAGCCTGCTTGGGATTCTCTCTTTCCCTCTCTCTCTCTGCCCCTCCCCTGCTCATGCTCTGCCTCTCTCAAAATAAATAAATAAACTTAAAAAAAAATAAAATGCGGTTATTTGTTCCAATCCCATTTCAGGATATTAGTAGTAAAGTCCACTTAAGGACTTCATTGGATAGCTGTTATTATTATAGAAGCTTCTTCTTTTTCTAAAATGTTTATTTATTTGAGAAAGAGAGAGAGAATATCCCAGGCAGACTCTGTACTGTCAGCCCAGAGCCCAATGTGGGGCTCAAACCCACGAACCATGAGATCATGACCTGAGCCAAAATCAAGAGCTTAACCAACTGAGTCACCCAGGCACCCCTATTATAGGAGCTTCTAACATCACCTCTGAAGCTTTCTTGAACTAGGAAATATTGACCTTGACATTCCCAGAATAGAGAGTATAGTCCCTGGTCTGCCACATCCCTATGTAACCTTGGTTGAGTCATTTAATCCTCATGGAGTTTAGGTTCCTCACAGAATATGTGATGATGATCAGCCCTGCCCTGCTTAGGACTTAGTTGCAAAGTTCAAGTGCAATATTAGATGTGAATCACTTTTTCTTCGATTTGGAGTGTATTGATCTTTTTATTGAGAAATAATTTCATCTTGTAAGGCACACAAATCTCAAAGACTCATCTGAAGTGCAGAGGGAGAAGCTTCCCTTTTAAGCTTTTAATGACTCGTGAAGAATATTGCTGATCACTCAGCCACAGTTTGAGAAGCTTTATTTAATTCGCTGCCACCCACTAAGAAACCATCTCTGGCAGTGCAGTTCAGAATAGGGGGCAATCGCGGCACTGGATTTTGTCTGTCATTTAAGAAATATTTCTTGCTTTCCTTCACAGTACCACATGCTTGGGATTTGGGGGAAGCCCAAAGAAATAAAGCAAGGTTCCAGACTGCAAACAGTCGGGGGAGGGGAAATGCTATGAATTCTGGATAGCAAAACATGTAACATTCCACAGTATAGGGAATATTTCACTTTATTTTTTACGTTTTTATTGTAGTGTAATGAATAATATATGTGCAGTAAAGTGCACAAATCTTAAATGTGCAGCTCAATGAATTTTTAAAAAGTGAATACATCCATGCACTCAGCACCCAGATTAAGAAACAGAACATTAACAGACCTCAGAAGAGTCTCTCATTTCCCTTCCCAGACAACAGCCCTTCCGCCCTTCCAAATCACCACTATTCTGACATCTGCCACCATAGGTTTGTTTTGCCTGATTTGAACTTTATAGAAATGGAGTCCTACTTTTGGGTCTGGCTCTTCTTTACCATTATGCCTGTGAGACTCATTCATGTTGTTGTTTGTGGATGTGGTTCATTCTCTTAGTTACTGCAGTATTTTGTTATATGCCTGCACCATAATTTATCCATTCTTCTGTTAACAGACATTTGGGCCATTTCCACTTTTGGGTTAGGGTGCTATGAACTTTGTTGTATGTGGCTCTTGGTGAAAATGTGTACATATTTATGCTGGAAATAGAAAGATGGATCCTACCAACATGCATATATGCACATGTAAAATTGTTGGGACCTGGAGTACATGTATATTTAGCTTTCATATATTTTGTGAGTTTTCCAAAGGGGTTGTCCCAACCCCTCAGCAGTATATGATGGTCCCAGGTGCTCCACATCCTTTCAAAAGCTTTTTACTCTTATGGGGCACCTGGGTGGCTCAGTCGGTTAAGCATCCGACTTCGGCTCAGGTCATGATCTCACAGTTCATGGGTTCGAGCCCTGCATCGGGCTCTGTACTGACAGCTAGCTCAGAGCCTGGAGCCCGTTTCAGATTCTGTGTCTCCCTCTCTCTCTGACCCTCCCCTGTTCACACTGCCTCTCTCTCTCAGAAATACATAAAAAAATAAAAAAAAATTTTTTTACTCTTGTGTTAAAGACACATAACATTAAAAAATATACTGTCTTAACCATTTTCAAGTGTACAGTTCAGGGATATTAAATGTTTTCGTAATGTGCAACTGTCACTACCCTCTACCTCCACAACATTTCACTCTCTAAAACCGAAACTGTACTCCTCCCCCTCCATCCAATCCCTGGCAACCACCTTATGCTTCTTTCTCTCTATAATTTTGGCTACTCTAAGTACTAAAAGTGTAAATAGAATCATAGTATGACTCTTTTTGCTACTGGCTTATATCAATTAGTGTGTCCTCAAGTTGTTTTTTTTTTTTTTTAAATTTTTTTATTTATTTCTAGGAGAGAGAGAGAGACAGCGTGAGCAGGGGAGGGTCAGAGAGAGAGGGAGACACAGACTCTGAAATAGGTTCCAGGCTCTGAGCTGGCAGTCAGCACAGAGCCCGACGCGGGGCTCGAACCCACGAACCGCGAGATCATGACCTAAGCGAAAGTCGGACGCTTAACCGACTAAGCCACCCAGGCGCCCCAATATGTCCTCAAGGTTTATCCATGTTGGATGGGTCAGAATTTTCTTCCTTTTTAAGGCTGAATAATATTCCAGTGTATGTATATACACATTTGGTTATCCGTTCATCTGTCGCTGGACACTTGAGTTGCTTCCACGTTTTGGCTGTTGTAAATGATGCTGTTATGAATATGGGTGTACGCATACCTCTCTGAGACCTTCATTTCTTTTGGGTATGTACCCGGAGGTGGACTCGCTGGATCATACGGAAATTCTGTTTGTAATATTTTAGGAACCTCCATACTCTTTTCCAAAGGGGCTGTACCATTTTACATTCCTGTTCTTCACACACCAAGCTTGTTTACCCATGGAGCCTTCGCTCTTGTTCGTCTGCCTGGATGCCCTACAGCCAAGACTTCGCAAGACTGACCCTTCGTCATCATTAGGTTTCAGCTCAGACAACACCTCTTCAGAGAGGCCTTGGGACGCAACAGGCGTTCCCATTCTCATTACCCTGCTTTTTTGGTCACAGCCCTCTTTACAGGTATTTATTGTAATTTTGTTTCTCCCACTAGCTCGACAACTCCATTACAGCAAGGATCTTGTCTGTCGTGGTCACCACTGTGCTCCCAGCGCCACTGTGCCCCCGGTACCTGGCGCTCAATAAACAGAAATCCGCACTAGAGACTGTGCACTCGCTCTCAGCCGACTCTAACCAGGAGGGAAGGGTGAGTGCAAAGCCAAGGTCTAGGGGGCGTGGCGGCTCAGCCCGAGGCCCCAGGCAGAACCCCGCCCATGTCCTTGTTCTCCTCCGCGGGTCTCCATAAAGTTTATTTGGCGGCGCGCCGCGCGAAGGCTTCTGGGAGGGCCGACTTCGGCCAATTAGGAAGCGCGGGCGAGCGGCGCGAGAAGCGGCGGCCGCGTTCTGCTGCCGGGACCTGAGCGGCTGAGATTGCTGCAGTGTCAGGTAAGAGTGTCGGTGTCCGTGTCCTTCCCACTCGGGGCTTGTCCTTGAACCAGCCCGGGACCTCGAGGCTGGGCGGAGCCCGGTCCCCACGCTCGGAGCCACGCTGCTCTCACTTCCCGTTCGCCGTCTGGCAGCCGAGCACGCTTGACGCCGGCGAGTCATCGCCCTGTCGAACCGTCGCCGTCGTAGTGTCTGGCAGCGCCCTGGGAGTGCCTTCTGTCGGCTCTCTTTCTGAACACGGAGCTTTGGCCTCCTGAGTGCCCTCCTCACTGCGGCGCTCTGCAGCGGCGCGTCACGCCCACACCCCCCCCCCCCCCCCCCCCCCCCCGCCGTGCACCGCGAGCCCACCCTAGGCTGCGGCGGCGCCCCTCTCCGTCACAGCACTCCGCCTGCACGCTCGTCCCTGCGGATGTACCCAGCCCTCTCTCCAAGGGTGGGGGTGTCCACCCTATTAGCCTTTCCCAACCCTTGGCCTGTGTTGTTGTACGGGCATCCAGGGGAATGCTGCTCCGCCCGCAGGGACATGCTAGAGATTAGAATCTGGAGGGGGCCTGCACTTTCTTGGCCTTCGCAGCAATGCCTGCGTTTACTGGGTCTCTTGGAAAAATTAATGGGACGGACCCCAGGGATCTTCGGTCAGAACTTGAACCACCCGTTCACAGATCCGCTGGTTTGCCCCTGTCAAGTGAGATTTTGGGGGGTTTTGTTTGTTTTTTGTTTTGGCCGAACTGCTTTTCAGCATGAACAGGGATCACCTTTTGTGTGCTGTCTGTGGAACCTGAGTGGGTGCCCTTGGTCATCATAGCTTTTCTTGCAGCTGTTCTTTGTGCATTTGTGTTTGGGACATTTCGATTTTTCATTCATGGTGAATTACTATTCAAGGCTCATAGTTTTAAATACTTGTGTATCAGGCTAACAGATCCTCTGTATCTCCCGCGAGGGCTTCTCCCTCGACCTCGACCCAGCTGCCCCCTTTCTCTCCCTACCGAGATGGATGATAGGGAACTCAGACTGAACCTGTCAGGGTAGGCCTAGCAAGCTTCCCATCATCTCTCCTCCCAAACTGCTCTTCTTTCTGGTTTTTTGGTTTGTTTCCTATCTCAGTAATATAAAAGGTCTAGACAGTAACCTTTGAGTCACCCTTGACTGCTCTCTTTTTCACTCCACATCCACTGCTTGCCACCCTGGGCCAAGTCACCACCACCTTTCACCTGGATTGTTGAGATAGTCTTCCATCTGGTATCTCCTCTTCTGCCTTTGCATTCATGCCCTATTTTCAGCACAGCAGCTAGAAGGATCCTTTTGAAACACAGGTCAGATGGTATCACTCCTTTATGCAAAAACCCACCAGTGGGTTTCCATTTCATTTAAAGATAAATGTCTTCTAGTGAGCAATAAGGCTTTACATAATCTGACCCACTGTTACTTTCCCACTCTGCTGCCCTCCCTTTCCACAAGTCAGACATGCTTTGGCCTCAGGACCTTTCTGCTTGCAGTTCAATATCCATTTGGTTTGCTTCCTCGCTTTTTTCATGTTTTTATTCATGGGTCATGTAGCAAGGCTTTCCCCAAGTCCTGTCTTCCTTTACTGCTTTAGTTGTTCTTTTTAGCAATTATATTTTAGTTATTTACCTTGTGTATTGTTTGTCTTTCCCTTCCAGAATGTGAAGGGCGGAGGGTTTCTATCTGCTTTATTCTCTGATAATCTTCAGTACCTAGATGTGGCACACAGTAGGTGCTAAATAAATACTAAGTAAACGAATGTTCCTGGCACGGGTAGAGACTTTGGAAATACAGTGGTGAATTAAACAGTTCTGCCCTCATTGGGGTGATGTTCCTATGGAGGACATCACCAACAATAAACACACAAATACAGAGTGTAGTATCAGGGCTGTTTTTATTTTATTTATTTATTTATTTATTTAATTTTTTTTTTAATGTTTATTTCTAGGAGAGAGAGAGAGAGAGAGAGACAGCATGAGCAGGGGAGGGTCAGAGAGAGAGGGAGTCACAGACCGAAGCAGGCTCCAGGCTCCGAGCCGGCAGTCAGCACAGAGCCCGACGCGGGGCTCGAACCCACGAACCGCGAGATCATGACCTAAGCGAAAGTCGGACGCTTAACCAACTTAGCCATCCAGGCGCCCCCAGGGCTGTTTTTAAAAGGAGGACAAAGATTTCTGAACAGAGACCTGATTGATTCCCCTGGAAGGGGAATAGCAAGTGCAAAGAGCCTAAAGTGGGAACAGTTGGAGAAGTGGTGAGCTTGAGTATCCGAATCTGTTTCTCGATGGACTGAAGTAGAAAATAAGGTAGAAATACAGATGTTCCAAAGAAGGGGAGAGGTCAGCAGAGACCCAGAAGTGAGGGCCTGAGGGGTATTCAGGGAACAAGCCACTTTAATTCATCAAACATTTACTTGGTACCTATTGAATACTAACCTTGGCTGCTCCGGGTTCAGAGTTGAGCAGTCTGCCTTATAGGAATTTGCCACATAGAGGAGACAGACATGGGAAGAAATAATTACAACTGTTTCGCCAGAGAAGAACAGTAACAGAAGGTTTAGAATAGTGTGGGAGGGGTGTGGGATGGGGAAGGCTGCCCTCGCTGACTTTGCAGGATGCATAGGAGTTCCCCATGTGACAGTGTAGGTTTGGGATGTGTTAGAGCAGAATATGCAGCTGCATGTGCAGGAGTACAAAGGGAGGAAACTGTGAGAAGCACCCCCAGGAATAGAGACTTACCAGGTTATCTTTGGGGGAAGGAGAGTGTGAGATGTGGATGGTAAAAGTGACAGTGTCAGATTGCACGCACTTCCTTCTGGAGGGGATGGAAGGTGTCCCTGGTGAGATTAAGGAAGGGGAGCATTTCAGAAAGACCTCTGGCTAAGGGGAGGGGGAGTTAGAGGAAGAAGAGGGCTTAGATTGTTGAGGTAGTCAGGAGAAAAGCATGGGGGTCAGAGTGGGGGCAGGAGAAATGAGCGTTCCTCTTCACAAAAGGTTTGAGAGGTAGACCTGGGTATTGGCCGGGTGTTCAGGAGCAGAGGAAGGGACCCTGGTGTGACTCCCAGGTGGTTTCTGGCTGACTTGTTGGATGCTAATAGTTTTACTGGGAGCCCAGGAGGAGAAAGTGGTGGTGTTGGTAGCCAAGAGGAGAGAGAAGTGATGAGTTTGGTTTGGGACATGTGTAGTTCGAGGCACCCACGGGTCATTGAGGTGCAGATGTCAGGTGGACAGGTGGAGGTACTGGTTCAGGGGAGAGAGCTGGCCTGGACATAGAATAGTTTCTGCCACACCCTTGTTTTGGTAAATCAGGGTTCTCACCTGGGCCCAGATAGTCCTCAGAGGTCTTTGGGTAGCCTTTTGGGGGAGGGGTCCTATGAGCCTCCTGCCGTTGTATCTTCCAAGAGTGTGTGTATGGTTCTGTTCTGTGCACGTGTGTACACCAGCATTAGACTCACAGAGGTCTGTGGCCATTTGAAAGATTAATAATCGTTGGTAGAGGTTCTAGTTGAAGCCCTGGCCGAAGGTGGATCTTATCCAGAGAAATATACAGTGTGGGAAGCGGAGGTCCAAGGATAGAAGCTTGGCATTTAAGGGATGGATAGATGTAGAAGCCACAGCAGAGGAGGCTGAGAGAGGGAAGAGCTAGGAAAGCAGGAGGAGAACCAGGAAAAGATGGTGTCTTCAAGTCAAGGGAGGAGACTGTTTCAGGAAGAAAGTAATGGTCAGGGTGTCAGAGGCTGAGAGAGGAAGGGTTCAGAGTCCATTGGACTTAGCAGTTAGGTCATTGGTGGCTGCAGAAAAATTCAGAAAATAGGGGGGCAAACAGAAGTTAGGTTGCAGTGGGTGATGAGTGGATGAGGCATGACAAAGCAGGGCCATCGCTTTGTAATGAGAGAGTGGGAGTTAGAGGAACGTGTGGGATTGAGGGTTTGTTTTCTTTTTTAATGTTTATTTATTTTTTGAGAGAGAGAGAGAACACACACACATGAGCAGGGGAGAGGCAGAGAGAGAGAGGGAGACACAGAATCTAAAGGAGGCTCTAGGCCCTGAGCTGTCAGCACAGAGCCTAACACAGGCCTTGAACACATGGACCACGAGATCATGACCTGACCCGAAGTTGGACGCTTAACTGATTGAGTCACCCAGACACCCGAGGATTTGTTTTTATTTATTTTTTTATTTTTTCTTACAAATAGTTTATTGTCAAGTTGGTTTCCATACAACACCCAGTGCTCATCCCCACAAGTGCCCTCCTCCATGCCCATCTCCCCCCTCCCCCCCCCCTCCCGTCACTCCTCATTTTGTTCTCAGCATTCAAGAGTTTCTCATGGTTTGCCTCTCTCCCTTTCCCCCACCATTTCCTCCCTTCTTCTCCCCCATGGTCCTCTGTTAAGTTCCTTGTAACCCTCCTATACGTGCAAACATAATGATATTTGTCCTTCTCTGCCTGACTTATTTCGCTCAGCATAACACCCTCAAGGTCCATCCATGTTGCTACACATGGCCAGATTTCATTGTTTCTCATTGCCATGTAGTATTCCATGGTATAGATAAACCACATCTTCTTGATCCATTCTTCTGTTGATGGACACTTAGGCTCTTTCCACGTTTTTGCTATTGTGGAGAGTGCTGCTATGAACATTGGGGTTCATGTGCTCCTATGCCTCAGCATTTCTGTATCCCTTGGGTAAATTCCTAGCAGTGCTATTGTTGGGTCATAGGGGAGTTCTATTGTTAGTTTCCTGAGGAACCTCCACACTGTTTGCCAGAGGGGCTGTACCCGTTTACATTCCCACCAACAGTGCAGGAGGGTGCCCGTTTCTCCACATCCTCGCCAGCATCTAGAGTTCTCTGATGTGCTCATTTTAGCCACTCTGACTGGCATGAGGTGGTATCTCAGTGTGGTTTTGATTTGTATTTCCCTGATGAGGAGGGATGCTGAGCATCGTTTCATGTGTCTGTTGGCCATCTGGATACCGAGGATTTGTTTTTAATCTTTTAATTTTAGAATAGTTTTAGGTTTACAGAAAAAGTGTACGATTAGTGGAGAGGTCTCTGTAACCCTCACCCAGTTTCCCCTATTGATGAGGAATTATCTTGGGAAAGGAGACAACTTAGGAAGGAGCCAGAGACATCCATCATTTCCTGAGCTCTGGCTGTGTACACGTCGCTGCCATGGGCTTTGCCTGTATAATCTAACGTCATCCTCACCACAGCTCTCTGATGTCTAAATCTGTTCCCTTCCTGGTCTTCCTCATTTCAGTAAGTGGCACATTCATGCCCCTGAGTTACTTAGGCCTAAAACGTCGGCATCATCTCTCACTGCTTTTCTCTCACACTCTACATAAGTGATTTATATTTACACGAAATTTATTTTTAAAATGTATACCTGAGTCAGCCTCACTTCTTGTCTCTTCCACCACTGTCATGCTGGGCCACGCCACCCTCCTGTATCACATCTGGGTGGTAGAGCAGCCTCCTGACTGGTCTCCCTGTTTTCACTTTGTTCCCTTCCTCGCTGCAGTCCATCCTCCATGCGGAAGTGGGGAGGAGCCTTGAAAAGTCCTAACCCTCCAGTGGTTCCTATCACACATAGACTAAAATCAGACGTTCTTTTTACCATGTGCTGTGAACCCTACACCGTGTAGCCCCTGCCCTAACCCCTTCTCCCACCGCTTTGCCCTGTGGTTTTATTCTTCAGTCCTGTGGCCTCTTCTCTTCTTCACAAATGCTAAATTTGCTTTTGCCTTGAAGCTTTGCGTTCACTGTTCCCTTTGCAAGAACATTCTTCTCTCAGATACCGATATAGCTCACTCCTTTACTTCAGTCAGGTCTTTGTTCAAAGGTTTCCTTTTTTTTTTTTTTTTAATGTTTATTTATTTTGAGAGAGAGAGAGAGCGCAGGTGAGGGAGGGAGGGACAGAGAGAGAGAGGATGAGAGAGAATCCCAAGCAGGCTCCACAGCTATCCTCACAGAGCCCAGCACAAGGCTTGAACTCAGAACCGTGAGATCATGACCTAAGCCAAAACCAAGAGTCAGACACTTAACCAACTGAGTCACTAGGCGCCCCCAAAGGTTTCCTTTTTATTTATTTATTTTTTTTAAATGTTTTACTTATTTCTAGGAGAGAGAGAGAGACAGCATGAGCAGGGGAGGGTCAGAGAGAGAGGGAGTCACAGACTGAAACAGGCTCCAGGCTCTGAGCTGGCAGTCAGCACAGAGCCCGACGCGGGGCTCGAACCCACGAACGGCGAGATCATGACCCAAGCGAAAGTCGGACGCTTAACCGACTAAGCCACCCAGGCGCCCCGAAAGGTTTCCTTTTTAAAGAAGCTTTGCTTTAGCAAAACACCCCAGCTAAAGCTGTTCATTTCTGCCACACCTCCCTGTTTTGTCTCCTTGTTAGCACTTATCAATACCTGGCATCATTTGTCTATTTGTTTATTTTAATTGTCTGTCTCCTAAGAGACACAAGAGTTTTGAGTCTGAGAACCTTGTCTAGCTTTTCCATAGCTCCATCCCCAGTGCCTTGAACAGATAGTACTAAGCATATGGAAGATGCTTAATAAATATTTGTTAAATGAAGGAAGGAAGATGGGGCTTTAACTTCGGTGGACCCAACAAGGTCAGCATAGGAATTTAAAAAATAAGGAATCCAGCTGGCTGGGTCCAGGGACCCAGAGGAGGTCTCACAGGACCAGCCAAGAGGCTTCTTGTCTTTCCATCAGATAGAAATCAAACATGAGCTGAGAGGAAGTGAGAGCGGAGTTTATTGAAGAACATAGAGTACAGATACAGACAGAGCATCTGGGAGACTCAGAAAGGAAAGACGAGTGAGGGTCATCTATGCTGGGGGCTGGGGTTTTTATTGAGGATTATGATCCATTGTAAGTGTTTTTTTAGGTGTCTGGGAACTGGTTAAAATGGACCAGTGTTTAGGTGTCCTCTATAAGTCACTTATGCCCTGGAGCCGGGGGTGTTGATAAGTCAGTGGTCTGGAAAACATACATGATGGCCTCACCGGTCACTCCTTAAATGCTGTCTGTTGTGCTGCAAGACTCTACAAAGAAATCATGAACTCATGAATCATTAAGTCAAGAAATCATGGGGCGCCTGGGTGGCTTAGTCGGTTAAGCGTCCGACTTTCACTTAGGTCATGATCTCACGGTTCGTGGGTTCGAGCCCCGCGTCGGGCTCTGTGCTGACAGCCAGCTCAGAGCCTGGAGCCTATTTCAGAGTCTGTATCTCCCTCTCTCTGACCCTCCCCTGCTCACGCTGTCTCTCTCTCTCTCTCTCTCTCTCTCCTAGAAATAAATAAAAATATTAAAAAAAAAAATCATTCACAAGGAAGACATACATTATCTGTACTGTAAGGCGTGTGGAAGGTGAAGGTGCAGGCCCTAACAAGAATAAAGGCAGCCAAAAAGCAGTCTTTCATGGGTCTCTTCAGTTTCCCTGGTCTCAGCTAGATATTTTTGCCAAAGTTTGTGGAAGTTTATTCTGTCAGTCAGTGACCGTTGGGGAATCTAGCTGCTGTTCAAGGACATTGTCAGAGTTTTTTTAAAAAAAGTAAAGCTACCGAATGCTTTAAACCTTAGGCTTTTTGGAAGAGATGGGGAGTCTGGATATAAATAGACAATAAAGTAAAGCAAAGGCGAGTGATGTCAGCACAATGGCAAGCTAAGAGGTCCTGATGCTTGTCTCTACATAAAAACAACAGAACTACTACATGCATACAAAAAACAGCCCTGTGAGAGCTCCACAGTGAAGTAAGGCAGCCGCAGACACCTTATGGGCGCCAGAACTGAGGACTGGCCACATGGGAACCTGTAAGACAGATCAGTGAACGGGATAGAAAAGAATTTAGGTGAGAGGAGATTTTTGTGGGATGGATAGTTAGGAAAACCATTTGGTAGGTAGGACCTGAATTGGTGGTGACAAATCATAGCTAAGGATTACTGAGTGGTTACTATGTGGCCTGTGAAGAAGATCCACTGCTTCTTCCGTGTCACAGATGGGGCCTTGCCAGAGTCAATGACTTGCCCAAAGGTGCCTCCCTGGAGAGTGGAGGCGCTGGCTGGAGCTCAGGGGTACAGTGGAAGGTGGGAACAATACGTGAGCAAGGGCATAGAGCAGGGCATACATCGGGATGGTCAGGAGCAGAGTAAATGGGGTAACTGGTACGTAGGGTCTAATCCAAAGCAGTGCCTCATCTGCATCCCTGGGAGTGGAAGGCGTTGAGGCTTTTGAGCAGGAGCAACATAGGGAATGTTAAGGTGGAAAGACTGAGGCAGCCACAGCAAGCAGAGGGATGTGGGAGGGGCCCGGAGGCATCCTAGTGGCCCTCAAGAACTTGGATTTCAAAGGGTGGAAGTCCGGCCTCCTTTAATGGTGGAGAAGATGGAAGCAACAGACTAACTTCATTGTGGTCATTGTCTCCCAATACGCGCAGAAATACGTATGTTCCACTCTGTATCTTAACTTCCCCCTCCTCAAGTATCAATCGTATCTGAAGAAAGCTGGAGGAGGAGATCAATGGAGGACACTACAAAAATACAAGTACCTTTTGCTGTCTAAATCGGTTAGGTAATGAGAGTTTGGGTAGCAAGTTTGGAGAGTGAAGGATAGCTTGTCATCTGAATCTTAAGTATTTGGTTTCTTGAGTTTTTGTTAGGGAGGAGCAACAGTCTGGGTAGTGAGAAATACCTGTCTGCTTTCTCTCAAAAAATATATTTGCATCTCTTTGGTTTCTGAGTCTGGAGGGTGGAGAATACCTGTGTATAAACCATCTGAGGTCACGCACAGACGTAAAGGAGAAGGGCGAGTTAAAACCCAAGGCGGGGCGGGGGGAAGCCAGGGGCCGGAGCGGAGGAGATGAGGAGGGCAGGTGGTGGGGGGAGTTGGGGGGTGGATAACTGCCTTTTGAGATGTGGCTGGTGTGACAGTTCTGTGCTTGAGTGGAAATGCGTAGGCAGGGCCTGGAAACTGGGCTGCAGTGTGAGTGCAGGGAGCAGAATGGGGGTGTGGATTTGATAGTCATTGCCACCGAGGATTCAGGGCCAGCGGTGAGACAAACACTCTGAGGCAGGGAAGGTAGAGCAGTTTAGAAGTTAACAAGTTGTTGGGGCACCTGGGTGGCTCAGTTGGTTAAGCGTCTGACTTGAGCTCCTAGCTCGTGGGTTTGAGCCCTGCGTCTGGCTCTATGCTGACAGCTCAGAGCCTGGAGCCTGCTGTGGATTCTGTGTCTCCCTCTCTCTCTGCCCCTCTCTTGCTCTCTCTCTCTCTCTCTCTCTCTCAAAAAAAAAAACAAACATTAAAAAATTTTTAAAAATTAACAAGTTGTTTAATGTTAGACAAGGTCACATGTAGTCATGGAAAAGAATTCAGATTGACAGAGGCATAAAATGGAAAATCCCAACTCTTCCCTTTCCTTTCTGGAGGTAATGCTAAGTTGGGTTTCTTGCTATGCTAATGTCTCTTTTCTATGAATTATCTGCGAACAGACCTTGAGTGGATAGCTCAGTGAAGTTCTACGTATTTATCCGATCATGTGACCACCAACCATATTGAGATATGCAACATTTACAAATTGAGCTGCCGTAACAAAATACCATGGACTGGGTGGCTTAAATAGCAGAAGTTTATTTTGTCACAGTTCTGGAGGCTGGGAGTCGGTGATCAGAGTGCCAGCGTGGTCGGGTCCTGGGAAGGACCTGCTTCCTGGTCTTTAGATGGCTGCTCTCTCACTGTGCGCTCACATATTCTTTCCTGGCTGAGTGCGGTGCAGGGGTGGGTAGGGAGTGAGCTCCCTGGTGTCCCTTAGTGGGACGCTAATCCCTTCATAAGGGCCCTATCTTCATGGCCTCATCTGAACCCAGTTCCCTTCGAAAGGTCCCTTCTCCAAACACCATCACATTGGGTTTTGGGGGCTGCGACATAGGAATTTGGGGGGGCACATTATAGTGCATAGCACCCGGAAAGTTTTGTGCCTTTCCCATCGGTTATCCCCGTGCCCCAACCCCAGAATAACCAGTGTTCTGATTTCTAGCACCATAGATTTGGTTTTTTCTGTTCTTAAAATCTATATAAATGGAATCATGCAGTATGTGCTTTTTCTTTAAAATAAATCCGGCTGCTTTAGTTAACCACGGTGTCGGCAAAATGTATCCATATTCCATGTAGCTGTAGTTCAGTCTCTTCTGTTGCTGGTGGTATACCAGGGTATGAATAGACTGCCATAAAAATCCCACATAATTCTGTCTGTATGACGGATTTAAGATTATTTGGTGGTGGTGGAGGACTCAGACTTATATTACAATCTGATAAAAGCTGTAGAGCTTTTCTTATATTAAGAAAAACAGAATACATATATTTCCAAGGGTTCCTAGTGCCTTTGATTATTGGTGCCATGGCCTTCAGGACAATAAGCCTCCCTTGGTTTACAGCGGGGTTTCTCAGCCACAGCATTATCGGCATCTGAGCCTTATAATTCCTTGTTTGGAGGCTGTGCTAGGCATTGTGGTGTGTTTAGCAGCACCCTTGGTCTCTACCCTCTAGATGTCAGTAGCATGCGGCCCCTATCCCTGAATTATGACAACCAGAAACGTTTCTAGATTTTGCCAGTGACCTCTGGGGAGATAAAATTGCCCTCAGTTGAGAAACATTGGTTTAGAGAGAAGAGCCAGAACCAGAGACCTTTCAGAGGCTGATTTGGTGACCTTCCCCTGCTTATGCCAGTTGTGAGAAGTGGCCGGTGTCATGCTGGTGTCATTCATACGGTTCTGTATAATTTCCATCACCACTAAAATGAGGCTGCTTCTTCCAAGGACACATTAAATGAGTTTAAAGACTGACTTAAGGGGTTCCTGGGTGGCTCAGTCGGTTAAGCATCCGATTTCGACTCAGGTCATGGACAGCTCATGGTTCATGAGTCTGAGCCCTGCATCAGGCTCTGTGGCGACAGCGTGGAGCCTGGAGCCTGCTTCGGATCCTTTGTCTCCCTCCCTCTCAGCCCCTCCCCTGCTTGTGTGCTTTCTCTCTCAAAAATAAACATTAAAAAAATTGACTTAAAATATCCTACATTTGTAGGAGCAGGCTCTTAGGAATGACCTGAGCCAACCCCATCCCCTCAGTGGTGATGAAACTGCAGTCGGGAGTGGGGGCGGGGGGGTGGCGCGCAGGGGCCAGCCCCAGGGTCAGAGGCTGATGTGGGGTGGAGCCAGGCTGCAGCACACACTTCTCTCAGTCCGGGCCCAGCGTCTGCTCTGCTAGTGCACTGGACAGCCCACTGGACCACGGAGAGTTTATCAGAAACTTCCCTGTGTGGATACTTTATGTTTTTATATGATGCCAGCTTGCTCCTCTTGCCTCACTGGAGATGAAATAATACAAGTGGCATTTTATGTATCAAGAAAGCTGATACTATGCCTTCTTTACTGCAAACACTGAGTCACCCAGGCCAGTGCTGCTAGTACTTAGTCACCCAGGTCTTTCATTTCTCTCCTGTCTAGGGTAATTTATTTTAGTTCTTTGTTTTCTCCAGAAGTCTACCTTCTGAGTAATGATCAGATCCGAGTCTCTTTTACTTAGTCTCATGGGCCTGGAAAGCATTATCCACCAACAGATTTTTTTCATCCTTTCCTAAAGACATCTGAAACAATAGTATCTGTTAAGATGCAGTTTTTCTCTTTGGTTGTTGTAATTGGCAGCTGACAGATAACAACAAAAAAAAAACCAACCAAACAAAAAACCAACCATGGTTTACATTTTCAAAAGAAGAGAGGAAAGCAGCATCAGTCTCAAACTTTTGATACCTCGGGTAAGGCTTTACTCATTAATCTTTGGTGCTGACTATTGAACACACTTCTCTTTCGTTTTAATCCTATTAAGCCCAATTAATAAAAAGGTTTGAGGGCAAGATTTCTTCTCAAAATTAAATGCTAAATTTCTATTGAATCACACCTTCATTGTGGAAACTTGGAGTGCTAATAGAAACCACATTTGATAGTGGGTCATGTACATCTAAAAATTATAACTATCAGAAGTTCTTACGAATGAGAAGTTGTGCTTAAATAAGTTATAATTTAGTATCAAATATTTACTAGAAGATTTTTTGAAGCAGAGATGTTTATAATTGAATGACAAAATGTTGCCAAATTGGCAACTTTGGAATAAAAGCTAAAATAGCATTTTACAATGATGTAGATCAGTAGAGTTTATAAAATCCTTTCTTTGTATCATCAACCCCTTGAAGTAGTTAGGGATTATCATCTCCTTTTTATAGATGAGGAAATTGAGAGGAAAGATTTGGATTTGATCCCAGGGGTAAATCGACCTACTTTAAGCTGGTAAGTGAACATTGTAGATTTAAAGGAGGTAGTTCAGGGTCCAGTCTTCTCCTGTGTGCGCCCATTCTGTTTTAAGTATGTATATATGTATTGTTACTTATTTTATTGTCACATTAAAACTTTTAAAAATAATTTACAAAAAGGAATAACATTGTTAGTTGTATATTTTGAAGAAAAGAAGTGTAAATAGCACCAGTTATTTCCTCTGAAGTATCCCCCCCCCCCCCCCCCCCCCCCCCCCCCCCCCCCCCCCCCCCCCCCCCCCCCCCCCCCCCCCCCCCCCCCCCCCCCCCCCCCCCCCCCCCCNCCCCCCCCCCCCCCCCCCCCCCCCCCCCCCCCGCGGCCGCAACAGCATCCGCAAAATACATGCATTTCTTAGATTCCACGATCTTTGTAGTGGAAAGAGATAATATTTGGGTGTGTGGTAATAGAATTTCACAGTGAGTACTTAGAAGTAATGCCTGAATGTATTGAAATTCTGCAGGGAAAATGGTGTCATTTCCCCATGCAGTCAGTGACAGAGAGATTCCTTTAAGACTGAAGGAAAGACAGATGTCCTTGCTTTATCTTTTCATCTGTTACCCCTTTATATTCCCGAGATAACCATCCTGTTTGGATTGTGGGTGATAAGGAAAAGGGGAAATGCACATGGATTGATGTGTTGTACCGGCCTTGAGAAGGGCAGGGAGTTCCCTCTAGCATTCTGTGCGTTAGGTCAAAAGAATACTATCTGGATAGGTTTCATCATTTACAAAACAGATTTCTTCCCCCAAAACTGCTGTCTAAATAAACACCTTGCAGAGAGAAGGCGAATGACAACAGGCCTGTTGTGTTAATCTTTACACGATAGTGTTTTCACTGCTAGTGAGGGTAGCTGTGCCAGGGGCCTATAGCCAGTAAGCGTTGAATCCGGATTTACTTACCTTCTAGCTCAGATTTACCTAGGCAAAATGGGGTTGGCAAACTATAACTGTAGGCCTGAGAAGCTAAAAAGGGCTTGTACAGCTTTAGATTGTTGGCACAAAGATCTGAAGAAGAATATTTTGTGACAAGTGATAATTACATGAAATTCATATTTGGGTGGCCATGATGAGAATTCTATTGGCGCACAGCCATGCTCATTGGTTTACCTATCATCCGGTTTCAGGCACAGTTGTGCAGGTGCAACAGGATGGCCCACAAAGCCTAAAATCATTTGCTGTCTGGCCCTTTACAGAAAAAGCTTGCTGACCCTTGCCCTAGCATACCAGTGTTAAAGAACAGAAACTGGAAAAGTGTGTGGTAGACAGGATGGATGGCTGTGAGGCTCTTTCATACTTTCCTTTGTTTTCTGTCCGCTTTGAGGCACTGAAGGTGCTCATTTTTGAACTATATCCTATAAGTCTCATGGGCTATGTCAAGAGAACTAGGGTATCACAGCCACTTCTGAGATGACCTGGTGTTCTTTAAAGCACTCAGTGGTTCCCCAGCTTGGGAGTCCATAAGGCCCTGGGAAAGTGGGAAGGCACATTCTGCTTGTGGCTGGTGCTTTAGAAGAAAAGACGCTAATGAACTAATAATTAATACCAGAAAACAGATGTGTAGACATTTTAATACAATAAGCATGAATACTGTAAGAAACTAAGAATCAGACCATCTGCGAAATCCTGAAGGGGCCACTCCGAGAATACTGATTTAAAACGGTCTGGAAGTGTTGAGCAGTTTGAATATTTAATTATCCATTTGGAAGGGAAAAATACCCTTCGTGTGTTTCCTTCAGTGTCACACTACTTCACCACCACAGCGCTTCACTTTTGACACCCAGCGTGTGGGTTTTCCACACATCAGGCAATTTTCAGATTGCCTGCGCACCAGCTGGCGGGTACAGTTTAAGTCACTCCTGGCGCTGTGTACCTGGAGATAGCGGCAGTCCCCACTGCTTAAGGGTTCAGTCCCACACAACCGTGCGCCACCCCCACCCCCCTTTCCGAAGCCAGTCGCAAGGCCTGGTTGTTACGTGTGCTTCTGACCTACTGGCTCTAGATCTGAGGTTCCCACAACCCTCTCCTCAGGTCTGATTAACTTGCTAGAGGGGCCCACAGAGCTCCGAGAAATTTACCAATTTATTATAAAGGGTACAAGTGAACACCCTGATAGGTACTTAGGGCGGGCTCTGGAAGGACTCCAGCACAGGAGCTTCTGTCCGTGTGGAACTGGCGTGCTCCCAGCATGTGGCCACCAACCCAGAAGCTCGTCTTTAACTCATTGTTAAAGAGTTTTTGTAGAGCTTGATCTGCGGTCCCCTTTCCCTTTCTCAGAGGTTGGTGGCTGGGGGGCTGAGAGTTCCAGCCTTCTAATCATTTGGTCTTTGTGGTGACTGGCCCCGTCCTAAGGCTGTCCAGGATGCCCCCATCCCCAAGTCACCTCCTTCACATAAGCTCAAGCGTGTTCAAGTGGAGCTCCCTGTATGTTACGAAAGACTCCCAACCTCAGGATATTCCAAGGGTTTTAGGAGCTTTGTGCCAAGAACTGAGACAAAGACCAAATAAATTTTTTATTATGCTACACACTCTTTTCTGGCTTGATTAAATATTTAACATGATTATATTGAGAATGTAAAAATGACCATATTTTTCATAATTAAGATACGTCTTAGTAGCAAGTGAACTGAAATTGATGCATTTTTGCTCTGCCTTTTTATTTAGTTCATTTCATGCTATAAGCAATTTGGGGATTTTTTTTCCCCTCTCATTTAAGGATGTGTATGTGCCCAGAAGGGGGCAGTTTTGGGGCAGTGAATGACAGGTGAATGCTGACTAATTTGAGGAGATGGAAGTCTGCTTAGCCCTTGATTTCAGCTGCAGGCAAGAGCTGTCTCTAAAGCTGTGGTTAATTTTCTCAGCACCCTCTAGGTGTTGTAAAGAGATCTGGATCACAGGACTTCACACTAAGAGCATTCTTCTAATGTAGTGGGGTGTCCTGTAGCCTCTGAAAAACCTTGGGTTATTGGCTTTCATTTGGGGAGGAACTTTTTTACTGAAGTTGATACACAGTCCGAAAAGGACACAAATCATGAATCTAGCTCAGTGACTTTTCTCAAAGTGAATGCACTGTTAGGCAGCACTCAGCTTTAAAAGACCCAGAAAATTAGCAGCTTCTCAGAAGCCTCTCTTCTGTCACCCTTCCTCCCCACCCCCACCCCAAGAGTAACCAGTCTTGCTTCCTAACAGCGTGATAAGGTTGCCCTTCATTTTAAAGCCTTTGGTTGCCCTGAGGTTTGAGGAGGTCCCTGGAGGCTCAGTAGGACTTCTGCTAAGTGGCATGGGGGAGGTTTGCAGCCCAGGGCCCTGCTATCCTGCTATGCTCTTGAAGCACCTGTCAGTGTTTCCAAAGGCCCCTCATAATCAGACTCAGTCATTGGTGACAGAGGAGCCCTGGTGCTGTGGCTTTGTCCTTCCTGACCCTTTCCCTTCCAGTCCCAATTCTGCTGCACTGACTATTTGACATCCCGCTTCCATGGGGCCTCCGTGGGGCTTTTTCCTGGCTCCCTCCTCCACACCTCACCAAGGATGCAGCCGGCATCCAGCCTCTGCACGTGTCTTGGTTAGATTTTCCAACATAAAGCTTGGACTTCATCCTTTCCTCCCCCAGATTCTCTCCTGGACACAGCTAGTAAGGTTATTTTCATGACCAGTGTTCAGTATCTTGAGTCAAAATTGATATTTGGTTGGTTTAACCCACGTCTTGTATGGCTACATTGATACTTATTTTGTGGAAGAGATAAAATTTTCCTTGTATTTATGATATTGTAAATTAAAAATTTTTAATGAAATGGGATGGGACAATGACTACATCACAGTATAGATTTGGAAGCCCTAATAACCTTTTTATAAATTAATATCCACTTACTTATTGAGTTATAATGCAGGATAGATCCAGTTTTTCCCAAATATGGTATTAAATATGTAGGTCTTTTCTCTCAGACAGACATGGAACAAGCTTGTTTTCCACCCTGCTGTTGTATGATGAAATTTTTTCTGTAGGTTTATTCTTTTGGTTTGGAATTCTGTTCACCTGAAAACTGAGCTGTTTCTTCTAAAATTCCTCTGGTTTTTGTCTGGGTATTTAGAGGGAAAGTACTAGTCTGGACCAAGTGTGATCTGAATTCATGCCATTTATACTGTCACTGCCTTATGCTGTGCTGCCTCAGAAATGTTAAGTATCAGTTGGTCGTCGGAAGGGAATGTTTTTGCTCTGGTCTTTGCTTGCCAGTGGGTGCTGATTTGGCAGGAGAGTGCAGGAAGCCTTCAAGAAGAACAGACTCTCCACAAATGGAAGAATAAAACTCCTGTTCATTCAACAAATGAGCACCTACTATGTGGCAGGTACTGTTCTAGAAGCTTGGGATACATTAGTGGACCTAAGGCACACACAAAATCCCTGTCCTTGTGCAGCTTACGTTCTAGCAGGGGTGACACAGTGAGACAGGGTAGTGCTTAGAACAGTTGAAGGTTGCCCTCCTAAATATTTTGTTCTAGGCTGGCATCAAAGGCCAGGTGACAGTTTAGCTGAAACAGAGAGACAGGGAGTCAGTCAGAGCATATCTGAGAGAGGAGCATTCTGGATAGAGGAAACAAGGGGTCCAAAGGCTCTAGGGCGGGAATGTGCCTGACCCATTGTGGGAGCAGCACAGAGGCTCCAGGGGGACTGGAGCCCAGGGAAGGAAGGGGCACCGGGTTGGAGAGAAGTCTGGGAGGTGAGAGGAAGTGAGGCTGCTTCCATAGGGCTTCACTTTGTACAAAAGGTTTAAGCAGAGGAGGGATGTGGCCTGACTTTGAAAGGATCAGCTAGACTGCGGGAGGCAAGCGCTGAAGCAGGGAGGCCAGGGAAGAGGGGATGGTGACTTGAATGGGTCCAGGTGGTGGGAAGAGGAAGATTGTGGGTGCATTTTGCAGGTAGATTTGAAAGGCTTTGTTGGCCTGGATGAGTCACGGAGGCCTTCAAGGATTCTGGCCCAAGCAGCTGAGTCGTGGTGGCTCCGGGCAGAGAAGGCCAAGGAGCAAGTTTTGTTGATGAAAGATGAGAGCTCAGCTTTGGGCATATTAAGATAGTGTTTAGAGATTCAGCTGTTATTTTACCATGGTCAAATAATTCTATTAACTTTTAAAGATCTTATTTATGGCACTGTATTAAAGTAAAACGTGACTTTTATTTTGCATTTATTATTTACACTCAAATCCATCACTATAAGTCTTTGTATGGGCACGTCATTTGAGAAGTTGAGCGTTTCCTTTGTCTGAATTTGTCTGACATGGATGCAGAATGTTATATGTATTCTTCCTGTTTTTTCTTTTTTTATTCATTTCTTTTTTAATGTTTACTCATTACATTATGAGAGAGAGAGAGAGAGCACACAAGTAGGGGAGGGAGAGAGAGAGAGGGAGACACTGAATCTGAAGCAGTCTCCAGGCTCTGAGCTGTCAGCACAGAGCCTGATGCGGGACTTGATCAGACAAACTGCGAGATCATGACCTGATCTGAAGTAGGACACAACCAACTGAGCCACCCAGGCACCCCTTTTCTTTCTGTTTTAAACTTAGAAAAGTTTGTTTCATTCAGTTCTTTATTAAAGGAGTTACAAGATTTTCCTTATGAAAAAAAAAAAAATATTTCCAAGTATTTCCTATTCTTTGGCTCCCTCAGACAAATTATTTTTATCTTAGATTAAAAAGGGCTGAGTGGGGGGAAGTGGTGGCATATTACTTTTCTTTCCCCTTTCTGATGAGCAACCATGTTTCTGCTAGTTAGTAGAATGTCATTGGCCCTGTTTGTTTCTGAGGAAAAACATTATCAGACAGGAGCTGTGTTTAAAAATACTCATTTTGGGGACACCTGGGTGGCTTAGTCGATTAAGTGTCTGATGCTTGCTTTCAGCTCAGGTCATGATCTCACGGTTCATGAGATTGAGCCCCACCACAGGCTCTGTGCTGACAGTGCAGACGGGATTCTTTCCCTCTCTCTGCGCCTCCCTCTCTCTCAAAATAAATAAATCTGTAATTAAAAAAAAAAAAAAAACCTCTTTGTTTCTTCAGTTCCTGAGAATACCCATTTGTTCTGCCATCCCCATTTTCTGACAGGTAGAGATGGCCAGTTACGGCCTCATTGCTTTGGGTCAAAACAAAACAATGATTATCTAGAAACTTTAGGAAAAAGAATTAGTGTGTATATGACTTTTTGTCTAAAGATTAAAGAACACTAAAGTGTTTTTTTCTTTACCCCAGCTGAGTTATTTTTGTTTTAACCTTGTGCCTTTGCCTGTAAATTTAACATCCTTTAATGTCCACTTAAAAAAAAAAAAATCCTTCTCCTCCCATGGATTTATGGTGATAACCATGCCCTTTTAACATTAACCTGAGCTTCATAGCTGACATATAATTATATGTTACATTACCATTGTAACTACCATTCTAGACTAGTGGTATTTCAAAGGTACAGTGGAAGCCATGGGTTTAAAACAAAGAAGAAAAAAGTATGATCAACAACAGCTACTATTTAAAAAATTTTTTAAAGAAATAATCTTGTCAATCTTTTAGCAATGTAAGTTTTTTTTTAATGGTAGCGATACTGTTTACATTCTGTTGATTTAAACAGTGGTAGGAGTTTAAAACATGCCCTTGTTCAAGAATTTTGTGCAAGGAATGTATAGTACATATAAGATTCATAAAGGTGTAATATCCATTAAACAGTAACACTGTTCATAGGACTTTTTCTCTGTCAGCTGTTGGAGAAACAGGTGGTCTTGTTAATAATATTTGTGATATAGAAGCCAGCTGCTGTTTGTATTAACACAATTATTAGTAACAGTGGCATTTCTAAAAGTAGTAGGTATTGTAACAGTTGAGTCTAAGACCGTGAATGTCATCTATAACCACCAGGCATGGATCTCTGCCCCCAGTGAGCTTGTAAGTGAAAGAATGGGTGAATGCACTCTTGAACATGAATTTTAGGACTGTCTTTTAGGTTAGTAAAGGAACAGGTGTGAGGATGACACAGGATTAGTCAGGACACCTCTGTGCTTGTGGCCACATAGCCCCACTGCGGCCGAGAGCGCTCTGGGCACCTGACTGAGCTCTACGTGGACTGGCCTTGCTTCTCCTGTCTACTCAGGACCTTGTAGAGTTGTTGAGAACCATATGATCTAAGGACCCCTAAATTGCCCGGCCCTCTGTGGATGGTGGGGTTTTCTAAGACACGTGGAATAGGAGGTGCCGCGGTATTGCTCTTTAGCCTTCGCGGAGCTGGCCACCGAGCCTTCCATTTCCTTGTTGGCTCTGAGTCCATGGAAGGAGGCAGGAATTCTGGTCTGTCGCTTGATTTCTTTGCATTTGTTCTGGTGGCAGAAGTCAATCTTGGGGTTGTCAATATGCACAGAAATGATCTATTTCTCCACAGTCTGACTCATTCTCTCTGTGAGGCCTGTTCTTGGGCTCTGTTCAGGAACAAATCCTGCTTGTTGACGAGCTGTCTCCTGGTCTGTTTACAGAAAGTCCTCGTGTTCCGTTTAGCTGGTAACAGACTCGGGCAGTTTTCGAAGCCTGGCTTCCCCTTGATTTTGGTCTCTTCTTTTTCCTCCCCCATCCAGGATCTGCATCTCCAATGGATACTGAGGGGTTTGGTGAGCTCCTCCAGCAAGCTGAACAGCTTGCTGCGGAGACGGAGGGCATCTCCGAGCTTCCCCACGTGGAACGGAACCTCCAGGAGATCCAGCAGGCGGGCGAGCGCCTGCGTTCCCGCACCCTCACGCGCACATCTCAGGAGACGGCAGATGTCAAGGCGTGAGTACTGGTGGGGAGGCAGCACTGCTGGGGGTGGCTCGGGGGCAGGATCCCATTCTGTCCTTCCTTGAATTAGGGCGCAGTCTGTAAATGACAGACACGAGCCAGATTCTTGGGAATTCAGAGGTTTTGTAAACAGGTCAGCAGCCTTGCTGTGTCTCTCTGGCCCAGGTTTTCCAGCCTGTCACCTGACCAGGCTGTGCTCCCGTGTCACAGACAGAGATGATTGGGCTGGGGAAAGGTGAGGAGTTCCATCGCACGGACACCTGTTACAGTAGTTCCTGATTGGGTTCGCTGTATTAGTAAATGTGGTTCCACGGGTAAGTGTTACCGTCGAAGCCAGGGAGCATTCCGAGACGAGCAAACTTTTTAAGAGCACCTAGAAGAGATTGACAAGCTGTCAGTGACAAAAGGCCATTCAGGTGAGGGGTGACTCTTTCTGGTCATTGTTGGCAACCCCGACAGCTGCTTCTGCAAGGCCTCAGACCTGCAGGGCCTGCCAGTTGCCTGCAGAACAGGGAAGCAGTCGGGCCCAAGAGCGCTGCTGAGGAAAGTGCCGACTGGCTGTCTGGCCAGTGGCTCCCGCTGCCTCACAGCAGCCACCAGCCTGTTGCCGGCACAGCCAGGGGTTGGGGGCCCTGCCTGCCAGGCCTGGGCCACCTCTGGGGCTACAGCCGTGAATCACATGTGGTTCTTGCCCTCAAGGAGCTTATAATTTTGGGAGACGGGAAAAACACTTTGCTGCTTTCCAGAGAAACGTGATTTACTGATTACTTACTGTGTGTCAGAAACTCAGCTAGACTTAAGATTTTACTTAATCTTCACAACGAATTTTAGGGCTGTTGTCCCTTCATCACAGTTGAGCAGCTGAGGCTCAGAGAGTGCAGGAAACTGTCAGGTCACAGACCCGGTGAGTGTTGAGCCAGGATTCAAACCCAGTGAGGCTGACCCCAGAGCCCTGATGGAAGGACCATGGGAGGTTGGAGGGGTGCTGTTTTCCTGTGACCTTAGTGGGTCCGGAAAATCACGGAGATTCTGCAGTGGGAGATGTGGGAAATTGTTAATCGTCTGCTCAGTCTTCATTGTTTGAAGTTGAGAAAGACCCAAGTGCTGATGTTTCCATGAGGGTGTTACTTCGGGTTTGTAGTAAATGTCACAAGAGTGAGTATAAGGGCCACGTTCTTTTCCCAGCTACTCTTGAATGCTGAGAGCTTTGGCTGCTCCACTGAGTTAGTGAGGATGTTGTGGAAATTCTGTAGGTCTCCCCAGAATTTTATTTTTAAAATACTAGTTTTGCTTCCTTTGGTATTGGTGGAAGCAGATTAGGAGCACTCTGGCAGGGAGTTTTTACTCTCCAGCCGGTTGCTCCTCTGCACTGTTTCCCACCACCTTTGGACAGATGTGCTTACTTGCCCTCCTTGCAGGCTCCCGCCCGTCGCTGCTGGCCACCTGCGTCACCCTCAGCCTTGAGCGCAGGCTCTGTGCTTGTGTGCAGGGATGCTGCAGGAGTGCGACGCCAGCTGAGTTGCTATAGTTATAATTTAATTGCATCAGCTTTACAGCCTATTAAGAGCAAAAAGGGAAAATGTTTTCTTGGTAACAATTATCAGTCATGCTCTCTTTCTTGTAAATTTCCATTCTTCCTCATCTCTTTCTACCTTAAATTCATTATTTTAGGGAGGAGGAAGTTGGAACATTGAAAGAATGGGTATAGGGTGGGGCAGGTGCTTAAAAAGAAACCAAAGGGCTGATGACTGTATTTTTCCACCTTGATAGGCAGACATAAAGTGTGATGTGAATATTTTAGCACAGGGTGAAAGCAGAGAGGAGAACTGAGGAGGAAACATTTTCTTACATGAAATAAATTTTGAAAGAAAATGTGTCTTTAAGATTTTAGTTAAGATTAGATTGTAGACTTCAGATTGAATTGTTCTGTGCTGAATTCATTTGTTTAAATATACTTTGTTGGATTTTTCATTTGAGGGAACAGATTTGAAGGCTTTTTTGCATGTGTGTTTGATATTTTTAAATTGTTAAATTTCTTCACACATAAAGAATATGCATAACATACATAAAGGTGCAAATCAGGGGTTGTCAGCCTGCGATCCATGAGCCAGATCCAGCCCGCTGCCTGTTAAAGTCTTACTGGAACATGGCCACACTTATTTATGTATTGTCTGCGCTGCTTTTGTGCTACAGTAGCAGAGTTGAGTGGTTATGACAGAGACCGTATGGCCTGCAGAGCCTGAAATATTTACTGTCTGCCTTTTACAGGATAAGTTTGCTGACTCCTTGTGTAAATAATAATAAAATGAATTGCACATTGCACGGTGAAGACATAGAATATCATCAGTGGCTGAGAAGCCCTCCCTGGGTACCCATTTTCAGCTGCATTCCCTCTCTTTTCCCATCAGAGATGCCTCAGTGGATTTTTCCAGTCAAATTCAGAAAGCCAGACAACTTAGAGTTGTACAAAGAGAAAGCCAGCAGTCACTCTCTGTCTTAACTTTGTCCCCAGCATAACCAGTGTTATTAATTTGCTTGTTCTTTCACCCTTCTCTCCATGTTTGCGCAAAGGATGTACCAACATTTATGTGCCCGAAGTTTTACAGTAAATTATAAATTTACTTGAGGTAATACTACTTACTAAGCAACCTTTTTGAGCACTTGCTCTTTGTCAGGCATTGTGCCAGCCACTTTACATGCGTTATATAATTTCTTCTTAAAATAACCCTGTGAAATAAGTGTTTATTATCTCTGTTTTATAATTGGGAAGCGTCAGATAGCAAGTGGCCAAGCCAGAATTCAAATCCAGCTTGGTCAGTGAGAATCTCTCCCATTCCTTTGGCACTTTTCAGTTCCCAAAGAGTTGTCATAGGCCTTCTGACTGCTTGTCACAAGCCTGAGAGGTGAGAGAGGCAGGGGTTTTTCTTGAGATTTAACAGAGTTAAAAAATGAAGCTTGGAAAACGGATGTGTCCAAGATTTTCAGGCAGGAAGTGACAGTTAAAACTTGAACCCAAGCCTCCTGACTGTTTCTGTTTCCCGTGTGCTCTGAGAACACCTTTTGTTCTCCTCCTCTTCTGGGACTAGAGTGTTTGACTCCAGCCTCTGTGGCATTTTGCTCAGGAGAAGCTGCCTGGTTTGCGGAAACTGGGGCAGGTAGAAGGCCAGGAGCCTTTGGACTTTTCTACCCTTACAAGCTGGACGTTTCTGGTACAGCCTTTATCTGTAAAGCTGTCTGTTACCCTAGATTCCATGCCCTTTTCCTCAGTTCTCAGTCCGTCTCCCTTTCCCCATCAGGGTTTCTGCCTGTGACTGGACAGTTCCTGCGGGTGACACCCCCTCAGATGACCTTTCTCTTCGGACTCCTCTAATCGCTAGGTTTCTCATTTCAAGACTCTCAACCCTTGTACACCTTAACATTGCCTGGGCCTTGGGCACATTCCCACATACCACTGGTGGAGATACGGCACCTGTGGGACAGAATTTGGCGGTATCTGGCAAATTTACCCTTGACCCAGCAGTCCCTCTTCCAGGGGTCCATCCCAAAGATACACTGGCAAAAGTATGAAGGATGTGTACTCAACAATATTCATTGGCATTATTTGTAATGGTAAAAAGTGGAAACGACCCAAGCATCCATCCATGGGAAACTGGTTGGATAGATGTGGTACATCTTTGTAATGGAGTACTTTTCAGTAGTACAGAAGAATGGGAATGTACCCTACTACGGAATGACTCCAAGAGATATTGTCAAGTAAAATAGAAGATAAGGTGGAGAAATATGTACAGTGCTCTTTCTTATTTAAGAAAGCAGATAAAAGACACCCAGTGTTCACAAATTGGAAGACTTAGTATTATTAAGGTGTTAATACTTCCCAAATTGATCTGCAGATTCAGTGCGGTCCTTATCAAAATTCCAGCTGGCTTTTTTGCAGAAATTGACAAGGTGATCCTAAAATCCATGTGGAAATATGAGAGACCTAGAGTGGCCAGAACAATTTTTAAAAGGCAGAAGAAAGTTGGAAGGCTCATAGTTCCAATTTCATAACTTTAGACAAAACTACCACAATCGACACCATGTGGTACTGGCATAAGGATACACAATTGAATAGAATTATGAGTCCAGAAATAAACCCGTGTGTCTATGATCAGCTGATTTTTCAACAAGAGTGCCAAGAGCATTCAGTGTTTTTTCAACAAATAATGCTGGGACAACTGGATATCTATATGTAAAAGAATGAATACAGACCAAATGTAAGAGCTAGAGCTAAATGGAATACAGACCAAATGTAAGAGCTAGAGCTTTAAAACTCTTAGAAGGAAACATAGGTCTAAATCTTTCTGACCTTAGGTTAGGCAGAACCTTTTTAGACAGAAACCAAAAGCACAGGTGACCGAGTAAAAAATAGGTAAATTGAACTTCATCCAAATTAAAAAAGGTTTGTACTTCAAAGGACACAATTATGAAAGAACCCACAGAATGAGAGAAAATATTTTCAAATTATGTATCTGACAGGGGACTCGTATCCAGAATATTGTAAAAAACTTCCAACACAATGAAAACACAACCCAATCTAAAAACGAACACAAGATCTCAATAGCTGTGTCTCCAAAGACGATGTACAGTCAGCAAGCAAATGAAGATATGTTCCACATCACCAGCTGTCAGGGAAACGCGAATCAAAACTACAGTGTACCTCTTCACACACACACTAGGGTGGTTATAATCAAAAGACAGGCCATGGTGAGTGTTGAGGATGTGGAGAAGATTGAAACTGTCCTATACTGTTGGTGGGATGATCAGTGCCCCATTGAGGTGGTGAGGTATGCACTCTGGACTCAATAGTTCACTTTTGAAATTTGCTCTCGCTGTCTCTCGGAATTTGCTAACCTTGGTGGGGGAAGAGGGGCATTCCTTCCAATGTCAGCAAGGCCCCAGTTACGAAAGCATCAGACACAGAAAATAAAAAGGCATGATTAATATAAAAAGTAAACAAATAAAAGATTACTTACAGGAAAGGGAGTGAATAAAGTAGAGAAAACAGGGACTTTTTTTTTTTAAATAAATTTGACTTTGGAATTGTGTGAATATTTTACATTATTATAAAACAATATTAAATTTCAAAAAAGGAATTCCTAAAAAAGGAAAATAAATGCTTAATTCAGTTGGTGATATAACCACACAGAGACGAACAGTTCCAAGTGGTATCATAATCTGCCTTCAGTCGTCATGCTGGAGGTGTCGTCTCTGCAGTTTGGGGGACTGTTGTGTTTATAGTATGGGACAAAGCAGATAAGTAGTTAGGGTGGTGATGTTGAGAACTGGAACCTTGTGTTTCAAATTTTGAATTGGAAGTATCAGTATAAACTCATGATGTAATCTATCTTAAGAAAATTGAAACAGAAGTAAAAACTTCATGTCTAGCCCTGCTTTCCATAAGGCCTAGAAACAGTGTAGCAGTGAGCAGTCCTAGTGCCTCAGTAGTGCCTCTGAAATCCACTTTTTCCTTAAATTTATTTATTTATTTTGAGAGAGACAGAGCATGAGCCAGGGAGGGGCACAGAGACAGGAGAGGGAGAATTCCAAGCAGGCTCCACACAGTCAGTGCACAGAGCCCAACTTGGTGCTCAAACCCACCAAACCGTGGGATCACGATCTGAGCTGAAGTCAAGAGTGGGACGCTTAACCGACTGAGCCACCCAGATGCCCCTAAAATCCATTTTTTAATAAAAACAACTGGGGTTCTTTGGAGAGTTAGCTGATGCCAGGTCTGGGGCAGGTCTGTAGAAGATGAACATGAAACATCTCGTCCTAGGGAAGTTATGAAGGTCTTCCTGAGTCATATCGGAAGAACTCAGAAACCATCTTCAGAAGGTTTCTCCTGGCTAAAGAGGAGGTGATTTGAGTATCATAAGGATAGTAACCGCAGTGGATCGAAACACATCAATAAGTGTTTAATATATTTCAATTCATATGTGTATGAATGTTTAAATTCACGAGTTCATAGTGACACTAAAACGAAACACATCAGTCACTTTGAGGGTGCTGGAGAACGATCTCCTCGTTCAGAGTAGCCATGGTGGATGAAGAGAGTTCTCTGAAAGGAAATATTCTAGCTAATAAAAATAGAATACCACCATTTTGCAGCCCGTTGGGAATTAATGACTCTCTGCAGTGATCATCAGTATCTGCTAACCTTCCAAGAGAAATAACCAGACATTATAGACTTCTTGATGCAAGTCTCCAGTAATCTAACCAAAAAATAATGTCACCCGAATCCAATCAGACCTTTAGAGCTTACTTTCAATTTAAGGGAAATACAGAGGCTGGAGGAACATGTTAAATCACATTTGGGGGATGCAGTCATTAAAACTGTTATGTGAGAAACTACGTCCTTGCTGCTGTTAGTGTTGTCCCGTCAGCTGCAGGCTTTTTAGAAATGGAGACTCTCAAGCCCCGTCACTGATCTGCTGAATCAGAGTCTACATTTTAATATGCTTTGCAGGTGATTCGTGTGTATTATTCAAGTCTGAGTAGTACTGCTCTACAGGACAAATAACCCAGAGTCTCCAATAAAGAAATTGTAAGGAAAATGAGATGGAGGAGCAACCTATAGATTAAAAGTGATTTAGGAAGCGTATCGTCATTCACAAGCAGAGATCTTATTTGCATCCCATTCAAAAAAATAATAATTTTTAAATTGTGAAATAATTGGGGGAATATCTTAGATCTACTTCAAAATAATCTGGTGGTCGAAAGGGAAACAGGTAGGGATGCTGATGAAACAGGGTTGTCTATGACATGTTAATTGTTGAAGCTGGATAATGGGTACAAGGAAGTTTACTGTTTTAATTTTGTATTTAAAGTTTTTCTGTAAGATTAAAATTTTTTTTAATGTTTATTTATTTTTGAGAGACAGAGCACAAGCAGGGGAGGGGCAGAGAGAGAGGGAGACACAGAATCCAAAGCAGGCTGCAGGCTCTGAGCTGTTAGCAGAGCCTGACATGGGGCTCAAACCCACGAACTGTGAGATCATGACCTGAGTCGAAGTCGGATGCTTAACCGACTAAGCCACCCAGGCGCCCCATGATTTTCTGTAACGGTTTGAAAAGGAGGGCCCACTAATATGACTCTAATCAAAAAGATAATAAATATTGGTGAGGATTTAGAAAAAATTGGAACCCTTGTATATCACTCATAGGAATATAAAATGGTGTAACTGCTTTGGAAAGCCACCTTCAGAAGGTTAAACAGAATTATTGTATGATCTAGCAATTCTACTTCAAGGTATATATCCAAGAAAAATGAAAACATATTCATACAAACACTTGTACATGAATGTTTATGGCAGCATTTTCATAATAGCCCCAGAGTGGAAACAACCCAAATGCCTATCAGCTGATGAATGGATACATTCATAAATATAAAATGTGATGTATCCATATAATAGAATACTGCTCAATTATAAGAAGAAATGAAGTACTGATACAGGTTACAACATGGATGAATCTTGAAAAAGCATTATGATAAATTAAAGAAGCTAGTTGCAAAAGGCCACATATTATATGATTCCATTCATATGGAATGTCCAGAATAGGCAGATCTGTAGAGACAGAAACTAGATTAATGGTTGCCAAGGGTTGAGGGGAGTTTAGGAAAGGACATGAGGAATGACTGCTGATGGGTAAGGATGTTTGTTTTGGGGGGTGATGAAGATGCACTAAAATTGTGACGATGGTTATACAACTCTGTAAATAGACTAAAACCAACTGAATTATACACTTTAAATGGGTAAATTGTATGGTATGTGAATTATATTTCAGTAAAGCTATTAAAAAAGGAAGGAGAGTGTTACCTTGATGCCCATGCTCCAGGCTTCACCCAACACTATTCAGAATCATTGGGAGGAAAGTTGCCCGGGTGATTCTAATGTGTAACCAGGGCTGGGAACTGCTGGATTAGAAAGTTAGCTATTACAGATTATTAGAAGAGAGGTAAGATTATCTATCTGACATGGCAGCCTGGAGGAGAAGCCTCAAGGATGGCATTCTAGGTAACCCCTCTACGTGGAAGAGACAAAAATCTATAGTGGGGAGCCCTCTGTGCACAACATCTTTTCTGTAGTACTTAGAAAACTAGAAATAAACACGAAGTCCTTTCTCTTCTCCAATACATCTGTTAGTTCAGGATTGGAAATCTTAGGTGTCACACCTGTAGGTGTTAGGGTTCCTTGTGCTGCCAAGTGGTGTAGCTTCTTCTGAGTTACTCAGAAGGACCATAAACTTTGTTGGTGGGATTTTGGGTACTAAAATCATCATCCACGAGCAACAGTCTAAGCATCTATTTCTCCCAAGTTTCTTTCTTCCAGAGAGTATTCTAGATATTAGTGAGACGCTGATTTTTTTTTTAAACTCTTCCATGTTACATTGCCCCAGATAAGTAGAAATAAAACCAGCTGTATTCTTCCCATCTCACTTCAAAAGCATTGACTAGTCAGGTGACAGGCTCCTATATTACTGGATTGGGCGACAGAGAGGAAGCTTGAAGATGTAGTAGATATGACTCTTGGCATTTATTTATTTAATGTTTATTTTGAGAGAGAGTGTGTACTCTCACATGCATAGGAGTAGGAAAGGAGCAGAGAGGGAGTCCTAAGCAGGCTCCGTGCTGTCAGCACAGAGCCAGATGCGGGGCTCGATCCCACGAAGTGTGAGATCACGACCTGAGCCAAAATCAAGGGTCAAACACTCAACTGACTGAACCACCTAGGTGCCCCCAGTGTTTGGCCTTTAAAGAGAAGCCATGAAGAACTAGCCTTGGATCTGTGTTTGACTGCACTCCTCAAATCATTGATGGCCCCAGACTTAGTTTTCATAACTGATGAATAAAGTTTCTGCTGCGTTACTCCTAAAGCTTCTGAAATTTGTGGTTCACTATAATCTGTCTTTACAGAGGCTGTGAATTCAGGATGGTGGTTAAGAGTTTGTGCTCTGGAGCCTCATGACCTGGCTCTGCCGTTTCCTGGCTCTCTGACTTTGGATAAGTCAGTTAACCTCTTTGCACCTTAGTTCTCCCATCTAAAATGGGGACAGAATAGTATCTTCCTCATGATGTACTTTGCTGTAAAATGTTGGTAGTAGTCTAACATATACTTTTATTGATATTGATATTCTATCATTTTATTTAGGCAAGTTCGGTGTAATTCAGGCATGATCGGAACTATCGCTTATTACCAAATGCAATACTGTGTCTGTTATTACATGTGACAGATCTTTATGGAAAGGCATAAAAAGCCGTATAAAAGTGTCTGGGCAGTACATAGGAGGTTTTGAATAAAACAATACTCTCTAGTATTTCATGAAGCATATTAGGTGTCCTAATCCTGTTTTTTTCCTCCCTGCCCTGTATACTCATGTAGGTCAGTTCTCCTCGGGTCTCGGGGACTTGACATATCCCACATCTCCCAACGTTTGGAGAGTCTCAGTGCGGCCACCACCTTTGAGCCTCTTGAGCCTGTGAAGGATACAGACATTCAGGTAAGAGCTGCCGGGCAGCAGGACTGGTGCGGGTGGAAGCCTAGCATGCCAGCCAGGCTGAAGGCCCCCGTGTTGACCAGGTGATTTCGGAATGCTAGGTTTCTTGGCTAATTCTCTTCCAGAGAGACTAAGAGAACGGGAGACCCAGCTGTGGAGGTATAGAGGGAAACATCGGTTACTCTCAGAGGGCTCGGAGAGACTGAATTCAAGAAAGGAATTCCGACCTGCACTTTTTAAATTATTGTAATTATGAGAACAGATTTTTCTTCCTTCCTTGGGCTTAATCCAAGGCACAGAGACATTAGTTATAAGTTTCTCCTGCTTTCTTTGCTGGATCTCAAATAATTTTACTCTTCGTCTTCTACATTTCTTTTCTACATCTTACTTGTGTTGGTTGGCAAAGAGCTGGGGAAAACTTGGAGTACTATTTACTGAAATGTACTCATCGATTTCTAGGAAGTATTTGGCTGCATTAGTGGCACCAGGAAATGGTCTAATAGAGCACTCCAGTCTCATTTAACCTAACATGCCACTGCCATAATTGATTGCTGTTTTAATCTAATCAGAAACTGGTATGTGCGTGTGTGTGCGCATGTGCACACATGCATGTTGTTAAGGAAAACCTTGTGATTCATTTAGTTTTGAGGGATTGGGAGGCTGCTTTCATGTTAGAGTGAAGGGTCAGTGAACTATCATTTTAATTATTGATTTACCTTTGAAATGAAAGGATGTAGGTTCTACAAAAGCAAACCATTGTACAAATGGGTACTGATTGTGTTGTTATATGGGCTCAGTTTGAATTAATACTCTCTACCCCACTATTCTTTCCAAGAACTATTTTTATCCATCTAATGGCCACAGTTCTGCATTTAGTCCAGTTCAGTAACCGAAAACCCTGTGTTTGTGTTGAGAGTTAAATATTTTTCCTGTTATTGATATGTTCCCATAGTCATCAGTTTTTTAAAATTTTGTGTACTGAATCTTATTTGCTTGTCAGCTTATAGATGCCTGCTCATTTCCATGTAATCTTTTTCTTAAATCTTAATGTTTTATTTATTTTTGAGAGAGAGAAAGAGAGAATAAGACAGCACACAAGCAGGGGAGGGGCAGAGAGAAAGGGAGACACAGAGTCTGAAGCAGGCTCCAGGCTCTGAGCTGTCAGCACAGAGCCTGACGTGGGGCTCAAACTCAGGAACTGTGAGATCATGACCTGAGGTGAAGTCACACGCTTAACTGCCTGAGCCACCCAGGCACTCCCCCATGTAATCTTAAAATGGCATGTATGTGTAACTGTTGTTTTTGTTTTGTTTTTTTTTAGCTATTGCTTTTTGCCCCTCCTCTTTTACTACTTGATGCTTTATAAACCAATACTTATAACAAGGATGAGCTGGGCAAAAGGGATAGAGCTCAAATTAATTTGAATAGTCATATATTTTGAAGAGTATCCCTAATAGTGTGGAAGAAATAGCACACGCTAAAAGGTTGTTTGTTTTTAATGTTTAAAATTCCAAAGAAGTTGTTTATTTTTAAAACTATCAGCTTTTAAATGTTCTTTGGCATATCTGTAATACATATTTGGAATACTCAGCACATTTAGTGATGTACTTCATGAATTCCCTCGAGGTCCTACTCCATTTTTTTATTTGAGATATTAATGACAGGTTTATAAATGTATCAAGTCATGACCATCTTCTAACCTTCTGTTTAATGCATGAACATTCTCCTTCAACACCCCCATTAGATGGTTTTCCAGCAGTGCATGCTCGGTCACATCAAAAAGAGTTTCTTAATTTGGAATGAGCGTGGCTAAGAGTTTTGGTCCTGCATCACTGGGAAATCTTTGAACTTTGAGAGGAAGGGTGCTTCCATATCAAAATTTTACCTCAAGCTTTTTCCAGAATAGCTTCAAAAAAGCAAAATGGTCAGTCCAAGATAACTTTTGATTAATTGGGAATGGATCATCTAGACCTAAAGTAAAGATTTAAGACTTACTAGTTTGAAAATATTCTGTTGATTTCATCTTCTGGCCAACAAAGGCTTTAAAGGAGAAAATTTAAGTTTTAAAGGGCTGAGGCCTCGGCTTACTCTGAGATGGTTCTAGTATTGATAGGGGTTAAACGTTTTGTATTGTGGGGCTCACCCGACCTGTACTTAAACCTCCTGTATACACAGCATCTTCTTGTTTCGTGCAAGAAGTACACGTCTTGTTTAGTAGTTAGATGTGAGAACCAAGTCAGAGTTCGCCCTGAACACGGAGACTTCTTCCTTTTCATTCTTCTCCTTGCGTAGCTGGTTATCCAAGAAGAATTAACTTCGTCATTTTCGTTTTTTACTTTTAGAAAAGCTAGATATACTTGTTGATAGACTTTTTTTTCTCATTTATTTTAACTGACTTATTTCTTTTATTTTTTAAATGTTGACTTATTTTCAAGAGAGAGAGAGTGTACGTGGGCACGGGGGAGGGACAGGAAGTGAGAGAGAGACCAAGAATCCGAAGCAGGCTCTGAGCTGTCTACTCAGAGCCTCACTTGGGGCTCAAACTCACGAAATGAGATCATGACCGAGGCTGAAGTTGGACGCTTAACCGACTGAGCTACCCCAGCACCCCTTAACAGCTTTACTGAGTTATAATCCACATACCATAAATCTGATGGACTTTTGTGTATAAATTTTTCCATCCAGTGCCGTTTTTGAGATGAGAATGCATCCTAATCCAATGTGCTATCAGTCAGAGTGAATTTATTATCTCAGTTTATAAATTCATAGAAGGAAATGCTGACGGATCCTTTGACAGATGCTGTCCAAGACTTTGTACCATCCATCGCTTATATGACTTATAAGCTTGAAAAGGCATTTCCCTATGTGCAGAAACACATATAGATACACGTGTAGTCCTTTTCTGTTTGGTAAACATTGGTTCTGTTTCCTTCTGTTTCTAGTGGAAAGCTTGAAATTCATACAGGGTTTTCACCGTTACCGATATGTTCTTTGTCACAGTCGATGATGTTGGCATGCACTGAGAATGCAATTTAATTTTTTTTATTTAAAAATTTTTTTAGTATTTTATTTCTGAGAAAGAGAGAGACAATGTGAGCAGGGGAGGGTTAGAGAGAGAGGGAAACACAGAATCTGAAACAGGCTCCAGGCTCTGAGCTGGCTGTCAGCACAGAGCCCAACGCAGGGTTCGAACCCACAAGCCATGAGATTATGACCTGAGCCGAAGTCAGACGCTTAACCGACTGAGCCACCCAGGTGCCCCTGAGAATGCAATTTTAACCAACTGCAGTGGCCAGCAAAGGTAACCAATTAAAAATATTTTACTTAAATCTATATATGCCTAATGCTAGGAGAATTTTTTTTAATATTTATTGGTTTTCTTCTTTGGAAATGGTCGTAAAGAAGGCCTGCATGTTTGTGTAATAGCAGTGAAGAGCAATGACTAATTAACAGAGCAGGGCACCGTGATGACTGTACTGCTCTGCTCTAAGTGACTTCGTGGTGCTTACAAGCCCAAGCCTTCTCACAGAGATCCACCTGCTCACTTCTGTTTTTGGAAGGAAAATATCAAGAGCAGATTGCACATCTTTACTATGATCTGAACAGACCTAATGTACCACGGATGATGTGTATTATATAGTAATAAAGTGCAAATTTACACAGTTTGGTTATATTGTGGGCTTTTCACTAAATTACATGTATATTTCAAGAAGGCTGTGCAGAAATTACCTGAGTTGGCCATAAAAATGGGAGCTGCAGTTTCTCTGCTTTAGGCTGTATTACTTCCAAATGGCATGGGACCAAAGTATAATAATATTATTGCTGAACTTTATTGTATTAGATTCCTAGGGCCATCACAAGAAGTTTCCCACAAACTTGGCCTAAAACGTTAGAAATTTGCCCTCTCACAGTTCTGGACTCTAGAACTTTGAAACCAAGGTGTTGGCAACAGCATGCTCCCTCTGAAGGCTGTAGGGGAGAATCTTTCCTCTTCTAACTTTTGGCAGTACCAGGCCGTTCCTTAACTCCAGTATCTGCCCCCATCTCCACAAGATTTTCCTCCTCAGTGTCCAATCTCCCTCTCCTTTCTCTGATAAAGACACCCAGTACTGGGTGTAGGGCCCACCCTGTACCCATCATGAATCTCGTCTTGGGATCCTTATTTTAATCAAATCACGTTTGCAAAGATCCTATTTCCAAGTAAGCTCATGTGCACAGGTACTGAGTCTTAGGATCTGAAGACATCTTTCTGGTAGAGGACACAGGTAACCCACTCCACATACAGTGCCAGAAGTTTTTAAGTCTAAATTAACAGTAACTAATGAAACATTGTCAAATCTGATTCTTCCATAGCTGTATGGAGTATTGGGCGAAGGCATCTACAGCTAGTTTCAGTGTTTGCAAACCTCAACTGAATTTCTGACCTCGCCCTCATCATTCTCTTTTGGGCCTTTGGGAAGGACCCATATCTGATTCCAGAGTTCAATAGTAGTCACTCTGTCCAAACAGACTAACACTCCAGTGTGTTTAAGATCCTTCTTTTTTTTTTTTTTTTAAAGTCTATTTATTTACTTTGAGGAGGAGAGAGAGAGTGTGTGAGTGTGTGTGAGTGGGGAAGGGCAGAGAGGAAGAGAGTTCCCAAGCAGTCTCCATGCTGCTCAGGACTCGATTTCATGAACTGTGAGATCATGACCTGATCCAAATCAAGAGTCAGACATTTAACTGACTGAGCCCCCCAGGTGCCCCAAGAGATATCTATAGAGACGTTTTTCAAATAGAAACAGTTTGCTTTTCTAAAGCATTAAATACTACTGTTTGGAATATGTATAGATGGTATTAACTTGTGATACTTTACTGAAGAAGAGGAGCTGTCTTGTGTGTGTGCATGCACGTGTGTGTGCGTATGTGTGTGCATGTGTATATTTGTACTCTGGTCACCTTTCTTTAGCCTGGAGTAATGCCTCTGAAATGTCCAAGCCCTCATTTGTGAGACTCTCCTCACGTGAGCCTCTTTCAAGGCCTTCTCTCTCCATAGCCTCCAAATACAGTGTGTCAGTTTTATTGCCTAGGAAAAAACCAAAACTTTCCAAATGTTTCTCCACAAAGTAAACAGAAATTGAGCTTATTTTCGAATTAATTTAGCAGCCCATTCAGCTCTTACACAAATTGATTCTTATCTATTGAGATTCTTTTTTTTTTTAATTAATTAATTTATTTCTAGGAGAGAGAGAGAAAGCGTGAGCAGGGGAGGGCCAGAGAGAGGGAGTCACAGACGGAAACAGGCTCCAGGCTCTGAGCTGACAATCAGCACAGAGCCAGACGCGGGGCTCGAACCCACGAACCGCGAGATCATGACCTAAGCGAAAGTCGGACACTTAACCGACTAAGCCACCCAGGCACCCCTATTGAGATTCTTCTACCAAAAAAAATAAACCCCCAAAAAACAAAAACGAAAAGAAGGATCCTGTACCAAAGGTCTTTATAATCTGTGTAAATTTCCAGATGGAAATCTGCCCTGCCCTGTATGAGTGAAGAGAAAATGAAGTCTTAAATAGTGGATAAAGTAACTGTATCGAAGTCGGAGCCAGAGAAACTGATTTATCAATTACAAGACTAATGATGCAATAATAATTCACTTGTCAGAAACTTGTCTTGCCTACCACACTGCATCCATAATAAAATATTCATTGTTTCCTTCCTTTTTCTTTTTTTTCTTTTTAATTTTTCCTTCAATGTTTTATTTACCTCCGAGAGAGAGAGAGAGCGAGTGAGCGAGCGAGCAGGGGAGGGTCAGAGAGAGAGGGAGACGCAGAATCTGAAGCAGGCTCCAGCCTCCGAGCTAGCTGTCAGCACAGAGCCCGAAGCAGGACTCGAACCCATGAACTGTGAGATCATGACCTGAGCCGAAGTCGGACACTCAACCGACTGAGCCACCCAGGTGCCCCAGTTTCCTTCCTTTTTCTGCCCTTGGCCTTGGCAATGTAGCATATGCTCAGACCATTCTTAGCATATGTTTTAAATAATCAGAAGAAACTAAATAGCTTTGGTAAGTATAAAAATGAATCACTGCTTGTGTAACCCATTATCACCTAAATTGTTATTTTCCTGGTTTATCTTTTAATTTTATATCTTCAGAATTAAGAGACTGCTGCTTAAATGGAGCTATATATAACAGCTAAGCAGAAAAGTGGTTGTGTTGCTTACTTATTGTGTGTTTGTAGTACTGGCAAGTTGTTAGTGGGGAATTGGTTCCAGAAATCCTGTGGCAGTTTGTTTGTTGGAAAGAGGGTCAGACTTGCCTAGAGTGATTAGTGTGCTAATAGTAGCTCTTCAGGAATATTACTGGCAAAATATTAATATTGAGGAAGAAGTGTGGTAAGCAGGAAGGTGCAGCCTGAAGGGATGAACGATACCTGAACTCTGGGGTTATTTTTAAGTAGTCCTTTTCATTTGTTTTTAGAAATCAAAACTACTGAGCGTGTATACTGAGGAGAGAGGTCTGACCAGACCAGACGAAATTTGCTTTCGTAAATTTAAGGAAGAGATGGGGTTCGTTCATTAAGAGTTGCATCTGTTTGCATGCTGTTAATTTGTGTTACAGTCCTGAGACATGTTTTAAGTGGGCAAAATATTAAAACATATTGTCTGTCTCCATATTGTTTCTGCTCCTAGTATGCCTGAGCAGGCTTTTCTGTGGTGGTGAGCTAGCCCCAATTGGATGATTAGAAATTTTGAATTGATGGGACTCTGAAGGAATAAGATCTTGCTCTTTAAATGTTTTCACATACATAAAAAATATAAGCGAATCTAACAGTGTGAAAGTTTTTAGTTAAGCATTTGTCTTTATTGACCTCCTTGCTTATATTCCTCTTGCCCCTAAAAGAGTCTATGGGAAGTTAATGGTAACCTTGCTTTTGAGATTTTAGAGGACTTTAATGGATATTTGAATCTTGCCCTTTTGCGGCTTGTAACAGCCGCTTATCCTGGACTATCAAACACCCTACAGTTAATGCTCTTGGGTTCACTAGCTAATGAATCCAATTCTCACGGGATCCAAAGCCCTGCTAGTTGGAGAGAAATCTTTTCCTGGAGCAAACACCAGGTACATTTTAGGCCAGCATTCAGTTGCAGTGGCCAGACTGCATACGGAAAAGACCTCCATTTTACTGTGCACCGTCTTCTTCTTCAGGGAGGTCAGGGTGCCAGGCTTTGTCTCTTGTGTGAACAGCGTGGTGTCCACGTCACCCCCACTTAACAAACATATTTGCTATTCCTTGTCATTAAATCCTGACCCAGGGTAAACCTCAGAGCTGGTAAAAACCAGTAAACATGTGAAAAAGAAAAAATCATATCTTCCCAGAGGCAGGTTAATGTGCCATCCTGTTTTGTGTTTATAATTAGGAATTCTGATCCTGACTGCTGGGGTAAGTACCGAAATGATTTAATTTTTCTGCCTGTCTGTGATAAGGGAAAAGGTAGGCATTGTGGTTTGGTGGAAAGTATGCAATTACATTAAAGTATCCTGTGAATGGAATTAAAAATGGTAACTTTGGAATAAAAATGGGTGTTAAAGGCATCGTTTGTGGAAAATGTGAAAAACTGCTTTTATGTGAGCCAAGGATATAAGATTTCAGCCTTTTTACTTACCCATTCACACTTACTCCTGAATGCAGGGCTTTCAGAAAAAGCAAGTAAATGGATGCTGAATGCGTTCTGAGCAAGCAGGAAATGACAGGCTTCTTTGTCTTCTCAGAGGTTTCTTATATCCTGTAGTGAGCAAGGGAATATCAATTACCAACTAAAGAAAGAAGTTGGAATGGTTCTGTAAAAGTGTTTTAGAAGAAGCCCATGGCTAAAATATTTATCTAACAATTTAATAGAGCACTTCACATATTGGCCAGGCCCTGGTGCCTTTGAACCAGAGTTGAGTCGTCCCCTCCCTCCTCCAGGAGCTATCTCTTAACCTGCCGATATCGATTGATGCCCCAGTACTCTGGAGATGGAGAGCATATATTGTCATCTTTAGTCTGGTGTCTTTAAAATTTACTTGGTTTCAGGAACCAGAAATGAGCATGTCTTTTTATCTGCTGAACTATTTGATATTGGAGTGAGTGTGATTTAAATGGATTTAAAACCTCATTGAATATCGAATGCATTACTGTACACCAGTCTGTCGTTCTCAAATGGCAGCCCTTGACCCTGTGTATCACTTTGATCTACTTGCTACGGCACTCAGTGATCTCTTATTTCCATTTTGGAATGTTCGATCCAAAGCTTTCCAAGCCTGTAGCCTGGTGTGGCTCCTTCCATTGTTAGCAGTTGCCAAGTGTGGTTCTTCGGTTACGAAACTTTGGGGTCCAGGTTCCTACTGTATCCACTAAAAATCCACATTCTCTGAGGGAAGTGAGAGGGGGCTCAGACAGGGGAGACCCCTGGTTTTGCTTCTTTCTGTTTGCTTGTTGGGGACCAGGAACAGAAGCTGGGAGAAAGGAGGGGCAACATCCTTCACAGATAAGACCTGTATTAGAATTTCTTTTGCTGCAGAGCTCCCAGAACTAGGATATATTGCTTTCTTTGTAAGCTTTTCCCCCGTTTGACAGATGCTTGGCTTCCATCTTGCACTTCAGATTCAGAGAGGTTGAGTGAGCCCCCCAAGCTCAGGTTGCTGGCCACCGAGCCGAGCTAAGGCCCTCAATTCTGACAGCCCTAGGTCCACAGCACGAACGACCGCAGTGCCCGCACCACTTTAATTATCTGGGAGACCCACAGGGCGAGGTCTCGCTTCTAACCTGGAGAGGCTGTGAGGCTGAGATGCCATCGGCCAGATCCTGTCCGTGCTTGTCAGAAAACCGCTGCCCTTGAAGCGCCGCAGCAGAGCTGGCCGGCTGGGCTGGGCGTGACCCATCATCTGAGAACTTGTATAGAGAGAAGCCGTGTCATACAAGACCTATTTACCGCCAGGACCAGGCAGTTCATTTAATTTATAAAACAAAGGGGAGGATTCGGTCAGCAGAATGCAAGTAGGAGGGTGGATTTACTGGCTGATTTTTATTATTACTACCTGATTTGGTTTCTTTCTTTGAATGGCATGAACAGAAGGATATGAGGGAGAGTTTCTTCTACTCCTCCCCCCCCCCCAAAAAAAAAAGTATTTTAAAATGCTGTCAGCATCTTAGGGACAGGCAGAAATGGTGCTTGATTTGTTCAAGGTACCAAAATACTCTGGTGTGATACTAGCTGGGAGCACTTTCTCTCTTACTAGGTTTTCTCTTACCCACCGTGCATATCAGTCTCGCATATTGTGTTAGATAGTACCGGCGCAGGGCCTGGTGATCCTTGACGGTTTGTGGGCATTCACAGCAGTACTTGGTTCTGTGATGAGGTCCCAGACTGCCCCAGGGGTCTTCACAGCGAAGAAGTATAGTGGTGGGTGTTCTTCTTTTGGAAGATGTTTCCTGAATCAGTGCCTCCCAAACGAGTTTGTCCCCCACCCCTATACAGTAAAAATGAATTACTAGGAGAAGAAAAATGAAATAAAAAACATACAAAGTATAAGCCTTCATTTTTTCAAATTAAATTCAGTAGACATAAAATCCCTCCATCAGTTTGCTATAAAAGTTCTAAATGCTTATTCTCTGTTTTTGTACTTACCTGCTGCAGGCCGGGCACCACCTCCTCAGGGGCTGATGCTCCTTCAGCCACACTTGGAGTAGCGCTAGTTTAAATTGTTGTATTTTCCCCTCTCCCCCAACCTATCCACCTCCTCCCTTTCCTTTCTTCCTTTCCTTCCTTTCTTCCATTTAAGTGTTTCCTGCTGGTGCAGTGAATCATTGCACTAAAGACAAAATTGAATTCCTGTCTTCTGTTTTACCCCAGCTAAAATGGAGGAGGCAGAGCTAAGGTCTATTGAACATTTATTGCATCAAGACACTGTACTAGGGGTGCCTGGGTGGCTCAGTTGGTTAAGCGTCTGACTTGGTTCCAGTTCAGGTCATGATCTCAAGGTTCGTGAGTTCAATTGTGTGCTAATGGTGCAGAGCCTGCTCGGTATTCTCTCTCTCCCTTTCTCTGCCCTTCCTCTGCTTGCTTCCCCCCCCCTCCCCCCCCGCTGCCAATAAATAAACTTTAAAAATAATTTTTAAAAAAGACACTGTAGTAAACACTTCCTGGGTTTCCAGTAACTATTTCAGGTGTATACTATTGTTAACTGCATTTCACCGACGGGGAAACCGAAGGCCTGCAGAGGCTAGATATGCCCGACTTGAACTCCCTTCTGTTGGTTTGAGTTCAGTACTGTGCCCTTAGTCCCCTAGGTTTTAAATTTCATTTGTAGATCAAGACTGTTTAGTAAAGAAGTGAATTTTCAAGACACATTTGAAAGAGTAAAGTAGTTGAAGTATTTTAATAGAAGTATTGCTCAGCGATTGCTCATTTAGAGCAAAATAAAGACTAGAAAGCCCACAGTGAATGGATGTGGTGGGCATAGCTCTTATTTATATACGCTTAGTAGTCAAATCATGTTGACTGAGGAACAAAGCTGGAACGTGCTTTCTCACCCTTTCTGCACACTGCTGCTGGCTTGGGGGGTGAGTATGTGTGTGGCAGGGGTGAGTTTTGCAGGAAGGCCAAACCTGCTTCATCCGTTTATCTCCAGGTGCTTGCTTTTTGCCATAGTTTTGTGCTTGCTGAGCTGTCAGTTTATTTTACCGTCTAAAGCTCAGCCCGTTATTTCTCAGGTTCGCTGCCCTACAGGTATACTGTAAAAGGTTTCTGTGAAATCTTAGAGTAGCTTTTAGTTTCGAAATGCCAATGCTGTGTGTTTGTGAAAATAGGTTGTGTTCAGCTTCTTGCTTGATCATCTTTGTTTTGTTTTGCTTTGCTTTTGAAGCGGAGCTTGAGTTAGAAGAATGATGCTAGAAGCAATTTAAAGGGCACATCAAGTTTTTTACTGTAATCCTGAACTATTGATTGTTGACTTATTTGTAGGTTTAATGCAGGCCCATTTCCTTACTTAGCGTCTGACTGGCCATTAAGCTCTGGCAGTGTGCCGGAATGTTGAAATCTTACGTCTTATAATATGATTTGGCTGCTAAGGGTATTGTGTGTGTTTGGTTTTTATAGACACAGACAAGGCCTTAGCCTTGTGTGTGCTCCAGAATACAGGAAAGAATTTCTCTACAGCAAAAAATTATTCACTTCTAGGAGACAACAGAACAGCGAGGTGACCTGGAGTCATGCAAATTGGTACTATTTGGACTAACTGGCTCTTACAAGTAAATGTAGACTAACATAACAGAATCTTGAAGAGAAGGCCAACCAGGGAGCTGAAAAGACATGATAGTGTTCCACTGTAGGTCACAGCAAGGCACTCCCGTGTATGGAGCCCTCAGCCTGTTCCTGGGGCCACCCTCCTCGTATGAAGTTGGAATTAGAATCTAGCCAAGAGGCTGGTAAAGTGTTCTGCTTAAGGAGGGAGCTAGGCTTAGAGAGGTTGGAAGAGAAGTAATCATTGTCTGCAAGAAGACTTTTATACCCTCTTCTTTCACACCCTGCACATCTCTTGACTGGAAGAGAGGGTGAAGCCTAAGGGAGTCAGCGACAAGAAAACATTAAGTTTGGGATTTTGAGAGTGTGAATAGGAACTGAATGGCTTTAGGAGAGAAAATTCAGTTTTCCCCCTAATTACAAAATTAAGACATGCTTAATTCAGAGAACTTGGCAGTACGCTTTCATCACCAGCTGTATTGCCCCTTCAGGTTGTCAGAACAGCCAGCATTTGGAAGTGTTGGATTGTTTTGCCAGTTAGTTGAGACTATAGAACATCAGTTTGAAGTGACTAGGAAAATTGATTTAATGGAGAGAGGAAGTATGTGTTAGAGATCGGCTATAAAAATGACCCTCATAGTTCAGAATTGGTCAGTTCTTCCAAAATGATGTACAGTCTTTTCCTTTATTCTGTAGGAAAGGCTTCCTAATGTGTGAAGGGTGATCTGAGACATGCCGGTCTCATGAATAACTGTTACGTCATTTCACTGCTCCACTCAAACCATTTGAAAGAATAGTTATCTGTGACTTTGTCCTAATTTGGAAGATGCAGGGGAAAGGAACAGGACAGGAATATTATGTGAACTTTGAGTGGTACACCATAATAATTCTCCCATTTGTGTGATACTTTGCAGTGGGCTTTGCCCATCACCATCTTCTTTCTCATGGTGAAATGGGTTGAATGGATGTTGACATTCTCTTTATTTAGGAGAAGATATTGAAACCAAGATGGAGAGATTATTTACTATCAAAGGTGGATCTTGAATCCAGACACTTATTAATGCCTTGCCCTGTGTCCTTATTTTTTAAAAAATTTTAAAAATGTTTTATTTATCCTTGAGAGAGACAGACAGAGCATGAGCGAGGGAGGGGCAGAGCAAGAGATGGACACAGAATCCGAGGCAGGCTCCAGACTCTGAGCTGTCAGCACAGAGCCCTTTGCAGGGCTCGAACTCACAAGCCATGAGATCATGACCTGAGCCAAAGTCGGACGCTCAACCGGCTGAGCCACCCAGGCGCCCCTTGTCCTGTGTCCTTATTACCATGCCTTGCTGAGGAAGGCATAGGGTGGCAGGTGACTAATTGGGTAAATTGCAGGTTGGTTTGTTTTGCAAAGACACTAAGCTAGGTCTTTTGTCACTTGTCATTTCTTGATGTTTTGGTCCTAACTTTCCTTAGCTGTTTCTTCGAAGTTACATTTCCATACATTCCTTTCTGTGTGGAAGATTTGTGAGTTGCCTAAACCAGTTGTAGAGATGAAAACGTCACTCAGAAGAGGAACACCGTGAACTGGGTGGGTGGTGGCAGACCTCACTTTCCCGTCTGCGGTACACTTTGGAGCAGAAACGATGCTGGTGTTGGTTGCTGCTGCTGAGTGGTTTCCAAATGCTCTTTCTGTGAAGGGGCTGCATCTCCTGAGACTCGTCACACCAGATAGAACCTATGTGCCGTGTTTTTGCCCTCTGAGTAGGTCTTTGGTGCCAAGCAGCTGCACAGAGGCCAACTGTCCCCCAAGCTCTCTGTATTCACATGCGTGTCATATTTGAAACTTTAGGTGGATTGGACTGTCAGAATTGAGAGCCGATTAGGGGTGAGGTTTTCTGTTGGTGTTTGTTGTTGCCAGCTTTTGCTTTCTATTTCTCCCTCCCTCCTGGTTTCTTTCCTTCCTTTAGGCTATCCTCCCTTCCATTCTTTTTGTGGGTTCTTTTTATCTTTTCTCCTGTCTTCCTTTCATTCTCACATTCTTTCTGTCCTATGCATCCCACTTTCTCTTCTCTCCCCCAAATGATTCAGACTGGCTGGCCCGTCAGGGGCAGCTACTGCTAACAGGGGACTGTACCTCCTTTTCCCCGAGCATCTATCTGTGAGCTGTGCCACTATGGCCATGAGGACAGTTCCTGTAGCCTTGCGGCGTGCACCACCACGGCTGTCTTGCTGTGTAGAGTGAGCCTGGCCCGGGTGCGAGGTTGAGCCGGGCCAGGTTGAGAGCGGGGTTCTGCATGAGCCTGGCCCTGCTGGTGGCCTCTTCCTCACATGCTCTCATTACTTATGTTTTCAGTTGCACTTGCAAATCCCTGGGAGGCGGAACTTAGTTTTACCCATCCACTAAACCTGCCTGTGTTTGATCTTCTAATAGAGCACGGTTGACGTTGAGGTGCATTGCCTTGTACTGGGCCCTTTCCTGTAGCCTCTGCTGATATTCTGCTTTTGTTCTGCTCTGTTTTGTGGTGCCTGCCTCCGCTTGATATTGGGGATATGTAAGAATTTTCTGTACTTAGCAAAACTAAGGTTTGGGGTGAGGGTGTTACAACCTATTCATTCTTTTTGAGGAGTGGTTTTACTTTAGAGCCAGATCCTAAGAAGAAGGAGTTATGGGGAAGAAAATGACCAAAGGAAGGAGAATATTTGAAATTCTTTCTCGTGTTTTAGGAATTAAGTTAAAAATTAATGTAGCTCCCAGTTTCATATGTGTTCTTCTCCATTTGTTAACTATTCATCCAACTAGCTCGTTTCTTGGTGAGGGAGGAGGAGTGTTAGGGAATGGGGTTTATTTTGGAGCAGGAGACATATTGTGGAGCCCTTCAGGCGTCTAAGTTTTTCACTGGGGTTTAGGAAGGGAAAGGAGCTGCAAATCTCATCTCTGTTTTGTATTAGCTTTCTGCCTCAGGTTGGTTTTAATTTCCTACTCCGTTCCTCTCATGCCCTGAATGCCTTTGGCAAACAGAAAGAAAGTCTTTGTTGGTTATTCTAAAGGGTGGTGCCCTGACTAGCTGCATTAGCATCACCACAAATTTATCAGGAATGCAGATTCTCAAGCCCCACCTCCAGACCCGCTAAATCCAGATCTCTGGAGGTAAGGCCCAGAGTCTGTTCCACAAGCCCTCCAGTTTGAGATGGAGCAAATTACGTGATGGCAGAAGTCTAGTGGAGGTACGTGCTGCTTTTCTAGCCATCTCTGCCACCTTGTAAACTTCACCCACCTGTGGACCAACTTGGAGCCTGCAAAGCAGTGTGTTTATCTTTCCAGTGTTTGAGTCCATCAAGAAGTTATAACCACCCTTGTTTGTATCTTTGCTTCATGAAGAACACAGTGGTCAATAAAATGTATCTGAAAAACTTATATATATTAAAAACTTATGACTTCTAATTGGTCATTGATTACTTTTTCACTCTGGAGGTATCGACTCTGATACTGAGGCTGTAGCTCAAAATACACTGCCTAAAAAGCAGTCAGAGCCCAGAGGGGAATGAAGAAGGGAGGGAGACAGGAAAGGGAAGTGGAGGGATTAATAATCCCATCTTTGTTAATCATCATTATCCTCTCTGATCGCTGTGAGCGGATGTGCTGTTGCTTCTGCAGATGTTAATAATTCATGGATGGACTATGTCAAAGGGAGGCCTTAAATCTGGTCTCTCAGCAGATTAAATACACCGTCTGCCATCAGTAGGAGCCAGGAGAGATGAAAGATAGACTTGTTGTTTTTATTCATTAACCTGATTTTCTCTGCCTTTCTCTTTAGCTCCTCTCATCCTCATTTTGTTTACCTTTTCATTTGCTTCTCTGTGCGCCCTCCTCCCGCATTGAGTTAATCCTGGGGATCTTGGGTCTACTGTTAATGACATTAGATTTTACTTTTCCTTCTCTGCTAGTAACAACAGATGCCATGAGAGAAAGCAGAGAGGCAGAATAAGTATTTCCTTGGAAATGTCTAAATCAGTCTGCATATTTGAAAAATGTATTAAAATGTGCAGCCGGTGTCTTAGAAATCATTTGAAATGGCTTCCCTTTGTTTTGAAGAGTAATTCTATTATATAGGCAGTTGAAGAGACACATAACATTTGTACTTCACATAGGTCTGGTGTCATTTCCCTGTTTGATAGATGAGGAGACTGAGACAAGAAGTGAATGGCTTGTGTAGGGCTACCTAGAACCCAGTTCTTTGACTCCAAGACCAGCATGCTTTCCACTAGACTTAATTCCTTCTTCCTTTTAGAAATCATGTGTAGGTGGCCTTAAGGCATTTTACCCATATCGCACCATATTCATTTCGTCAGTAAGGCTTAAACAGAAATGAATTAGATTAAGTTCGAATAATACATAGGTAGCCAGCTTCATAGGATCACTTCGATTAATTTCTAAATGTACATTTGCCGAGAAGGACCGGAGTCAGAGAAGGCTGATGACAATCTGCACTTGTGTAAACATTTCTGGAGCTTCTGAATAACAACCCTCAGCAGTTTATAGGCTAATCGATAAATGTATGCACTGAACCCTGTGCGGGATGCGTTGTGAAGCACCCTAAGTGGATATGATACAGTCCCCATCCTTAGTAGATTTTCAGTGTTTTAGGTTTACCTGAGGGGATTTGGCTACCTGCAGTGCCCCAGTATCAACTTAAGGGTGCAAGATGATGGTAGAACTGGAAATGTTTTAGCCACCATAGTAGTTTGCTGGAGGACTTAGTGGTAAGAAGCATATTAATAAAACTGGACCCTTGTCTTTAAAATTTTTCCACCCATGTCACTGCTGAAAGGCTGGCGGAGAGAAGAACGGTATGGGAAAAGCAGATTTTAAAATCAGGTTAATATTCATAAAAAATGTCAAAATCGCAGGTCCTTTGGGTTCCTGTTGTAGAGGTGAGAGGTGAAAACCTGACCAGGTGTTTTATAAGGCACCGTAAGTTCCTGGGGCCTAGACAGGGCCACCTGTCTCACTTGCCTTGGCTGTCTGTCCTGACCTGGAGCGGGAGGGGTGAAAGGCAGGGCCTTCTCTCCCCTCTCCTGCCTCTCATGCGCCCTGCATCCTGTGTGGCACTGCCATGTGGTCTACTTCACATCCATTCTGCTGTTATGGTCATATAAATTTTCCTCTCGTTATTTTTTTTTATAATTTTCTTAAGGTTTGCATCCTTGAGTGTAATTTTATTACATCTTAATGCCACATTTTACTTATTGCATTGAGGAATGCCATATTCAACTTTATAATAGGATTAATGAGAAAATAGAATCCTGCCTACAATTTTCCTTCATAGAAAAATTTTAGGAACTGTATTTTGTATGCCAGTGAATTTGAAAATCTGACCAGATAATGGAATACAGTTTTTTCCTGTTCAAGTCATTGAGAATTGGATAATTTTAGTAATCCTTTTCTTTCTATTGAGGAGCCTTTTTTTTTTAAATCACTTTCTGATCTTATCTGTGTTTTCCAGCTAATAGTAGAAATAGAAAATATGTGCAGAAAAAAATTACATGAAAATTAAAGTTTCAGTGTCTCTTATCCAAAATAATAGTAATAATACAATGAACTTTGCTTTAGGAAGCAAATCCTAACTCTGAATATCTGCATTTATAAAGGAAATCTTGGGGTGATATTCGGCTCTAGAATTCCTTCAAATAACAGCTTCCCTACTGAATTAAAAATAGAGTTTGTTTAAAACAATTGTTTACAATCAACTTGGTAAGAAATATATCTGTTGTGTAAAGTACATGGGTAACAAGAACTAGTAAGCTAGAAGCCCTTCTTTTACATACACCATTAGCCCTATGTGATAACTGAGGGTGCCATGGAATCTGGGGCTTAAGCTCCTACTCCAGTAGCTTTTCTCTCGTACTGCTGTGCAGAGATTTCTGTAAGCAAGAAACCCAGATCCTGAACCCAGGAGCTAGACCAAGTCGCTGTGTGACCTTGGCCAGAATCTGAGTTTCTCTGTCCCTTATCTTCTTAATCTGTGCCACAGGAAAGTAAATGAATTGCCCCTGAAGTTTTATGGGTGTGACTAATGAGTTTTCATATACTTTGCTATTTAAGATATATGTATATATATATTTTTTAATTGAGATAGAACTTCATATAGTCTACACATTCTTGCCAAAATCACTTATTCCCTCTGTCTAAATACTGAGACTGATAGATGCTGTGTGAGATAGAGACAGACAGACAGACAGAAAGCTCTCCTCATTCTGAGTTTCTGAGATCTGGGACTGCAGTGAATTGACCTGGAGGAATATTTAAGGAGAGATGCTTCCTCCTTCCATTTTAGCCTATCCCCATTAGTAACTGCATTTACCGGGGAACTACTTCCTGAACATGTGTTTGAAGTGGAAATCTTACTTCTGAAATTACGTTCACCCTGATGTGTTAAGTCCGGGCCTATTTCTACAACCTGCTCCCACCCTGTTTGGTTTATAGGCATACCAGAGGCAGAACCCTGCTCTGGGGCAGCAGAAACTTCTTAGCTTCTCCGTGCAGAGGGAGCTTTCTTTTCCCTGCTTTTTTCTTGACCCCTGGGCAGACAAGTTTGCATATGAGCATCAGAACCTTAATTTGTTTTACTGCTAAATAATGACATGCGGAAATCAGCTGATTTTTATTGACTGCCTAAATCTAGTGGCCCTCTCTTAAAACAATACTCAAGGTGAAATGTCATTGATAAAATTAGCAGATTGCTTTTTCATTCTCAGCTGATTTGTCAGGACAGATCAGCTGTGGATGCCACGCCACTGACTTTGGGCCAGGACCGTCTCATCTTCCCTGAACCTCCTTGGCACTAGATAGGCACAGCGGAGAAGGAAGCCGAATCTGGGAATTGAATACTGTTGGTAACGGTGCTTAGTCACAGAGGACAGTTCAGTGCCTCTGCACATTGGCCAAGAACCACCTCAGCATTCATCTTACTACCTAAGGCTGCAGTGATCTCAGGGAGCTAAAGAGATTTGAAAGAACAAACAGCAAGCAGAAGTAATATTTAGGTCCTCTTTAGGTAGTTGCCTGTATCTACCTGGGTGGGGTCTACTGAACACTAATACAGATCAGTGAAGTGGCTTTGTTGAGTGCCCACTAGGGACAGCACCGGGGTAGGCACTGATGGTAATCAGAATAAACATAAGTTCTGGGTACTGTCCTCTGGAAGTTCATCGTCTTCTACCCGGAGATTCAATACTGACTAACATTGCTATAATAGGACCAAACCGTCCAAGACCATGTAAAATGACAGACAGAATTGAATGTGGAAGATAAGAGGTTCTCAATGGCTTGGGACTTCAGAGGAGAGGAGTGGAGAATGATGAATGAATTCTGGGTTAGTTGGGGAAGACCCCCTGGAGCAGACAGGATTTGAATGGGCCTTTGAAACATTAAATGGGCATACCTTACAGGAAGTGAAAGAGTATATGAGAGTAATAGCCTGACCAAAGTCAGGGAGGTAAGAACAGAAGTTTTGTGCTAGGAAATGAAATCTGTCAGAGAGGGGGTATCAAATGTGGAAGGAGTGACTGCCAAGCAGTGGCGTGTAGGCAGTACATGCTGTTTAAAGTTTTGGAGCAGGTAAATGTCAAGAAGAAGGGGAGGGGGGTGTGGAAATCCACAGAAGTTGGCTTGGCCAGTGGAAGGGATACCTGCTGAGGCGGTGGTCAGAGACCATTGTAGTGATCCAGGCGTGATGATGACACCAGGACCAGGTGGGTTGGTGAGAAAATGCAGAGGAAAAGATATGTGAGAGATGCTTGGAATAAAACCTCTTCCACACTTGGTGCCTGATGGGCTTAAGAAGGATGTTCAGAAATAACTTGAAGTTTGTAACAAGGGGAAGGATTGGTGCTGTTGGTCGAGGCAGAGAAGTTAGGAAGATTAACTAGATTGAGTGTTGAGATTTCACTTCAGTCTTTGATATTCTGGCAAGACATCCCCATGGAAATGCCCCTGAAACATCTAGAGATAGGATAAGAAGCAATATTCAGAAAATAGCTCCAGACAGAATTTTCCAGAGCCTCTGGTCTAGAGGTAAGAATGTGGCAGTAAAAATGAATGTATCGGAGGGGGGATTGTTTAGCATGGAGCAAAGGAACAAGGTATCAGTGAGAAGAGAGGAGCCAGGAGGTTGGTGACGGAGGGGAAGGGAAGCGGGATCCAGCTATGCCTTAGAAGGCTGGGGGGTAGGGCACAGTAATTGCCCCACCTCACATGGCCTCTCATTCCTAACTCTTAAAAGCACTTACCCACCAGTGATACTACTTTATCTGCCCAGCAGCCCAGTGAACCTGGCAGAAGGTAGAACAGAGCTCACCAGGGACCTGTCAAAGTCTGATTTCTGGATAAAGCCCTGCATATTGTCGTGGTACTTTAGAGCTTTATAGTTGTTCACTTGAACGTGGTAATTTCACCCAGCGATTATTATTATAATTCTACCTAAACCATAGAATTTCAATGACTTCCCTTTTCTGTTCTATAATCTTATTTATTAATGACAATGGGTAGAGAAAAAAGAAAGAATACTAATGCCACACCTTCAACAATGTCTCATCCTTGCTGGGTTTCAAGTGTAGGCCTAAGGAAATTGGCCCCCTTTTTTTCCTGCTCAGAAATCTTTCAAGCCAGTTAACTAACTACATGAAGATCAGAGAGTCTTCAGAATCTGGATGCCTTAAGTTGGATTAAGTGTTCCTACTTTTTTAGGAAAAATATTTGTCCTATACCTGTCATCGGCTGAGAAGTTCTTTCACGGACTGATTGGTAGGATTTGTAGAGAGATGGATATAGAAATAACAAACTTGAAGCTTTTCTGTTGAACACTCTCATTAGAGTGAATTCTAAGGAACTGTGTAAAGGCTTGCTTTGTTGGATTTTGCGTAGACTACTGTTTGAGAATTCAAGCCCTCACCTGAAATGCGGAGATCTTTCAAATACACAGAGACCTTAATCCATTTTGTGCCATAAGCTCCATCTGTCTTTACACTTTTGGGTGTCTAGATTTTTTTATATAGTGGGTATCTGGTGTACAACTGGCTGTTGTAGTTCACAAACGTGGTGCACAGAGAGTTTTGAAATGTGGTGTTGATCCCTTTGGTAGAAAGGATCGGACATGATCACTATTTGTTTTTTTTATCCGTTATATTAATGCTAGATCTACTAGTTATCTACCCTTTTTTTCCTTCTAGTTTTTGGTGCTTGGGTCTATGTAAAGACAAAACAAAAAAATGGACTACCGAATAAACGTTTAGGAATTGATCACTTTATGTTCAGCTAGTGAGAAAACAAGGAGAGAAGTGCCTCCTTTGTAAGGTAGCTGCTTTTCAGTGTTTTTATGATCTCCGCGTACATATTCAGGCCCCTGGAGTCTGAGGCAGGTTAGTTAACACTTCTCTCTACCCTCTGCTCCAGGGTCCTTTGCAGTCAGAATATTCTGCAACTCATCTGTTTTCCTAGATTGGAGGAAGACAGAGTCCAAGCTTGTTAACAATTCATTCTGACATAAAGAAATATACTGTTAGTTTATGTGTTGGCCATAATGTCGGAGAAAAATGTCTTAATAGTGACGCACTGAGGTGGGTTTTTTTTTTTTTTTTTTTTTTTTACTAATGAAAGTGGGTTTTCTCACTCTCCTGTAGTGAACTTCAGATGTCTCCCTTGGGAATAGGTTTTAACCATCAGTAAAATGGTTTCACTTAAGCACACAGGGGCTTGGGGGTTCTTTTTTTTCTTGCCCCTTCCATCCCCAGGCAGAGACTCCTATTGCATACCGCCTCTGCTCCAATGCAGTATTTATTTGATCAGAAACAAAAGAGTTTGCTTCTTGCACTGGTTCAGAGAGAGGTCCCCCAGGATTGTCTTTTGTTCGGTAATTGGAGCATAAGCTGAGCCTGGTTAATTTCAAAGCTACCCCCAACACACGTTCCCTTCTTCCCTCCTCCCTTCCTTGTGCTGTTTCTGAGCTGCTAGTGATACCTTGTATTGGGTCTGGAACAAAAAACAAAAACAAAAAAAAAAGCTTGAATTGTTGGATGTTAGCTACAGCTACTGTGATATCTGTTATGGCACCTAATAGCACTGTTAGTGCAGTTAATTTTAAGTTAGGGTAAGAAACAAAACTAGAGTGCTCTTCCGCTTTACAGCGCTTGTTAACACATGCACCTCCAAATTATGCATTTGGTGCTATCACAATGAATAAAACAAAGGAAATCACGAGTTGATTTTTATGTTAGTAGCAGAAGTTCTTTCATCGTTATGCACTGTTCAGACACCAGTGTGTTCCTATGTTCATTCTTTTTCGGTTATATTTTTCATAAAGGCAGAAATGTCTGCAGCATCTCAACTCGGAGCATTTAATTGGCTAAAGTTCTGATGTAAGAAATACATTAATATAAGTTAATTATATTAATTGTTTTTCTTTTAAAGCAACAAAGTCTAACTTGGTTCTACTTCTTTAAATATCAGAATGATGACTGTGGATGAATAAGAAGCCTAAGTAGCCCAATTCTAGATGCTAAGTAGCCAAGTTAATATTTGTATGAAAATATATTGCAGAATTGGCAGATCTCATGTGTCATTCTGGTTCTGTAGTATAGGTGTTGGTTTTGCAACCTACAGATTGCAATTGTAGGGTTTGTGGTTTTTGTTTTTGTTTTTGAAGATGGAAGGGTCTTTCTCTCGATTTTTTTTTTTTCTGTAATCTGCACTGTAATGACAGTCCACTACCTGACTGGCCTGACTTTAATCCTCTGATGCGTGGTTCTTCGTGCGGTTTGATCTTTGGCTTTTCATAAGCTTTCCTGCAGTTGCACGGTTCTTTGCTACAATGAGTTTCTTTTAGTGACAATGAAAAGCATATGTTAGTATTTTAATGTAATCTTTGATTTTCAGGTTATACATTAAAACACAAAGGGGGAAAAATCCTTGTCTGAGGAGCTCTTTTAAAAACCATTACTGTAGAATGGGAATATTCATTACTTACACATCATATATTTTTCACTAAATGTTGTACAAAGAAATGACAGTTGAGCCGAGCATATGTTAATAAAAGGTCTGCATTTTCCTGTGTCACTAACAGTTTCGTTGGCTGTATATTCCTGAAATGCAAAATAGCCTCAGTTCTGTTCAAAGCTATAATTAATCTGAATAGTTATTTAAACAGTATTGAAATCTTTTAACTACTGAGAGGCCAAACATTTAACATGGTGAACATACTGCTCTGTTTGAAGGACGGTGCAGTTGATGAGGGCACGGCGATCTGAGATGCTTGTGTATGTTGGATCTACACATCCTGTAGGCTAAAATGGCAGAATCTGTCTGCTGCTGTATGAAATCTTTTAACTACCATTTATTTTAGCATCGTGGCATGTGCAAATTCCTGCTGCTCAGTTAAGGGACCAGCTTCACAACTGGTGTTACAATCTGTGGCCACAGCATTGCATCACAATGCAGCAAATGCATTTTCCCCATTAACCAGACATGACAGCTGAAGCGATTATTAAACATGCAAGATGTCGGAAGTCATCAAAAATTCACATCAGAGTAATTGCAGTGGCTTGGGTCGGGGAAAAAAAGTACCATAGCATTCCTTGCCTACATGTTGTCTCTCCCCCTCTTAAATCTTAACTTGGTACAGTCCGTTAACAATAAAATACCCTTCTGTAACCTATAAACTGTTACTCCTATCAGTTTGTGCTTTCAAACAGATAGCTGACTTCTCTGAATTTGTGTAGAGCAGCATGAAAGATGACGCTGTGCCCCACGGGCTGCAGGACACCCTTTTTAAGGCGACCCTGCCGTCTCATTGTCTAATTGGACTCCTTACTGCTTCAGTCATGTCACATTTGCAGGGTGTTCTCTCTTTTTCTTCTTTCTCTCCTCTCTCCATCTCCCTCCTGTCTTCCTTCCTCTTCCTCCCCACCCTCCACACCCCCTCAAATCTGGCTGTCGGGAGTGGGGAAAACTTGAGCACTGGTTCCAATGGAGCTCATCCCTCATAGAAGGTATGGAAGAGCTGCGGTGACCAACAGCATCGACTGGTCTGTAACTCGTAAAATTTGAGAGCTGCAGGTAGGATTACCTATGTTTTGTCAAGAAATTAAGATAAATGCACCCTAGTAAATAGAGTGACAGCATGTTGTTGCAGTACCTTTGAAAGACAAGATCTTGGCTTGTTTAAAATTTCAAGGTAAATTCAGAAGATTTAATTCCTTTGATAGAAAAAGTACTTGATTCTCCTGAGAATTGTTCAGATTTGTGCCTTGTCATTCTAATATTTTTTCTTTAAAAAATCCAGTGGGTGGGGCAGAGAGGTATTTGCTTAAAGATTTAAATAAGTTGGCTATTTCAGATTTTTGCAGACTTCATTCTTAAGTAATAAGTAGTGTGGACTTTTTTAAGGATTTTTTTTTTTTAATGCATTTAAAGTGCAGAATTCTTCTATGAGGAAAAATACTAAAATAGAATTTCTTTTTGCTAAAACTAGATCCTTTGGGATTATAGGTGCCTCTGTGTGTGTGTGTGTGTGTGTGTGTGTGTGTGTGTGTGTGTGTGTGTAGGATGCCTTAATTCAGTCATTTCTATTTTGTTATAGGGAAAAAGTACTATTGGAGGTATTTGGCATTATCTCACAGGAAATGCTTTAGCATAAGACGTTAGATAAGAAGAATTAAATAGTAACACAAAGATGTGGATTTTTAAGTATTACCCAGTGTAGGCAATTTAAATTAAGGTAGTTACTTTTTCTTTCTTAAATTCATCCTCAAAAGAGCCCGAGTCCTTTAAGTATATGTCACATTTTTGGTGTAGAGAATGTGATTTCAGTAAGTGAGACAAAAACTTCCTAAGTCATGTAAGGATTATCTGGAGGGTAATAAAATGATAAATGTTGCCTATAACACTTTTTTAGTACCTTGATTAATAATATCAGAGATGAAAATGCTTTTAAAGCAGCTTGCCTCTTGTCTTCCCTTACAAACAACAGAAAAAGACGGTGGTATATAGCTTTTTATCCCAAGGAATATATTGTACCCTGGGGCCTGTAGGGTCTGGACTTCTTTCTGAAGCAGGGACTTGGAAATTGCTCACCTAGTTGAGAGATTGAGCTCTCTTCAGAGGTGGGGGACTTTCTGTACTCTTAACAATAGGAAGACTTGAAGAGCTGTCAAGTGGGGGATGGAGGAGAGCTGCTCAGGGAAGGGAGAGGAACTGAGAATTTTGCTCATCTCAGCATTGGAGGTCTGGATTTACCCACGACTAAGATTCCTTTAAAACTCTGACCCAGTGCAGCATTGCAAAGAATTGATTTCTGAGATGAGACAATGAGCTGTGGTTTGCATTTTGTAAAGATGGAGGAAACCTCTAACACTGACCCTGTATGGGAGATGACTCAATTATCCGTGCCTTGGTACAATTGCAAATTATTTTCCTTTGTCTGAAGTGGGTGGATGCCAGCGCCTTCATCAGAGCTCCTCAATTTAATGTATGGAAAATGTCTCAGCCACCATTTTTAACAATTAGCTGTATCATGGTTGAGGTGAGCTGCATTCTGAAGGCAGCTGCAGGGCCATTTCATTTACATTCGGCTCTGTGGCACAAGAGCTTTGTGACTGTACAACTCAGAAAATGAATTTGCATAGAAGAGTTCTCTAAGAGGGTGGAGAATATTCTCAGAAAGAAAATGGAATCCTTTTGTCTACAGTAAGTATTTCTCATATAATCCTATAGTGGGGGGAGGTTGAAAATTTGTCTTCGGGTGAAGGGGCAAAATGGACTTTTAAATGAATCCTGCAGATACTAAAGGTGTAACACAGAGGTTCTTGGATGTATTTTTCTATTTGTGTGTCAGAAACCAAGTGTAAGATACATATATATATATACACATATGTTTGGAATATAGGTTCTATGAATGATTTTAACACATGCTTTCAATTCATTCTTCGGTAATTTAAGTTAACGATAGGTACGAATTCATCACTAGTCAAAAGGTGAAAATGACACTTGGGATAAAAAAATCCAAATATGCTATATTTAAGAGTTTAGGCTTCTTTTCATGGTCCTTTACAGCTTGTTTTTCCATCCTGAAGAAAACTGCTAGATTTTAGGTTAGTTTTTGTTTTGTTTTGTTTTTAGAAGAAAACCCTTCCATGTTAATGATCTGTAGTAGCTGATTGAAATACATAAGAAAAATTATCTTAACAAAACAAGATTTTGTCCTAAAAGATCAATAGATTGAGACTTTCACTGTCTTTAATGGAGATAATTCTTAGTGTCTTCTGTTTAATTAATAGTTGTGACTTCAGAGCTACTTGTGGAAAACTCTTGTTTGTGATTGTAAGCTTAGAGATCTTGATTCTTAAAATTAATTGGATTTGACTGGTTTATTCCTTTGTTCCTTTATGCTATTACTAAGAGGAAATAAGTGGATTTTAACTTTGACTCGTGTGTTTATTTTTTTAAAGGTACTTAACCCTGAAGAATGTATAGTCACTGTATTTTACAGTAAACTGTACCATGAAGAATTTGCTCAGAATGCTTTAGTAGCCGTTTCAGGAGTTGAGTCTTCACAGAACTGAGTATCCAAGAATCCTTTTAACTTGATATCAAATTTACAAAGCCAGCTGCTCCTGCAAGTCTTACTGCACTAGCTGTTATTCGTCCCACTCACTGAAGGCTGGTTTTCTCTAATTGATAAGATGTTTTTGAAACTAAGGGAGAGGAGGATTTTCATACCAGTCTTTTCATTGAAATAGGAGCGCTCACTTATCCTAAGCCCTGTTCAGAATCCTACATAGATTCCATAAATCTTACATAAAACTCAGGGTTGCAGCATAAGCGCCTAGATCTCAATATAATTTTTGTAATCCTGAGAAGGACATTTAATATATTAGTTGTTTAGATATGTGGTAGAATGCAAAGGGATTCTTTCCCCTTGATTTTTACAGGGCTTGCACATAGAAATAAAAGAGTTTTGGGGCAGCAAACTAAAACTCCCATTTTAACTGCAGCTTTGCTTGCATAAAATGGTTGGTTGGATGGCTTGAAGGGTGTCACAAAGCCTTCCTTTGAAATTTTTAAAGTAAAACTTGGCTGAAGATTCTGGTCTTATTTTCTTTCCTGGCTTTATGTAAATCATGTACAAGGTACTCTGGGTTAGATAGCAGAGACCCAGTTGCTTTCCAGTTTTTTGCCTCCACTCTACCATGTTCTACTCAAGTTTGGCTCCTGGGAAGAGGCTCTCCTTTCTCATACTTGTAGGGGAGTCCCAAATCTCTTTAATCTAGAAGCTCTTTGGTTTTATCCTGCAATTTTAGCCTAGCTGCTAATAAAGAGTCAGGGGCTCACTCTTTTTGCTACCAAAAAAAAAAAAACTGTATTCATATCAGACCTTCGAATGCTCTGGCAGTGCCATAATGTAGATAAGCAGGCATGTCGGCCAGCCCGCTAGAAGCATTCCGTGGCACTAAGATGGCAGTGAGGAAGGACTAAAATGGCGTCACGAGGAACACTGTGATAAGAGGTGGAGCGCATGAGTTATTTTTCTTTAATCAAGTTTGAGGACACCTCTAGTAGCACTGCTTTGCCAATTTACAGTTATTTTTTGTTCTGTTAGAAGATAGAAATTTCAATATTTTCCTGAAGTAAAGACTTAATTAGCATTTATATCTTAAATAGCTTCCAATTGTTGCTTTTAAGAAATTGGTGACAGATACGGATAAAATAAATTTTAAATAGTTATTTTATATCAGTGCTTTTGAAACTCCTTGCTTTGTGTTTTCTGCTTTTTTAAAAAAAATGTAGAAACATAACTTCTTCCAGTAGAGGATGGATTTTAGAAAACAGGACAGTCTGAGTCTCCTTTATGGCAAGATGAAGCTAGTATTCCTATGAAAAGATGTTACTTGTTTTTGAGTCTGGTTTTCATTCTAGCTCTGTGTGGGCTTTGGTTATTTTCTATATAAAATATATGTTGCCATCTTCAAAAACAAAGTTCATTTCTTTTGCGGTTCATGGTATAGATTATTTTGACCGTAGTCATGGTGGGAGTGACCATGCTAATTTCTTACCTGTTCCCGTCGCTCATGGAGTTGGAATTTCAGGAGCTGGCTTCAGAGTTCATGAAGTACAATCAGGTCGTCTTGTAGTTAGATAAAGTAAGGTTTACAGTAGTTAAATAACTTATTCAAGGTCATACATCTGGAAAGCAGTCGATTTGCCCTAAATTCAGGCCACCTGACTCTTTATCTTTGCTGTGCTGCGTATACTGCGGTCTACATCTGAGTCCCTATCTTTCTCTTTGTGGGCTCGCTGGTGGCTGATGGGCCTAATGGCAAAACCTAGCTTTACTTTAGCAGCCTAGATAGAGTTCATGGAGGTGTTCCTACTCAGTCTTGTCAGAAAGGACTTAATTGAACTGTGCCTGGAGTCTTCCCGGGTCATATTGTATTTGATATGCATTTATAAATTTATAATTTATCATTTATAAACAAACATTGAAAAATAAGACAGTCTGTAAGTTGAGCTTTTAGGTCCATTATGTTGTCTCAGCTCAGAGGAGGAAGTGCTCGTCTCCTGGGATGGGCATGGGCATCACGCCCGTCTGCCCTGAGCTTCGATGGAGCCGGGCCTTCTGACGTGGCCTCCCGGCAGACACTCCTCCAGCTGTGGGTGTGGGGAGCCCCGCAGCGCAGGCTTGCCCCTTTCCTAGTAAGGGTGGGCTGGGCGAAAGGTCAGTGTCAGGCTATTTGGGTTCGTAAAATGGTCTTGCTCTCTCTGCTGTTGTTTGTATGCGCCATTCCAGCTAAGCAGTGTTGTCTGTTGTCTGTACCCATGGTGATCAGTGGTGAGTGGTGTATCCCATGGTAGTCCCTCCACTGACGGGGTGAAGTCAACACGTTTCCAAGCTTGAGGTTTTAGAGAATGCAATCGCAAGTACTGTTAGCAGGGCAGAAGCATACCATGACAAATTCCATGTGAGACAATGGAAGTTAGAAAAGAAAAGTCTCTTGCTTGTTTTAGTGGACTCCAGACAAATGTTTGAAAAAGAATTTCTGAATAAGAAGAAACTGCAGCAAAACCAAAGCTCCCTTTTCTGTGACAGCCATGATGATCCGTGCTCCAGTCCCCTAGGCATAGGCAGTGCTGCATAGCGGGAGGGGCTGTGAGTTTTGACTGCAGTGTGACTGACACCGTGTGCCAGTAGGGAGTTAATAGGACACGTGGTTCTCAAACACCGGCCTCACTAGCAGCGCGCTTTGTGCTTGCTAAGTAGAACTTAATCCTGAGCGCTGTAGAAACGGCCTGGCAAAAACTGCTTGGTTCCCACCTGACTGGCCTGGAGACACACCCTCTGCTGTCAGCTCTCACAACCCCCTGAATCTTGCTTTTGTTTCCTGTTTCCAAAGGGAAAAGACACTAAATAGCAAAGCTGGGTGTCCCTGGCTTGATTTTTTAAAAAATGTAAGACAAGGTTGTTTTTAGTGAATTCTTTTAGAGTGGGTTTGGGGGATGGTAGAGGGGGATGTTGGCCGTGATAAAGGCCATTACTGAAGCATTCCCGTTTTATACTGCAGTGCGGTTTGAGTACCCTAAGTTCTTTGAATGTGGACTGATCCATTTCCAAGATGGAAATCAGTTCCTCAAAGACACATTAAAACATTTTATCTTCCCTTAATGTATATGCTCCTTATCTTAACCTGTCACGACAGGTGGCATTGGGATTAATATTTTTTCGATCTGTTCATACCAGTGAGTGAGGAGAGGGTTCTGGTGCTGGTTTTTAAAGCCAGACATACTTCGCCACACTGTTACATACCATTTGCAACACTAGATTGAAGTTTTCTTTTTAGAATCCCCCCTGTTCTTTTGTCCCCAAAGGTTAGCCATAGCAACTGTACTAGGTTTTTGGGGGGTGGGGGGTGGGGGGATGCAGTGCAGGGAGGTAAAATGTTCAGAGCTGCTGTCCTTGCTTTCTCCCATGTGGCCACCTCGACAGTGTGAGAACAGTTGGCTGGCCGCCCTCGCTCCATCTCCGCCTTGGCTTCTAGTGCTCTTGTTCCTCCCTGCCCCACTTCCAGTAGGGGAGAGAGAGGAGGGTGGCCAGCAGACGCCCAGCCGCTGCAGCGGGGCACATCCTGCTGCATCATGGCGCCTCTCACTAGGACACAGGCTCTGGCTTGCTTTTCACGAATGGGTGAGGTTATCAGCACTGAGCAAGCCACATCGACTCCCCAGACCTCTTGTGACCAGTGAGGGAAAGTCAGTAACCCTGAAAGGTTACTCCAGGGCTTTGCTGGATTTGGGAGGAGGGGAGGGGTGTTCTGTTGAAAACATTTTTTCTCCCTAGTGCCCAAATGGCCCTCGTTTATGATTTTACTCATTTATAATGCACCCTTACTACTTGATCCCCTTCTGCATGTAGTCTCCCAATGACCGAGCCGAACAGAGTGCGCTCTTCCTGGACGGCCAGAGATCGATAACAGATAACAGGACTGCCCTGGGCTCCCTGCAGGGGCACAGCTGGGTTTGCAGCGGTAGCACAGGAGATTTAAATGGCCCTCCCAGGGGCGCAGCCCTTAACTCCACTTTGCTTTGCAAGGACAGTAACCCGAAGTGCTAATAAGCAGCCCTAGCTTCACGACTTGCTGTAGAAATAGGAAGAGGCATGTAGTAGTTACGTGCCTACATCATGTTGACAAGGGAGGCGTGCTGCCCTCCTGCACTGCTGCACAAGGGGGAATGGCATGGCCCCGTTCTCCAAAACTTTCCCTTCTGGGTCATGGTGAGTCTCGCCTCTTACTTCTTTTCTTTACTCAGCACAGAAAATCTTGGAAGTTGGATTTTTGTTGTATGGTAATTACCTTTCCTTCTCTTCCTCCTCTTCATTCTTCTGTGGGTTGGAGAAGATAATAGGAAGGGGTCCACAAAAGGCAGCTAGGTGAACTTGTGTGAATGGCTCTCTCGAAGGCATATGGCTTTCCCAGAAGGCACAGACAAGTGGGATGGAATTTCATCATGCCTGGAGTGGCACACCCTTGAAGAGACCAGGCATGCCAGCCCCCTTAAGTCAGTGCTGTCCGGAAGGCCCTACACGAATCCGGAAGGCCCTAGGCGGATCCAGAATGAGGCACTACCCAGAGCTGTGTATTCTTAGGTTTAGAATCTCCTTGGACACATTGAGTTAGCTTTAACCTGTGAGAATTTGTAGACCATCCTTTAAACCAGTTTGAATTATGGAAGCAAGTGACTTGTTTTGCCTTAATGGACCCAAATCCTTCACCTAATTGTGTGACCCTTTGTTTAGCCCAGTAGTAGAAACCATGTACAAAATGGGACCCTGAAGCCTGACAGTGACAGATGGCTTGGTGCCCATGCAGCACCATGTTACAGCAACGAGGCCTTCCACCTGTGGCTCCAGAGCTGCTTGCAGGCTTACAGATCTGCTGAGCTGGCAAATGGTGGGACTCGCAGCCACTCTTGCAGGGTCTTCTGCCTCCTTCTGCATGAGAGGGTCCAGGCTTATGCAGAAATGCACAGTGAGAGGCCCTCTGGCAGCATGAAAATACAGTGCAGCTGGTGACGTCAGCTGCCAGCTTATCACTGCTTTTTGTAGGGGAGGGGGTTCAAATATGATGCAGTCTGTGCAGAAACAATTTAAAAGCATTAAGCTTTTGTAGAAAACAAGCTACGGGGCTGACTTTAAATACCTGAGTTGCAGGATACAGCCTGGACTTGCTATTCGTATCGTATTCCTTGCAAAAGAAGATTTCACTGTCTCTTAGGTGTTTTAGGCTGACATTTTAGGTATTCTTACTATGTTGCGTTAAATATTTCTCTGATGAAATAACCAAACATGCTATAAAACATATGAAATTCCCCCAGATTTTGAAAATGTTTACATTTAAAAATTTCTCTGTTCATCTTTTAGGCTTTATCAGTAATGAACATCTCTTTGCACCTGCAAATTCCTTGAGGCCTTCTCCGTGGGCACCACAAGGGAGCTAATGAAAAGCATGTCCATGCCATCTGATAGGCCCAGCGGCTCTGAGCACTGGCAGGCTTTCCGTTGTGCCCATCTGAAAACAGCCTCTTGCTTTGTCCTTCCTCACTTTTTTTACTTGTGTAAAAACTTCACCCATGAGAAGGTTTCAGAAGAGGTCATTTTTTCAGAAATTGGAAAGAAAGGAAACTTCAGAGAGTTAAGGGAATAGGTATTTTACTTACAATGAGCTGAAGCAAAATAAATGGATATAACTCACACTCCTGTCTTTATAGAAAATAGACACTTCTCCATTTCACTATCTAAAGGTAATGGCTATTTGCCGTGCTTATTGGAATTCTTGTTTCCATCTTGGAACAAACCCTCTTGATTATTCTGTCTTTTAAGTTTATTTTTTGATCTGCTTCGTTTTCTTTTCCTTGTTTCATTACCTTGCTAGCTGTTGCTTATGTCTTGGCAATGTTTTCTTAATCCACAATGACCATTTTCTACTGTCACTGCTTCCTTGTGTTATTATTTTGATTTGGAATATTGGTATTCTCCTATTAGATCTCCTATTAGATCTCCTATAGATCTCCTATTAATTTGTACATTGTATGTATTAAATGAGAGAAGTTACAAAGCCTTTAAACTTTTTTTTAATGTTTATTCATTTTTGAGACAGAGAGAGACAGAGCTTGAGGTGGGGAGGGGCAGAGAGAGAGGGAGACACAGAATCCAAAGCAGGCTCCAGGCTCTGAGCCACCCAGATGCCCCAAAGATACAAGGCTTCTAAAGGACTCACCATGTGTTTTTGTCAGATGCCTGCTGTGGGGGCTTCACTTTGCATTTTGACAGAGTAGATTGCAGGTTGTTCTTTTGAAGGAGAAGAGACCTGGAATGGTCTTTTGTGTTTTGAGGACCATGTAAAGTATGGCTTCTGCCATATTATCGTATCTTTTTTGTTTTGTTTTTTAACAGGAAATCTGTGTTCAGAATCTTGAGTTCAAACTGTTCATGTAACTGTGGGGAGAGCACTTCTTCATTGTAGACTGGAAGCACTTTTTTGGTCCATCTTACTTTCCTAGCTAAAATGGACACAGGAATTCTTAACCTAGAGACCCTTATTCCTTACAGTTTGCACTTTCGGGAAGCAAATAAGCTAAGAGAATTTGGCCATTTGACACAAACATCCCTGTGCCCACTCCCTTCTTCCGCAGTAAGAGTTAGCTGCCACTTGTATTCTGAAACCCAGTCTGCCTGGTGACTAAAAATTAGGCTGTTTCATGCCTGTCTTTCCCAGCGTGCACCATTTCAAAGCTCATTTGGCTGTCAGGTCCCTGAGATGTAACCACACATTTGATAGAATTGGCTTACCTTGTAGTTATGTTCTGGGTGGTTCTTGGTTAGTACAGGTATCCTTTGCTTTTCAAAAGTTTGTCACTTTGCTCTTATAAAAGACCTACATTAGTACCTGGTTGCTAACCAAAAGAAATTCAGAGGACTTTTGTTTTTATGAAAGAGGTGAAAAGCAAAAATAACCTTCAGCATCTGTTTTGTAGCAAGCAGTTAGAGAGGCAGCGCGCACCAGCTAGTGGCAGTGAGAGCAGCACCACCGGACTCCTTCCCTGAGAGCCGCGCCGGCATCGCGGCCTTGGCCTCGGCCTCCAGAGCTTTGAACTGTATCTTTGAGCGTCTGTGCTCTATCTTGATTTATTTTGTGTGTCCATTAACAAGCTGTGCCCCAAGGTATCAGAACAGCCCAAGAGAGGTTATTTTTGGGGTCTGGGAAAACTCAGAATTTTTTTCATAGGTATATGGTAATTACTTCTTCGCTTTATGTCTTTTTGACTTAACGAAAGGTTTCAGAGGAATGTTCTACTTTCAAATAGCGGAAGAAACCTTTATACATTACAGGGCAGCCCACTTCCTCTGTTAAAGATGGAGCACATGGCAGAGAGACCTTACTTGGATAGCCGTACAGTGTTTATTGTTCCACAGCAATAAGCAGTCATAATATCTGAGACCTCATAGAGTTGACCTCTAAAACAGCGATTTCCAGATTCTTGTGTCTGTGACCCATAGGAAGAATTATATTTTACGCTACGACCCACTTCATACATACAAATACTTTCAATTATATAATTGAAAGAAAAGTTTCACAAAATAGTATTTACCTATACCATATATCTCTGTTGCATTTTATTTCATTAAAAAATGCTGATCGATTTCATGACCCAGTTATGAGTTCTGACACACATTTTGAAAAACACTATTCTAAAGAAATGCCATAAACTTGATATTTATTGTCTCATTCCTCCCCTAACTGTGACTTAAGGGGAAGAAATGAATAAATATGCAATCATAAAATATGTTTATTCTACCTTGATTTGCTGTGCTAGAGATAGCATGGTAGAATGGAAAAAGGTAGAAAAGGGGGTCAGAAAATTTGGTTTCCACGTCCAGGCTTTGCAACTAACAAACAAAGGGATCTTAAGAATATGGAACCACAGCATTGTAGGGTTGATAAGAGCTCTAGAAACCATCTCATACGGCTCTTTCAAAGTTTAAACCTATTAATTAAGGACATGCGTTAAAGTCAGATCCAGTGAAGCAGCACTGAGAGACAGTGTAGTGTTGGGTTAAAAGCCAGGATCAGAAGCAGATGTGTGTAGCGCACACTTAGCATGGAGTCATCCCCAGAGCCATGAAAGGGTCCGCCCTTACTTGTTCTGGTAGAATAGTTAGTATTCTCTGAGCCTTCACCTTCATCATCTGTAAAGGGGAACTAATAGTGGATAAAGAAAACAAATTTAAAGAAGCTTTGCATCCCTCTTGGACTCCCATCTTTTTAGAGAGAAAAGAAAGTTTTTCTTTACTTTCTTGATTTAGAAGTATACTATTCCCGAAGTATCTCAGTAACATTTGGTCTCTTGAGATCTGTGTTTGACTTTTGCCTCTTCCTTATCCTGGTTGGGGTCCCGTGGTCCAGTTAGTTAAATGCTGAGATTCTGTTTCTTACCTGTAAAGTAAAACGGGGAATGGGTGGATGGGGGGAGAGTGGAGTGATCATGTCTGTTCTTTCATATTGTTAAAGGATTAGCCATAATGTCTTTGAATTGCTTAGAGCAGTGTCTGGCCCTTAATTGCTTGCTGAATGGGAACTATTATATGTTACAGAAAGCTTGAAACTAAAATGCATTCAAGGAGCCAGTTAGAAGAGGGTCAGTTTCCAGGATTCTGGCACGGAGGAGCGGTGTACAGATGGGGAAGTCAGGAGTAGTTATCTTACTTAGCAGGCCAGCAGATGTTTGTGGAGTGTTCTTTTACTCAGTGGGCCAGCAGTAGACAGGTTAGGTGGGAGACTGCGCAGTTAAACAGTGCTTGTTGGCAAAAAGAGGGGACGTTAGTGATATGGTGCCCTGAGGGTCACAGCTAGAAGGCTGGCGTCTTCAAGTGGGAGCTGGGCTGTTGGGCCTTCTCTGTGACCAAGGTCTTCTTTGTAACGGAGCACCACCCAATGAGAAAAGGCACCTCCCAATTCACCCTTCACGCCCTCAGTCCTACAGAAAGCCCGTTCTCGATGAGCTCTGAAGGCATACCTCTGGGATGCTGGGAGTGAGAGGTGCCTCACAGAAGGAATTGGAAGGGAAAGAAACACATGTGGGAAAGGGAAGTCAAGGGAGAGATCTGTGCGAAACTTGAGCTGAGGCAGGTGTTTTTCTGCCCGACTAGTTCTTTAATTTGTTATTTTCCCTTGAGGTGTGTGTTCTTTAAAGGAAAGTAACTGCCACTAGATGGCACACGGATCCGCCACTCTTCCAACTGCATAAATTATTTTTCTTTTAACGATTCTTTTCAGGGGCACCTGGGTGGCTCAGTCGGTTAAGCGTCCAACTTTGGCTCAGGTCATGATCTCACAGTTCGTGGGTTCGAGCCCCACATCAGGCTCTGTGCTGACAGCTAGCTCAGAGCCTGNTATAATTCAAGCGTATATACTATATATATATTTTATTCAAGTATATATACTATATATATTTTATTCAAATATGTATTTTATTCAAGTGTATATATTATATATATTTTTATAAGGTCAACTTTTCCCACTGTCTTCAGTAAGGTGATTGTTTCTAATTACTCTGATCAGCCATCAAGAACCAGCAGAACTGGGGCGCCAGGGTGGCTCAGTCGGTTAAGTGTCTGACTTTGGCTCAGGTCATGATTTCACAGTTCGTGGGTTCAAATCCCCATTTCAGGCTCTGTGCTGACAGCTAGCTCAGAGCCTGGAGCCTGTTTCAGATTCTGTGTCTCCCTCTCTCTCTGACCCTCCCCTGCTCATGCTGTCTCTCTCTCTTTCTCTCTTTCTCTTTCTCTCTCTCTCTCTCTCAGAAATAAATAAAACATTAAAAAAATTTTAAAGATTCTTTTCAAAAGATAGGTCGCCAGTGACCTATATATTTTAATATATAAAATAACTATATATTTTATTGTTGTTTTTAACAATAAAATATGATATGTGGGCTTTTTTCGTGTTTCATTTGAGAGAAGAATAAAGGGTGAGAAATTGAAAATCAAAACTCTGTATCTTGGGGGTCTATTTTGTGCTATAGAAGGAAGCCCAGTATGTGATGGCTTATGGTCTTTGTTCATAGGAAGATGATGTCTAAAATCTGCTTCTCATGCACAAGTGGTTGATTTACTTATTAGTGAGACTTTTGGAATGTAGGTTTATAATGAATATTTTCAAGAGGAGTATAATCTGCCCCTAAAGCAACATCTGTTTTTCTTTCTTTCATCACTACTTGACATTTCATCTCTTAGAAAATTTGGAATTGTGTTTCCTACAGAAAATTATGTTGCTTTTAAACAAATGTATCTGATTATTGCTTTGCATCTGTGTTTTAATTGTGTGTGTACCTGGGTTAAATGTAGACATGGCTACGTTAAAGGAATGGGATGGGCTGGTCCCTGTGAAGAGCAGAGGAAGCCCAGAGAGGGCACGGGGCACTTGGCACTGCTCCTCCCACCCCAACTAAAAAAAAATAAATGAGACCAGGCCTGGTTAGGCAGTGGTTATCACCCCCCTACCCCAGAGGAGGCTTGTGTAGACAGTCCACCTCTCAGAGCAGCAGCGGGGAAGGGGTGCAGTAAAGCACAGTCTGTATCTACCCTTTTTTTGCAAGCAGCATTCAATGATAACTCAGCAGTAAAGCACAGTCTATTTCTACCCTTTTTTGCAAGCAGCATTCAATGATAATTCATTGTTTATAAACTGTGATACTAAAACCTTTAGCCAGTAAAGACTGCTTATGAAAGGGAAATTATGGTAAAGGTTTGTTGACTGGATTCATTTGCTGTGAAGGGTATAAATAGGATCTGTTAAAATCTTCCCCATCATCTCACCTCTGGCCAGAGGCAGGATGTGGTGATAAGCTTGCCGCCTTCTGAATGCACTATACAGGGTCATAACTTAATGTGCTCTGGTTTAATGAGGCCACTGCATTAGCAAGCAAATGACCAGTACCTTTCCCCACCCAGAATAGTGTAGGTATTTGGAGCAGCCTTCATGTTGTGTCTTCAGACTGCCCCAGGGACTACCCAGAGGAGCCTACAAGGGAACTATTTCCTGGGCTCCTGGCCATCACCCTTGTCATTCCAGTGTGCTGCCAGGTTGGGGTGTGGCAGGTGTGGGGGAATCATGGGCCAATACATAAGAGATCAGGGAAACCCAGAAGATTAGTAGTATTTTATTTAAATCTATATCCCCAACTATAGTACCTCCCCCACCACCCCCCATTTTTTGCTTTTTTCCCCAAGAATCAGCAACTTCATATCTGGGACTGCTTGAATAACATATTTTAAAATGTTACAGTTGTTAAAATATAATAGGTGATCAAAAATTAACCACGGGTTACCTGGGTGCCTCAGTAGGTTAAGTGTCCGACTCTTGACTTGAGCTCACATCATGATCTCATGGTTTGTGAGTTTGAACCTCGCATTGGGCTCCATGCTGACAGTGAAGAGCCTGCTTGGGATTCTCTCTGCTTCTCTCTCTGCCCCTTCTGAGCTTGTGTCCGCTTTCTCTCTCAAAATAAATAAATAAACTTTAAAAAGATTAACCATACAGTAAAAATTTTAAACTGTCAAATAATGTTTCTTTTTAATTTACCATATCTTAAAAACTTTAGCTTAACTCTACTTTGTAATATATTCCCTCAGAGAGTTCATATTCCTGGGCATTTCTCTCTTTGATGTCACCAACAAATCTAAATCTAAATCTAATTGATTCTAGTAATAGAGCTACATGCATTGAACCTTGAGTCAAGTGCTTGATTGCATTATCTCATTTAATATTCATTTTACATATGAGTAAACTAAGGTTAAGAGACTGGGTGACTTTGCACGATTCATGCCATCAGTAAATGGAGGCACCATGATTTTGAAACTAGGTCTGCCATTGTGTTACTGTGTAGTTGCATTTTGTAGGCATTTAGCCCCGTGCATATTTAACCAGACTTGTGGACTGTTTTTTCACCCACCCATATTAAACAAGCAGCTGATGTCATCAGGCCTGAAATAGGGAGTACATGTAGCAAAACCCCAGAAGAAATGTGTAGATTTGGGGGGAAGGGTACCCCAGCCATTGACAAATAAGGAGAAAACAGCCAGGCGAATGAATGGTGATGCTTCTACTGGGGTAGGAAGAAACTGAAGAATGAGTTGAAAGCAACAGAGAAATCTAGACCAAGAAGAACTGTGACTGGGCGCATAGGCAAAGCCATATCTGTGATGTGGACTGGTCAGAAATACTGAAGAGCAGTCTTGACTGTTTATTCACATTTTATATGTCCTGTAGGACATGGGACTCATGCTACTGCTCCATGGGGACTTTACCTTCTAATGGTCATCATGTGCTTCCCAGAATGAAAGGAACTAGGAAACATCTATAAAAATTATCTGTTCTGATGGTTTTGAGTTAAGAAATTTCTGTCACGGTGATGGTGGGCAGGATAGCAGGTACCCTTATAGTTATTTTTTCCCCCCTACAGTATACTTTTGATGATTTGAAGGTTAATTTTAACCTGGTTGTGTCATTTCTTCCCCTTTCTTAGGGTTTCCTGAAGAATGAGAAGGACAATGCCCTGCTGTCTGCCATTGAAGAGTCCCGGAAGAGGGTAAGAAATGGCCCTAGATGAACTGTGAGGGCAGCAGTGTATACTGGCAGTGCAGGTTCTGGAAGCTGAAGCCTGTGTCCTAGGCCCAGCTCTCCTACTCAGTTAATTCACCAGAGGGAGTTGTAGGGAGTTTGAGGAAGACACCGTGCTTGTATTTGCACATGTGTTTAGTAACTGAAATGCATCTGAAACATACATTGGCTGGTTAATTATTAAATTAATCTTAACATGGAAGGGCCAGACAATTCACTGTTACAATATAAGTGGTATTTTGATTTCTACTGAATCAGCAGTTCAGAAAAGGAGGTATGACCATCAATAATTTTCCTTTATTTTTTTTCCTTCCTTTTATCATACAAGTTGACTTTCTAGGTTACCTTTTATACTAACAATTTCCCCAAGATCTTAAAACAAAAACAACAAAACTGCTTGGTGCTCCAAAGGATGGTAACTTAGTCGGCGAGAGCAGCCATTATATGAGCAGCAGTGCTTTGCATCAAGCATCCCCTCCAAGATCGTTTACTAACATGTGTTCTCTCCATTTTTCTCTGACAAGAATTAAGAGAACAGACCGTCTCCAACACATCCCATTGTGGAGTAAGAGATTTTTTAGGCCCCTGGAGTCCTTTAGGGAGGGAGGAGGAAGGTTAGCAGTCTGAACTTGGTTCTAAAAATGCACCTCTTCCCCGGCAGGAGGCTGGGGAGGGTTCATGCTCGTCTGCCAACAGTGGCTGTCTTTGCAAAAGTGAACAGGAGTGAAGGGGAAAACCTCCGTTCTGCTGTTTACTCTATAACTCTTATTAAGTAAAATATGTTTATGTATTATTTATGTAGTTTAAAAAATAATAAAGAAAAAATACCGCTTCTCAGTGTGCTTTATTAAAATGTTCTGTGCAGGTGGAAATGTCTCAGATCGGCTGATGTGAGTGACATAGGGCAAGCAGGGGGCTCGCCGGCTCTCATAAGGTGTTCCAAAGGCATTTCTTTAAATGACTGAGACATTTAATTATCACAGTAAAAAAAATCCCTAAAATTTTATTAAGTATATTTTTGGCAATAGTATTTATTCCTGGAAATAGAGAAATTCACTCGATTCAGATTTGAGAGGAAAAAAAAATTTTTTTTAATGCTTTTCCTTGTTCACACTTTGAGTGAGTTACTCACCAACATTGATTCTCCGGCTGGAGAGAACCAGTGAAATTAAATTAGGATTGTCAAATGCCACTGAGCCTTATTAATCCATTTACCCTGCGGAATGTGTTTCTGGAATTGGCAGCCTCTGAACGTTGTGCCATACTGAGACTAAATGTGCAGCCAGCCAAAACATTTAAGTGACATACCACAGTGCAAAAGGCGTGCATATGTGTTTGTGAGGGAGATGTTCCGGTGCCGGGAGCCGGCACGTGATGGGAGACCTCTCACCTGTCTGCACACCAGGGGACTAACCACTGAGCAGGACTCATTTTCAAACAAAAGGTGAGCAGCTTCCTGGCATTTTGGTGGTAATTTCATGTCTGAATAACCTGCCAATGTCCTGCTGAAATGCCAAGAAAACAAGCTACAAAACCACAAATGTGTCCTATCTTTTTCCATTTGGTGCATCCCAGCAAAAACAGAACAACATCATCAGAACATATGTAGACTTTCTAAAAGCCAGCAACAGCTCGATAATAAGTGGGTGCGAAGTCAAAGCATATTGCCCTCTTCTCTTTATGAAACTGGGGTTCGCGTGCTCCCCACCTGTTTTTAATTCAGTTGCCCACTTTTCTTCCTGCGTTCCTTTCTTAACTGTGTTCAAAGAGGTTTACACACGTTAACTTGAAAGATTCCAATTTAATTTCTAATTTCTCCACTGCTCTGTCATTTCCTGTGGTTTGTCTTTCCTTCCTTTTAGTGTTTACACATCCACACACCCTTCGAGGTTATCCCTTTTCTCTTCCCTTGGATTTCTTCCCTTCCTGTCCCTCCTGTTGCCTACCTCTCACTTTGCCTCAGACCCTCACTGTCCTCCTCTCCTCTTAGGTGTCAGTTAGTAGCTCTGTTGATTCTCTCTCACTAGCTCTTCTGGTTGACACTCTTCTTTGTACATGATCCAGTGGTTCAGATGTGGGTCTAAAGGGAATAGGCTGGAATAGGGCAGATGAGTGGCCGATCATCCCTGATGAGCCCACAAATTCAGTGTTCATTAGCTCTAATGTAATTAAGATAAGCTGAAGACTGCATGGTCAAAGGAAGAGGATTTTAATGTTGGGCCATTTATTTTTATATGAAGCTCCTTATCACACTGATGATGAATGGAACCACAGTGCTGTTCATTCAAGTTGTGGTGCTGTTTCTAAATGAGTAGCCTGGCATATTGCTCGGATGCATCTGAGGATTTGAGCCCAGAAAACTGCCAGTTTTCAGAGTACTTCCTGTGTTCTTGAAACTGGAGTTCTTGGCACGTAGGTGGGCAGCCTGATGAACAGGTGTTGCTTATTCCCACTCTTAATTCCCACTAAGGGTCACTCTGACCTTTAAATGATGCTGGAAGCCTGTCCCCACCATCCTTATCAACAGTGTCTCTGGATAGTATGTTGTCTGACTTCTTCATGTTGCTTTTACTACTGCCATTCTTTATCAGCCAGAGGACTTATCCTTAAGAAAAACTCTTGCATCGCTCTGGTCTCTTGGGTCAGTACCACAGCTTCGTCAGTGCCTCACCTGTGGCAAGCTCAGAGAGCTGTACGGTCTGCCAGCCTTCCCCCACCTCCTTTCCTCTGCCACATCACCCCTCAATTTCCACCGCCGGGAGAGACTCACTGCCGAGGCGGTTGTTGGTTTGAGCACTCAGTGGGAAGAGTTGAGACGAAATTATGATTCACTTGTGCACAATTTCTGGTTATCTTCTCCTGCCCCTGACATCGCCTTTTGCTTCCAGCGTACTTCTCTCTATTCAAAATGCGGGGCTCTCATATTTCAGTTCACTAAGGTAACGAGAGAAAGTGAGTTTTTCCTTGGAGATTTTTTTCACTCCAGGCTAACTGACTGGAATGGTTCATTCTGCCTGACTCCAGTGAGAAGCAAACCAGGGCGAAGACTTTTTTTAAAGTTTGTGATTGTCATTTCTCCTTGTGTCTTCAGAATACATATTAGAGAAGGGAGTCACTGATAGATGGACCAAAATCAGACTTGCAGGATATGCCAGCCTTCTTCCCAATCATTTTTGTGTGTTTCTGGTATCTCCAGTTTTCACATTTTAACAAATACTGGTCTATACACAAACATCCCACTTGTAGAAAGTGTGTATGTGATTTTTCTAGCAGTTTTCCAGAGTTCATGTATATGGGTATTATCAGTATAAATTCTGTGTTGCCAAAAATAAAATAGGTGTTGCTAATACTCATTCCCTTGGTGCTGCCTAATTAGATGCCAATCTGATTGCAAATGAAATGGCTTTTTGAAATGTGGGCTTAAGCTGATGGGAAACGTGGTCTGCCAATTAAAGAATAATAGGCTAAGAACTTAGGTCATGATTTAGTGTATCTTGAAGTTGCTTTCACTTATTTCTTTGGAAGGTTTTGTTTTGTCTTCTCCTTCCCTCCCTCCCTTCCTCCCTCCTTTTTTTTTTTCTTTCTGAGCACCTTTATTTTGGCAACAACCTGCCATATCACCACTAGGTAGGAGTGAGGTTTGCCAGACATTTCAATAGTGACTTTGAGCAGGTGGTAGGAAACCTGATTGTAGAAGGCTCCGTTCTTTTACTGGTTTACCTCCTTCTATGAAAATATTACTATCTCTAAAAAAATAAAGACACTGGGAGAATCTTTCATTTTTGTCTTTTTAGGTGCTTACTAAAAACCATTGATATATATAATCCAATTAAAAATACTTCAGTTAAAACTGACATGCTATCAATTGTAATATGTAGCCTCTCATTTCAGAGGTTTAAAAAGATATTTATCTTAATGAGCAAATGAAAAGATGTTCAACATTGCTAGCCATTAGGGAAATGTAAATCAAAACCATGAGATAACAGCCCACACCCAGTAGGATGGCTACTATCTCCCCCTCCCCCCCAAAAAAGCTCAAACAATAGTAAGTGCTGACAAGGGGGCAAGGGTGTAGAGAAGCTGGAGTCTTTGTGCATTGTTGGTGGGAATATAAAATGCATTCTCTGTGGAAACAGTATTCAGTCCATCAAAAAAGTAGACATAGAATTAACCATGTGAGCCAGCAGTTCCACTTCTGGGTATATACCCCAAAGAATTGGGGTACATCCATGTTTATAGCACATCACTCACAGTAACCAAAAGGTGGAAGCAGCTCACGTGTCCACGGGTAGATGGATGAACAGAACAAGACATGGCAGACACATACAATGGAATATTACTCAGCCTTAAAAAGGAAGGAGATTCCGCTTTTGCTACACCATGGATGAACCTTGAGAAAATTATACTAAATGGAATAACCCAACCAAAAATGGCAAACACTGTATGATTCTACTTATACGAGGTACCTAGAAGTAGTTGAAGTCATAGAGACAGAAAGTGGCGGTTCCCAGGGACTGGGGGAAGGAGAAAATGGAGAGTTAGTGTTTAATTAGGGGACAGGATTTCAGTTTTGCCAGACAAAAAGAATCACGTTTTGTGGTGGTTGTGACTACACGACAGTCTGAATGTACTAATATCCTGAACTGTGCACTGAAAAATGGTTAAGAGGTGAATTTTATGCATATTTTACCCCATTTAAAACAATCTTTACACTGTGTTAGGTATTAATTGGTGGATAATTTTTAAAGTAGACTGCTTTTGCTCCACTTATGGAAGGATAATAATCGGAGGGGCTTTGAGTTTCTGTTGAATTTTAAAAGAAACTGTGCTGTTTTCGTGTTTGGGTCATATCCCTCTGTTCCTCTCTGACAGACCTTTGGCATGGCTGAGGAGTACCATCGAGAGTCCATGCTGGTCGAGTGGGAGCAAGTGAAACAGCGAATCCTCCACACACTGCTGGCATCAGGAGAAGATGCTCTGGACTTTACTCAAGAAAGCGAGGTAGGTTGAGTCCAAAAGATAAACCAGTACTGGTGCGCCCGGGTGGCTCGGTCGGTTGAGCATCCGACTTCGGCTCAGGTCATGATCTCGCAGTTCGTTAACTTCAAGCCCCGTGTTGGACCCTGTGCTGACAGCTCGGAGCCAGGAGCCTTCTTGGGATTCTATGTCTCCCTCTCTCTCTTCCGCTTTCCCACTCGTGTTCTCTCTTCTCTCTCTCTCTCTCTCTCTCTCTCTTTCTCTCTTCTCTCAAAAAATGAATAAACATTAAAAATTTTTAAACAAAAAAAGATAAACTACTACTAATAAAAATATGAGGTCAAGGAGTGCTCATCCACTAGACTGCTGGTGGTCTTGGCACAGATGACCACTATCTCCCCCTAGAGACCGTTTCTTTGCTTGACCTCCAGGACGCCCACATTTGCTGGTATTTCTTTCAGCTCAGCCTCCTTTGCTGAATTTTTCTGATTCCTTGACCTCTAGGTGTTTGAGTGTCTGGGACTCAATCCTTGACCTGTTCTTTCTCCCTCAGTCACTGCCTTGTTGATCTCACCTGGGCATGTAGCTTTAAATACCATTTCTATGCTGAAGACTCAGATTTACCTTGCAGCCCCAAACCCCAGACCTCTTTATTTGGTGGCCTTCTTGGCTCTACCGGCACATTTCCTAGCCATCTCAAGCTAAACACGTCCATAACTGAGTCATTAGAGCAGCCGCCCACCACCTCCCTCTCCATGCCAGCCTGCCAGCCTTCTCTCTTCAGAGTTTATCATCTCTGTAAATGGCATTTCCAGTTTTTCACTTGCTCGGATCAAAAACCTCGGATTCATTTGTGTAATAATGTGAGCAACAGACCCATAATGGCCATTCTTTACTATTGGTATAAAAAAAAGTAGTTTCAGATGAGTTAGAGGTACAGATTCAAAAGTATAATGTAAAAATTACCATGTAAGACATTTCAAGTAATGTTTCCAATGCCTCCTGGTAAATCTTTTTTCCCACAATTTGTTTCATGACTGGCTAGCGTTCCGTTTCTCACACGAGGTGGGCCAGCTGAGAGTCAGAGAGACATGTAACATACTGGTGAGACCCAGGACTGTTGGCTCTAGACCATCATTCTGTTGAAGTCTGGGTCGAAGGTAGGTAGCTTGGCAGGTGTATCATGGCTGTGGGGTAATAACTTCATACATCCCATATCTACACATCTGTTCCTGACTTAAAAATCAGTTTTTTCCATTAAGTTAGCCCCCAAATAAACACTAAAGACTTTGGTCTTAGGAAATTACTTATTAAGGACCCTGTTCCACATTTCTTACACTCAAAGACTTCAAAGACTAAGATCAGAGTCTTTGGGAAAGAATTAATGTATAAACCCCTTGGCCAACCTAATGTTTCATTCTCTGTTTCTTGTGAGTCCGAACAGATAAGTAGAACAGCTCATGGTTTTATAAACTCTATTTTTTAAAATGGTGTTAATAGGTTGTGGTCTGTATTGGGATTTGGAAGCAATTATAAGCTGCTAATGAGATGTTCTTTTTTGATTGCTCTTTTCTTAAAAATAGGTTAGTCTATTTAGTAGACTTTTCTTCCTTGACCTCCAGTCCCCTTGGAAGAAAGTTATCGATAGTTTTGCTATATTCTCCATTGTGACATCTAGCAGAATGGATAGCTTTGCTGTAAAAGCTGGCAAGGGATGCAGATGGTTCTCTCTTCAGGTTACCTAGGGAATTGCTGTTTTCTGGAACCTTCTAGATTTTGTTTGTTGTTGTTTTGAACTTCTTTCCTGAAGTATAACATGTATATACAGAAAAGTACGCACATTATAAGTATGCTGTTGGGGGATTATCACAAGTGGCACATACCCAGATGAAGGAACAGATCACTGCCAGCACACCAACAGCCCTACGTGGGTGCCTTTCCAGTCACTGCCTCTCACCACCATCAGCGGAACCACTGTCCTGACTTGTAACATCATAGTTTAATTTTGCCTGCTTTTTTGTTTTGAACTTTATATAAATGAAGTCATACAGTATATGCTCTTGTTCCTGGCTTCTTTTGGTTAACATTGTATATATTGGTGCATGTAGTTGTGGGCCATTCATTCTCATGGCTGAATAGTATAACTACAATCTATCTGTTCTTGGGTTGATGGACATTTGGATAGTTGCCAGTTCTTTGCTTTTATGAATAGTGCTATTGTGAACATCCTTGTACGTGTCTTTTGGTGAACATATGTTTGCATCTCTGTTGGGTACAGCTAAGAGGCTGGGTCAGAGGGTATGCATGTGTTCAGCTTTGGTAGGTACTGCCAAACGGTTTTCCACAATGGTTGTATCGATGTACCCTCCCACCAGCAGTATGTGAGAATTCCATTTGTTCCATACCCTTGCCACACTTGGCCTTTTTTTCTTTCTTTCTTTCTTTCTTTCTTTCTTTCTTTCTTTCTTTCTTTCTTTCTTTCTTTCTTTCTGTCTGTCTGTCTGTCTGTCTTCTTTTAATTTAACTGTTTCTACAGGCTTCTCCCTTGTAATTTTCTTCAAAGCGATAGAAAGGTGATGTTATCTCCAGTGGGGCAGACATTTTCCTCTACCCTATTTATAGGAAACCACATGGCATGAAGGCCAGAGATAGGCTTTGGATTCCTGGACCTGGGTGTCCTTATTGTCGATGGCCTCTCTGGAAGAGGCATCCTAAGGAGCATAGAGCATGTGCGCAGTGCCCCTCCCAGAACGGCAGACACTGCACACACAGCACATCCCCAGCGGTATCTACAGCGGTGTTAGTGTTTGTAAGCCACATATCAAGTTCATTTTAGTCATTTCAATATGGATCTGTCCCCGTTTAGGGCTCTCCCTTCGTTTATAAAGTATCTCTAAGAATGTGGGGCACCTGGGTGGTTCATTTGGTTAAGCATCCGACTCTTGATTTTAGCTCAGGTCACGATCTCCTGGTTCATGAGGTCGAGCCTGTCGTGGGGGGATCAGAGCCTGCTTGGGATTCTCTCTCTTCCTTTCTCTCTGTCAAAATAAATAAATAAACATTAAAAAAAAAAAAAAAAAAAAAAAGAACACATATGCTTTGAAGCAAGGAAGAGGCTTTTGGAATCCCTGTGCCTCTACTTGCATGTGGTTAGTGGGAGGAGGAACACCCCAGGCCTACACGGCTTGCCTGACAGCACATGGGGTTTGAGCAGTGTTGGGAATCTTTGGTACATCTTAGCCAACTTTTAAAACAGTATTTAAAAGTCAACTTTTATCTAAATTCTGTATTGTCTAGCGCCTGTGTTGGTTTTAGACATCGTAGATGGTTCTGGAATGTCTTGTCTGGGGAATGACTGAGCCTAACAAGCAACAGGCTCCATTAAGAAGCTAAGTTGTAGCTTAACTACAGATAGTGAAGGTAACATTTTACACTGTGATGTGCAAAAGTGCGTGTTGAATATAAGGTCTTATTTGATAATGGACTTAATAGCAAATTTCATTAATTCCCAGTCACAAAACCCTTCTACATTTTACTATCTCTGAAATCAGGGTGTGTTTTAAATCCAGCGTCATGATTCAGTGGAGAACATTTTTCCTTTCCTAGTGGTACATAAATAACATGTCTTAATAGTAGATGATGTATTAGATTTGATGCAATACAGTAAAATAGAGACCAACAGAGTGTAATTGGAAAACTCCAGACTGCATGATTCCAAGCTGTATTTTAGATTCCTTGTTACTTTCCTGGGGTGGGGGGTTGTTTCACATATCAGAATTCGAGTAGGATTTCAAGTGTAGAAAATGCTCTTTAGTTCTTTCAAAAAAGCAACTTAAAAAATCCAAACAGGCTCTGGGGCATCTGGGTGGCCCAGTCAGTTAAGTGTCTGACTTCAGCTCAGTCCATGGTCTCATGGTTCGTGGGTTCGAGCCCCATGTCGGGCTCTGTGCTGACAGCTCAGAGCCTGGAGCCTGCTTTGGATTCTGTCTCCCTCTCTCTCTCTCTCTGTCCCTCACTTGTACTCCCTTTGATGCAAAAATAAATAAGCATTAAAAAAATTCAAAGAGGCCCTTCATTTTAATGTCATGCTGCATGATACCTGAGTACCTTCTTGCTCAATATGCTAAGAGTAGAGGGATATAGATGCACTGCTGAGAACTCTGCCGCTGCCTCCCTCCCCCCACTCGAAAATAACCTCGGACAGCAGTGCGCAGGGTGTCCTGCTGGTTCCTTCCCTCACCCATACGCACCCTGGTCGGCGTACGTCCATCTGATCGGTAATCACTTTATTCCATAAATGACACCATTTTATATATTAGATTCTACAACTTATTATGGTTTGATTTTTCTGAACTGATTGGGAGCCATTTCTAGGTTAGCACATGTAGCTGTCTGCCATTTTTAGTGCCTCTATAGGTTTCATTATATAAATGGCCCAAAGTACTCTTCCCACTTTGTCCATGAAGAATGAGGCTCCAAAGAAGTTAGATGTCATTACCAAAGGTCACACAGTTGGGTTGTGTTTAGAACCTGGGTCCTCTGGTCCCCAGTTGGTGTTTTTTTCCTAGTAGCAATAGGCTCCTGTGTACAGATTTTACAGCTAGCTACTCTGAATTAATCACTTTAGTTCATTTTGCTTATGTAAAACCAAACATTCCACTTGGAAATTAAAAAATATCTTCCAGGGGCGCCTGGGTGGCTTAGTCGGTTAAGCGTCCGACTTTCGCTTAGGTCATGATCTCGCGGTTCGTGGGTTCGAGCCCCGCGTCGGGCTCTGTGCTGACTGCCGGCTCAGAGCCTGGAGCCTGTTTCAGTCTGTGACTCCCTCTCTCTCTGACCCTCCCCTGCTCACGCTGTCTCTCTCTCTCTCTCTCTCTCTCTCTCCTAGAAATAAATAAAACATTTAAAAAAAATTTATCTTCCTTCTGTAGTATATAGATCACGTGTGTGTGTGTGTGTGTGTGTGTGTATTTTTTTTTTTTTTTACTACATACTTACTCTGCTAGGAATGCTAGTTACATTCCTTTTAGAATGTGCCCTTCTTGGGAAAAGAGTTTTATTTATTCCTGGATATTCTTTCTACAAAAGTAGCTGCTTCATAAAAGCTTGTGATTCCCTCCTGCCACCCTCCAACCACTTCCTACCTGATCTGGAATCCTCCCTTATTGTTTGGGGAATATCGTCTACTCTGAGAAGACTCTTTTCATGTCTGTGCTCTGAGAGGCTGCTGTTTCTTACATCGTATCTCTAGACTCTAGATGAGTCCCTCTCTGGCTCTCTCACCTTCCCTGCCTTTCTGGTCTCTGATTCCCTGCCCCTGTCGTCCTCATGGTACGGCCCTCAGGCTTCAGTGCAGAGAAACCCAAATGTCCAAGGCGTTCGGACTGTTCCTCGCACACAGCCCTCTAGCAGCTCTTGGGTTTGAAATCCCAGTGAACGTTTGCTGGCTCCTCAGCCCAGGAATGTGCGTGTGCACATCCAGTTTCTGGGGTAATTGACTTTATGTGCTGTGAGACGGAGGCTCGGCCAAGGGCAAATAAAGGAGAGCTACCCTTGAAAACAAGAGCATTAGGCAAAATTAATTTAAATGGAAATTTGAAGGCTGAAAACCAACTACTTTTTAAATGGATAATTTTAAAAATTAGGTTTTAGTACTGGAAAATATTTCTCAAGGCTGTTTATGTATATGGAGCTGAAACAACCGTGTCCTTGCAGAAATGTTTTAGTGTTGTGTTCCCCTCTTTATCCTCTTGGTCATTCCCCTGAATAGGCTACTGGAATTAACAAGTTTAGTGCCCTGTGTTTTTCAAAAGACTTCGGAAGCATCAACATTCATGTGGTTAGTTCTGTTCCAGAAGGGTGGCTGATTGTCGAATAGAACAGTCCTCAACCCTGTGTTACTGGGAACACTCAGAGTTAGTCCAGAAAGAGAAAATGAGCTGCCGGCCGGTGGGGGAGGAAAGGGGGGGTTCTGTTCATACGATTGTGTTTATTTTAGAAAAATGAGTTGAGAATTTCCAGCCAGCTCAGAGTAAAATATTTTAGGTTATGTTTCTCTAGTGTCTGTATCTATCCATTGTTGTTCAGTATAGGATTTATTCCTACTTTCATTACGGTTGTTTATTTTGTTTTGTTTAAAAAGTGGTAATAGCTAGTGTTTATTGGCCAAGTGTTAGGCCCTGTTCTGACTTCTTTCTGCTTAGCCCTCACAACAATGCTGTGCTGTAAATACCGTTTTTATCCTTGTTTAATCTTTATTGCAAACCCGAGGTGGATACCATGACATCCCCTGTTTTACAGCAAAAGAAACCGAGGCTCAAAAGAAGCAGTACACGCAGTCAAGATCACATGGCTAGTGGGCAGTGGAGACAGGATTTCTGACCACTCCCCTCTGGTTCTTCGATGGCTGTCTTTGGGAGTTTGCCCTGGTGGACACTGCGGGGCCAGGATGTGCTCTCAAACCATGGCTCCACTGCCTCCCATTGGAGTGACCTTGGACAGGCTGCCTTCTGTGTGTTTTGGTGTCTTCATCTATAAAATTGATAGGAGGGACGCCTGGGTGGCTTAGTCTGTTAAGCGTCCGACTTTCGCTTAGGTCATGATCTCGCAGTTCGTGGGTTCGAGCCCCGCGTCAGGCTCTGTGCTGACTGCCAGCTCAGAGCCTGGAGCCTGTTTCAGAGTCTGTGTCTCCTTCTCTCTCTGACCCTCCCCTGCTCACGCTGTCTCTCTCTCTCTCTCTCTCCTAGAATAAATAAAAATATTAAAATAATTAAATAAATAAAATTGATAGGATAACAGTGCATCGTCTTACTGGGTCGTGAGACTTAAGACCATGCTCAGCAAGTGTAGCTGTTATTATTATAACCTGGCGGTTTTCACCAGTTCTGTTTCAGATAGCAATGCTTTCAGCTGTGAGTAACAGAAAATCCGTTTCGGCGGCTTGCCTAAGGATTTCTTTTTCTCACCTAACAAGACGTCCGTGGGCGTGGAGAGTGTGGGCCTCCATTCAGCTGTTCTGCAGTGCCGTCAGAGACGCAGCGCCTCTCTCTGTTGGGCACCGTCCTCGGCACATCACTTGCTTCAGGCTCACAGGATGGCTGCGGCAGCCCTATACTCCCCGTTTACACTGGGAGCAGGCGGGGGCGTTATAGGCCATGCCAGGTTCTTTGTGCTCCCTTTATCAGAAGGAGCAGAAGCTGTCCCCAAAATGTACTCCAGACTTGTGCTTCATCTCGTGGGCTAGAACTAGGGTCCACAGCCACTCCTAACTGCAGTAGAGGCTGGAGGAACGTATATTCAGTAGCGTGAAGAGGTCAGCTCACAGGGGCCTATTGTTAAATTTACAGAAATTTTGCCATCTATCTGATACTCCTTGAGATAGCTTGAAATTGGTCATGGTGGGAGTACTTATATCATGGAAACCAGCCAACGCTACAGATCAGGCCCCTTCCCCATGCTGGTTGTTAAAACATTTACCAGCACACTGTTAGGTATCTTAATTCCACATGCCAGACTGGAAGGAATCAGGGAGTGGGGGTGAGAAGCAGGGGTTTGAAGTAGTCACTGGGTCACGCAGCCAACAGCATCTGCCAAAGTCAGCAGACTGTGAAAAGTTGTTAATAGCAGGGAGTACAGAAAATCAGAGCTGAGGAGGCCCTTCTGAGCTGTGTAGGGCGTCCCTGTCATTTGACTGGTGGGAACCCGAGGCTCCAAGAGAATGTGCTCTGCCCCAGACCCCAGAGCCAGGGAGTCAAATGGGTGTCCCGGTTCATCCTTCAGGACCTGAGGGCTTACGTCTCACCTTTCTGCCTCCCGCCCTCACCCTCTCTCCTGTCTACACTACTCCCTGTGCTGCCCGCACAGATATTCCTTTTACCAGCTTTAGTAGTGCCAGGAAGTTTTGCTGCTGTCTTCTGTCTGTTTCCCAGAAAGCCCATTTTAAACTCTCCCACCTTTTTTTTTTTTTTAAAGATTTTAGAGAATATGGCATCAAATTTTTTTAAATGTTTATTTATCTATTGGGGGGTTACAGAGAAAAGGAGAAGAGAATCCCCAAGCAGGCCCCACACTGTCAGCACAGGACCCAACATGGGTCTTTATCTTAGATCCGTGAAATCATGACCTGAGTCGAAAGCAAGAATCAGATGCTTAACCAACTAAGCCACCCAGGCACCCCAGCATTGAATTTTTTTTTTTAATGAGAGAAACTTAAAGAATTTGCTGTAACACAGTATAAACTAATGTAGTGGAAATTTCAGAATATACCTAATGGAAGATACCTAATTTTGACCCATACTTGTTTACAGTAGGGAATGGAGCTTAGCTAAAGATTGACTTTAGTCTTTCTAAAAAAAAAAGTGACAGGGCACCTGGGGGCTCAGTCGATAGAGCGCCCAACTTCAGCTCAGGTCATGATCTCATGGTTCGTGAGCTTGAGCCCCGTGTCAGGCCCTGTGCTGACAGCTCAGAACCTGGAGCCTGCTTCAGATTCTCTCTCTCTCTCTCTCTCTCTCTCTCTCTCTCTCTCTCTCTCTGCCCCGTCTACTCATGCTCTCTCTCTTTCTCAAAAAAAAAAAAAAAAATTAAAAAGATTTTTAAAAATAAGTAAGTGTAATCAGGTTTTCCGTATGTTTGTGTCTGATTGCCCCCATGAATGGTAAACTCTCTGGGGACAGGCTCCATGGATTGGCCTCTTGTCATTCCTGTGGGCATGGCACTTGCACGCAGCTATACGTGAGGCAGGCACTTAGCAAACATTTACTGAATGAATGAATGTATGAATACCCAACTTAGACTAGTTTCATGTCTTCAGATGTAGAAAGTTAATCAGCAGCTGTTCTCTTACTGTGGGCTCTGGATTGTAAAAGCCTGAATCTCCGTATCGGAACCCTGTAAGCCCCAGCCCCTTAACCATCTGACGTGACTGACGAAAGGAAACGGGAGGCCCACAAATAACAACAGCTTCATGGGTGTGAAGACCTGGACAGAGAGGATGGGGTAGAGATGGGGCTTGGGACTGAACCGATTGTTGGAAAAACATGTGTTTCCAGGAACAGTCATTGAGATCTCCGTAGAGTTTATCTGCCCTCCTGCTATTTTTGAGTTGGGTCTCATGCCTGCTCCCTTCTTTTGTATTCATAGGAAGGGAGTATCATCTTATTGAAACCCCTAACATCATCATTTTGAGGAAATCTGGCTAGGCAAGAGACTTCTCACAGCTTTGTTAAAGTCAAGCATATATTTATAGGATTTTTTTTCTTTACATGACTGAATGCTGTTCTTAATGCTGCCTGTGTATTTACCTACAGCCAAGTTATATCAGTGATGCGGGACCCCCTGGTCGAAGCTCTCTGGATAGCATTGAGATGGCCTATGCCCGGCAGGTGAGCATTCTCTCAGAGAAGATCAAAACCAGGACAATTCTATGTGGGTGCTCGGGGGAGTGAAAGAGAACCGTGGCTTCATGTGAAAGTCAGAACCTGAAAGTAAGTTGGTTTTTTGTTCAGAGGACTGGTTAATATTTTACCACCTCAGTCCCTGGAGAATTCCATCAAATTGGGTAATAGAATGAGTCACATTTGACTTGGGGAAATGGAAATCTGCCCTCTACACTGACCCAAGGCGTCTCATTTTGCATTTGGCAGTAGCCCATGTACAGTACAGCCTTGAGTAATTGCACCGCATAGCAAATAGAGTTCTCTATTAACCTGAATTACATAGTAGGCTGATGGTATTCTCAGAAATCTTCCTTCACCCCTTGTTGTTGATAGAAATTTTCTAAATGCTTTTCTGCCTGGTAAGCACAGTGTACTCACCACTCTCTAATATTGTTGTCCTGGACAAGCTCATGGTGTTTTAGGGGCTGTGGCTCTGGCTGTGTGTGGCGGTCACACAGTGGCATGGGGTGGATTGAGATGCTTTGTGGTGAGCACAGGGACTGCTAGACTGAAGCTGCCCTAAGGACACAGCGCAGACCTGGAATTGACTTCCTGAATAAAACAGCGCTGGCTGCCTATGTGTTTTATTCTAATTTGCTGCTTCCCTACACAAAATAGTGTCAAGAAAGGGAAACTGTTTTGTTTCTTGACTTGAGGGTGGTGAGCCCGCACCTCTTTTAAAAAAAATTTTCTAAATGCTTTTTTTAGGTTTCTCTCCTTGGGCATACCATTGCTGGCCACTCTCCTTCCAGCTCCCTTGTGTTTTACTAGGAGGCCTTCATTTATTTTCTGCTCCACGTTTCATATTGCTCTCTTTCTCCCCACCACACCTCCAGCCTTCAAATTTCATCTCCCTGGCACCTGGGTGGCTTAGTCAGTCGAGTGTCCAACTTCGGCTCAGGTCATGATCTCACAGTTCGTGGTTTGAGCCCCAGATCGGCCTCTGTGCTGACAGCTCAGAACCTGGAGCCTATTTCAGATTCTGTGACTCCCTCTCTCTCTGACCCTCCCCTGCTCACACTGTCTCTGTCTCTCAGAAATAAATTAAAAACATTAAAAAAAATTTTTTTTTAAATTTCACCTCCATATGTGGGTACTCCTTCCACTGCTGCAGCTACCACATGAAGTTGTAAGCTTGTGAGTAGAGAAGATGCCTCTTCTCTGTCTGTGAAAGTAAGACTCCATGAAACTAACATTTTCCAGACTTGGGACACCATGTCCTGTTTACATGGCTGTCCCACCAGCAGAGAGTAAATCTTTATATCCTGTGTTGAACAGAAATCCTTACAGAGGGGAGGCCCCTCATAAATGCACAGTGAGGGAATATACCCCACCTAATCGTGTAAAAACCATTTTATTTCATCTCTGTAATGCCCTGGAGTCTACATGATACTGTCCCTCATACAGAGTAGAGGGTGGAGTTCTTATCTATGGTCTAACCTCGCTACTGTGTTCAGTCCTTGGTAGGGCAAGGACTTCTTCGTAGGCAATGAGTAGAACCTACGAGTTCTTAATGTCATTATTTAAGTGTTTTGTTTTTTTTAAATAAAATTCAAAGTAATAGTGGTGTTCCCATACGTTAAATATCACACAGTTCCCTTTTCTTGAGAAAACTTTCCTAAGGAGCAGGAATTCTGTCCTGGATATATGGCTACTCCAGACACACGGCAATTGTTGTTCTAACCCATGTGGAAGGCTGCAGCCTGACGCTCCTTACTCAGTCCACCAGCCTTGGCCTGGAGCCATTCGGGCCTTTTGTCAGCAAAGGTTACCAGATTTTGCCTCTCTTCCTAGGAAAGCAGCAGCCAAAGTCTTCCCCTTTGGTCCTTGCTTGCCGGGACTGGGGGTCTGCTGGGCAGAGAGGTGCAGAAGTGCCTGTGGCCTCCCCCACCAGGACCACCCTCCCTCCATTCTTCAGCTGCTGGGAAGGCTGGGGTAGCAGTTAGCTGGGGTGTGTTGATGCTGCCGCCCAAAGTTCAGAGGCGCACCTGGGAAGCTGGCCAGAGGCCTTGACCTCCAGGCAGTGTGGATAGCTCAGCCACACCTAGGAAGGAAAGGTTGGCTGAAACTTGTGCTGCTGAGTGTTGGGCAGAAAGCTGGCTTCAGAGCTGCCTTAAGAGGTTTTAAAAAGAAGAAGAGAAAATGGAAATTGTGGCATTTACTTTGCTTTTCATTTCAGATTTATATCTATAATGAGAAGATTGTAAATGGGCACCTGCAGCCTAACCTCGTGGACCTGTGTGCTTCGGTGGCGGAGCTGGACGATAAGGTAGTGCCTGGAGCTAACCCAAGGAGAGACGTGGTGGTGTCCGGAGTTCAGATGGGATTAGCAGCTTGCTGACTGGGCAGAAGTGTGCCCAAGAGACACTCTGCTCCGTGGAATAAAATGTTAACTGTCCTTCAGAGTTTTATTTTAAATAACTTTGGGGTAGTTTTTTGATGATAATGCTATGTACGTGCATTTTTAATGCATCTTCAGAAGGCCCAGCTGGGATCAGTGAATGGTCACAAGAGGTCTCCTTGAGCTGTATCGCTTTGAAGTCCTGTCAGGCTTCAACTCTTCCCTCACCAGTGTCCCTCCTTAGACTAACGGACTCTTACAAGAGCTGAATTATAAAGGTGATGAGGTTTTCACACCCGGGAGCCCATTGAACTTGACTCAGATGTGGTCCTTAGGTGCATTCTTTATATGCCGCTGGCTCCCTTCCTTTCTGACTCCCCATCTTTATGCCTGTCCCTCAATTCTTATCCCTGGCCAGTTTTCTCACCCTGGGAGGAAAAAAGCAGGTGGTTGGATTGGTAGGTGGCCTGGAAGAAAGGGAGAGCGGGGGAAGGATATAACGGAAGCAAACACTTATACACAGATTATAAGGATTATTATTATTTTGGTCCAACTTTTTTTTCCCCCTTAATCATAAAATACAAGGCAATGCAAGCAAATCTAAGGAGGAAAGTTAAGAATCCACCTACCATCTCACCACTTAGAAAGAGTCACATTTGGGTAGATTTTCTACAGTTTTAGTTTCTCAGAAAGACAGTGAAAACAGGATTTTCTCTCTTCCTGTGGAAGAAGTGTAAGCCTGCTTTTCTCCAATCAGTACTGTCTTCTAAGGATTCTTAACTTTAGAATATTGCAGAACATTCAGGGAACCCATTTTTAAGGAAGGATTTACAGCCAGGAGGATTCTTGGGAGAGGGCATCCCTTACGTGTGGTGGTAGCATCGAGGAGAGAGAGTGCCCATTCCTTTCCTGGCAGGCTCTCGTGGAGGCATCTTTTGAAGGGAGTGAGTGGGAAGGAAAATGGGAGGCTGTGACACTCACAAAATGGGGTAAGAGCAGTGGCCCCTGGAGAGTCTCTGGGAGGACAAAACCTATATTATTTAGGTTAAACTCCTTATTTTAAGCCTTAAGAAACTCAAATGACCTTCTAAGGACTGAAATGCAGCTACTTGAGTTTAAACTCCTGGAGCTTTGGACAATTATTAATGTATTCACTCTCTTGTAAGGAATAACCCACTGAGATTCAGTGTTCCTTTTACTGTCGTGTGGTCTCAATTATGTGGGCGGTTATGTCAGACCCGGAATAGTAATTGATCTGAAAACCCACGCAGGACAGGAGGGTGCTCCTCAGAAGACGGAGTCTGGCAGCTGGCGGGGCACAGGCGCAGCTTCTGTGCTGAGCTTGAAGCCTGAGGGCCTCAGACAGAGGGCATGAACCTCTTCCCCCTCCTTACCTTCTCCGCCTTTGAGGTCAGAGCCTCGAAGAGCCAGGCTGTCTCTCCAGCCCTGCAGCGTTGTCACGTGCAGTTTATTTATGTGCAGAACATCTCTGACATGTGGAACATGGTGAAACAGATGACAGATGTGTTGTTGGTGCCGGCCACTGATGCCCTGAAGAGCCGCAACAGCGTGGAAGTGCGCATGGACTTTGTCCGGCAGGCCTTGGTTTACCTCGAGCAGAGGTAAGGCAGCCCTGGCCCAGCGGGGCTGGCTCCAAAGCTCCCGGAAGCCAGCCATTTCTCGTGTTCAGTAGTCCTTGGGCTGAGCACCCTGTGCCTGGTACAATTTAACCAAGGTTGAGCGCGGCTGAGAGATAAAATCCTGCTTTCAGAAACACTTCTTTACCGGGACTGTTTCTGCAGCAGTATAAAGTCAGGGTGAATGCGAGTGCTGTCAGACTTCATTTTCTCTTTCTCTGCTCTCTGTCCCTCAGTATGGAGACCTCATGATTCTTAGGCCATGATGCCTTAGGTCAGGATCCTGTTCCCTAATGCACTTCAGCCATTACTCCTTAGGCTCTTTTGTTTTCTCTCAGCATTTTAATTTTTACACCGGGCGATATTATCACCTTGGAGCCTTAGGAAGAGTCCTTGAACCTTTATTTTTCCTTCTGGCTCTGTTCTGTTAATCCCTATGCATCTGGATCCTTCCCAGCTGCTAATGCCTGTGATTTGTGCCTGGGTTTCTTTGCCACCTCCTCACTAATTAGAGTTGGTCCCTGAGGGGGTTATGGCTATGCCCTGTGCCCTAACTATCATCCCCCTCATTGGTAGGACCTATGCCATTCATCCCTCCCTGTGGACACTCCTTCAAGCTCTGAACTTGCCAGCAGGGGTTGTCATGAGTGTGCAGTACACCCTCTGTATTTCAGAGACGAGCTGCTGGGCCTCTGCTAGTTCGGGAAGAGAAAGCCAAGTTGAATACACTTGCTAAATTGCAACTCTTTGCCAGGGAGCTGTGCAGCTGCCAGTCCCCTTGTAGTGTGGTTGCCCTTTATCAACAAAATAATACTTCATTAGGGAGTCCTAAGATCTCCTTGTGAATTAACCAAGGTAATTCAGACTTGGTATAGCAGAGAATAGGTTTTTATCAAATACTATAATAATTATACAATAGCCACATGAGATGAACACCATCAGCCATAAACTTCCCTTGTTAAGAAAAATGTGGAACACCAAATGTTTTTTATTCTTTTTTACATAGGCACAAAAGAGCTTATAAAATATTATAATAGGCTTTTGCTAAATGTTTGCAATGTAAGTTGTGGGCACATTGATCTGGAGACATTCAGACTCTGATGTGTATGGTGGTATCCTAGAAGCAGCAGAGCAAGAGTCACATTTCTTTTCTTTTCTTTCTTTATGGTTTATTTAGTTTTGAGACAGAGAGAGAGACAGAGCATGAGCAGGGGAGAGGCAGAGAGAGAGGGAGACACAGAATCTGAAACAGGCTCCAGACTCTGAGCTAGCTTCAGCGCAGAGCTGGACGCAGGGCTCGAACCCACAAACCGTGTGATCATGACCTGAGCCGATGTCGGGCGCTTAACTGACTGAGTCCCCCAGGTGCTCTAAGAGTCATAATTTCTTACAATATATAAAACCTTTAGAATGAAATTTTTTTTTAATGTTTGTTTTTGAGAGAGAGAGAGACAGAGAGAGGGAGGCACAGAATCTGAAGCAGGCCCCAGGCTCTGAGCTGTCAGCACAGAGCCCGACGAACCACGAGATCATGACCTGAGCTGAAGTGGGACACTTAGCCGACTGAGCCACCCAGGCGTCCCCAGGATTTTTTTTTTAACGGGTATATGACTGCGCATGACTGCTTTTTCTTTAGTAAGCCCACTCTTCAGCACTGGTGTTTGACGTCACCAGTGGTACAAAGCTTTTCTTGATTTTATATCTGGTAATCCATCCCATTTCCTGTATTATTTTCATCTCATTTATTTAATTTTATATATTTATTTGTCTTAAAAAATTTTTTTCCCTTAATTCCTTTGACAGCCCTTGGAGCTGCTTGGGAGTTTGCTGTCCACAGTCACTGTCACCCTGTTGCCCCCCTTTTCTAGGGGCGTCACTCATCACCCCCCAGCAGCATCCCTTTCAAGGATTTGTTGTCCTCTCTTGCAAAAGAGACTATTTCATGATGATTATACTCACTTTTAAAGTATCTTTGCTGCCTCGAATGCTGGTGGCGTGGCAAAGTAGACCCAGCCCCAAGTGGGTTTTTGCAGATGAGGCTGAAAATGTAGGACTGGTACAGGAGATGCCAGAGGCTCCTGTGCCTTTTCACTTTTCCTCCCCCCGCCCCTTCCTGCCCCCTTTTTGATATATGAATATTTTGTTTGATTTCTTTTTGCAGTTATGATCCAAATGTGTACAGTATGTGGTTTTATGTAGTTTGCTTTTTAAAATCTTCATCAGTATCATTTTACATAACTGCATCAGATTCCATTGAGTCTTTTTTTGTGTGTGTTTGACATTTAGATGTTTCTGTCTTCCGCACACTCTCTCATTCTGTTATTTTACTTAATCTGGTGTTGAATATCTTTGTGCATACGGAGCACCTGATTTTTTGAGTCAGTCTCTTTTGTTTTGGAAAAGAAACATATTTAGAAAGTTCTTTATTCTGTTAACCCCGTATTTGAATATCTGTAACCAGAACCAGTTAATCTTAGTGTGAAAGCACTTTATAAACACTACGGGTTTTAGGGAATTGCAGGGTTTTAAGAAGCATACTGGCAAATAAGTGAAAAGGGAATGATAGAAATTCCTGCAGCCATCGGTGTGGTAATTGGTTCATCAAGGACATCAGTGGAAACTGAAACCATTAAGTACAAGACTGTCGGTGAGCAGAATATTCACATCACTTCCAAGTATTACCCTCCAGAGTACTTCTCAATTTCAGAGGGAAGGGTCCTTTTACAGTGGTGAAATCTGGTGAGGGACACTTCTAAGCAAGTGATCAAATATTACCTGCCGCGCTGTGGGGCGTGGTGGGCAGTACCAGCATCAGCTGTGTGGGATTCTTGGCAACAAAGTTGAATCTTAATTAAATCTTGAGGAAACAGTCTAGCTTGTGGGGCATTCTACCCAACAGCTGGCCTGGATTCTTTTAAAAAGGCCGGTGTCGTGGGAAATGGTGGTAGAATTACCCCAGAGTAAAGGAAGTAGAAGTGGCATGAGAACCAAGTGCATACATTTCCTCCTTGATTGGAGGGGAAACACAAACTGTAAAGGGCATTACTGGGAAATTTGAATGCAGCTTATATTTTAGATAATAACTGGTGATGATCAGTTTCTCACTGTCCTACTGGTATTGAGGGTGGGTAGGAGAATGCCCTAGTTCTTCCAAGGTACGTGGTGAAGTACTTACAGATGAAGTATCCCCTGCTTTCTGTATTTTTATACATTTTCAAAGGGTTCAGAAAACAAGTGAGTGTGTGTATGTGTGTGTGTTTGTGTAGGTGTGTATATATATGTATATATCTACAGAGAGAAAAACATGTACACAGATGCTATTAACGACGAATCTCAGTAAAAGTATATGAGCATTCATTAGGCTATTCTTTTAATTTTTTGTACATTTGAAATTTTTCAAAATAGAGTGTTTAAAAAGAATGGACCAAAGCATTCAGCTGTGAGCTGAAGCAGTATGCATTAGGCCTTAGTGCATTGGAAGTCTGCAGTCACATCCCTCTAGGGACGCCTTTGAGCATTCACAGTGATGAAAGGTGTTTACAGTGCTCTGCTCCTCCCTGAATAAGTTATATAGTTTGCTTCGTGAAGCAGGCACTGTTTCCTCCTCTGTGTTCGGTTTGAAGTCCAGGCCCTGGGGGCGCCTGGGTGGCTTAGTCGGTTAAGCGTCCGACTTTCGCTTAGGTCATGATCTCTCGGTTCTTGGGTTTTAGCCCCGCTTCGGGCTCTGTGCTGACTGCCAGCTCAGAGCCTGGAGCCTGTTTCAGTCTGTGACTCCCTCTCTCTCTGACCCTCCCCTGCTCACGCTGTCTCTCTCTCTCTCTAGAAATAAATAAAAACCTTAAAAAAAAAAAAAAAATTAAATTGAAGTCCAGGCCCTGCCCTGTGGAGTTCACGGTCTAATGTCAGAGATGTGGATACGGATACCTGTATGTGTTTTCAACCTTTGTTTTTTCTTTTCAATTTTTCCAGTTATAAGAATTACACCCTTGTGACTGTCTTTGGAAACTTGCATCAGGCCCAGCTAGGCGGGGTGCCTGGGACTTACCAGTTGGTTCGAAGTTTCTTAAACATTAAACTTCCAGCTCCCTTGCCTGGACTTCAGGTACTGGCATCTTTCTCTGTGTGATAAGTTACATGCCTGGAGCCACCTCTCTGAGATAGGCATTTGCAGTTAGATGAGGGTATGTGTGGAAACTGCTGTATGGAAAAGAGACCAGAGTGGGGCTAGGAGAGAGGCTGGGGGACCTTGGGAGACCGGGACTATGGGAGTCCAGGTGATGAGCTGTTGGTGGCCGCTCGGCTCCGTGGAGGAGGGCACAGGGGGAGGATGTCATTGGGTTCTTGATGTGTTCTGAAAATAGGCCCAGTAGGACTTGGTGAAGACTTGGATATGGGTGTGACACACAGAGTCAGGGATGACTCTTGAGATTGTTGGTTCAAACATCTGGAAAAATGGAGTTAGATATAGTTCCTAAAATGTGACTGTTTCCAGCTCATAGTCCAGTTGGGGGAATTATCTTATAGATTTAATGCCCTGTGCAAAGCAGCACTAAACTGGAGCTTTAGGCCAAGGTGGTGGGATATAGAGGAGGCTGTCTTCTTTAAGGAGGTGAGGTTCACACTGCACTTGAAAAATAGGGGCTTACCTGCCACAGGTCTTAGAAAAGGGTGTTTCGGCTGGAAGGAACAGCATGAACAGACGCACGGAGGTAGGAAAGAGTATCTAGCATAGCATATGGTGTGTGAGGTAGGGCTTGGCAAACGTGGGACCAGCAGGTGAAAGCCTTGAGTGCCAGGCTAAGCACTTTGGATGTAAATACCTCAGAGGGGTTCAAGTGGAGAAGTGATATGATCAGATCTGGTTTTAGAAAGAATCCTGTCAGGGGAAGGGTTGAGGGACCAAGAAAGGAAGTCTGAGGTCCACCGTCTGGAGGAGTAGGGGAGAAGCAGAGAGAAAAACAGTCCCTGGCTTCCATTCAGATGATGACAGGCTGGCTTTCAAGGAAAGGCTCTAGAGCCAGGCCGCATTTGCCACCTTGGACATGTTACATGACGTCTCTGTGCCTCAGTTTCCTTGCTTATAAAACACAGAGGTCCCTACCTCACAGGGTGGTTGCAAAGCTGAAGTGACTTAATATGAGGAGAGGTGAACGTGTCAAAGCCATCAAAGTTAGCTTTGTCTGCCTGCTCATTTGAGCATCTTTCCTCTTTTAGGACGGAGAAGTGGAAGGCCATCCTGTGTGGGCGTTAATTTATTACTGCATGCGCTGCGGGGACCTGCTTGCCGCCTCACAGGTGGTTAACCGAGCCCAGCATCAGCTGGGAGAATTTAAAACCTGGTTCCAGGAGTACATGAGCAGCAAGGACAGGAGGTATGGTGCATGCGATGGTGCCTCTGGAAGACGCCACGTGGAATGAGCAGGGCGGCCTCCGCTGGCGTTTGCTCTTTTTGCCCTGTGTGCGGTCAGAATAAGTTTCTGCTTGGAAAAAAAAAAAAAAAATGAAGTCTAGAAAGCGAGTAGAGCTCTCCTGAGAGTAACAGTTGAGGACATTAAAAGAGCCTGGTTCCAATGCTGAGGCTTGTGTGTTTGGGGATTTTTCTGTCCCAGTGTGGGAGGGAGGCACTGTGGCTGGGAGCAGGAGTGTACACACCCTGTAAACCCCAGGCCTGTCTAGGATGCTTTATTTCAAAGTTCTGCTGCCTTACACTTCATGTAACACTCAGTGCCTTTCTGGTTGGCCCAGTATCAAAATGTGTTGTCACACACTTCGTGGCTCAAAGGCCACAATGAGAAGTTAGTCATCTTGAAATGTAATCACTGAAACTGGTTTTTTGGTGTGTTTTCAGTTCTTTTCCTTTAAGGAACTGCTAAGGATTAATTTTTCTCTGGGTTTTACTATAATTGGGCTAAGTTCATATTCACTGAAACCCAGTTTTAATACATGTGCATGTATTTGAAACACATCGTGGTGGTTACCCTATTTTCTCCTGTGAAACATGAGCAGTACTTTTCTTTTTCTTTTCTTTTTTTTTTTCTTGAATAGTTCATTGTCAAGTTGGTTTCCATATGCCACCCAGTGCTCATCCCCACAAGTGCCCTCCTCCATGCCCATGACCCCCCTTCTCCTCTCCCCCACCGCCATCAGCCCTCAGTTCGTTCTCAGCATTCAAGAGTCTACGAGCGCTACTTTTCAAGGCAGTTTTTTAGGCAGTGTTAATGATGCCATATCCAGAGATTGGCATAGACCGCAAGCCTCTGTCTTGTTCATATTAGTGAGTTTAAAGTAGGATTCATGGCATAGGGTTCCCCAAGAGACCCTGAGGCAAGGATTTGAGTGCAAGTAGCTTATTTGGGAGATAATCTTAACATGTATAAGGGAGCGAGGAGGTCAGAATGGAGCCAAGACAGTTAAGAGAAGGACTCCCAGGCTGCTGGGAAGTGGGGTGGGGTATTCATTCCCCAGCTTTTCCGGCGCGCCCCTGAAGGCCTCTGCTCGAGGAAGCCAGTGGACGGAGAGCCGAAGGTGTTGGTGGCTGCATGTCAAATAAAGATGGTGGCAGCCGGGCAGTATGGTTGGGGGCGGCATCCGTGAAGGAAGGCTTCATGTGTGGTTGGGACCTGGGGTGCTTTCAGGTGCCCCTGAGGGTCTTCAGTGTGGAAACTTACGCTGTCTGTTCCCTTGTGTCTTTAGGTTGTCACCGGCCACAGAGAACAAGCTCCGGCTGCATTACCGCAGGGCCCTCCGGAACAACACGGACCCCTACAATCGGGCCGTGTACTGTATCATTGGCAGATGCGACATCACCGACAACCAGAGCGAAGTCGCTGACAAAACCGAGGACTACCTGTGGCTGAAGGCAGGCACTGCTTCCCTTGCCTGAGCAGGGCATTAACCCCTTCCCTCTGCTCGTGTTCCGCACGCATATTCTACCTGCTTGATGTGTGACGCCAGTAGGGCGATGGGGCTAGAGGATGTCCCGTCTCTTGACCCCAGTTTTGTGTGATTCTCAGCCAGTAACCGCAGCCATTAGCACAGCCTTGTGCTGCTGAGCAGCTACGGGTCTGCATGCCTGGCTCGGGAAGTAGTTTGTACCAATGCATGTGTTTCTCTTGGGGGTTTAGTTGAACCAAGTGTGTTTTGATGACGACGGCACCAGCTCCCCACAAGACAGGCTCACTCTTTCACAGTTCCAGAAACAGTTGTTGGAAGACTATGGTAAGATACCCGAATAGAACCACCTTCTCTGTCTTCTTCACCTAAGGGCACAATTTAGCTGTCCTCTAGGAACATCCGTCATCTCTGAACTCCAGATCTTCAGAACACAACACGGTACCGCAGTGATTTCAAATTCAAGTAGAGGCCGTGTGAGCTCAGGCAGGGTGTGTGACTTACATGGTCATATACAGTAAGCTGTTTTTAAGCTGCTCTGGTAGACATTTGCTCAGGAATAGACAGAGACAGGACTTGGCTCTTGCTTCCTTGTGGATATAATGCCTGTATCTGAGCACAGAGGAGGGGGACCCAGCTCTCCCTCATCACTGTTTCTGTTTAAGAATTCCGAGAACAAAAGAAGATCCCAGCTAGTGGCCAGCATTTGTTGAAGTCACATACCTGTGAGTCTGAGTAGAACGGAAGTATCTTTGAAATCTTCATTCCTCTCCTACTGAGTGACTCTTAGCAGGGCAGAGGAGATAAACAGCCTTTTTTATAGATCACTTTAAGGTCCTGAACTCTGTTTCTCTCCCACTTAGCCCAAGCAGTTTGGGTTTTACAACACGAGCCCACTTGCCAGTTGTGTTGTGAGGTCTGAGGAAGGTTGTGGAACCCTGTTATGGTTCATGTGGCAGTCCACCGTATCCGGGGCCCCCTTCGTCCCCTCAGCAGGCCCTCTAAGCACACGGGGCTTCTGCCTGGCGTTGGGGCTGCTAATATCCTGGCCCCCACGTCACCTGCGTGTCCTCTCCCCCAGGCGAGTCCCACTTCACGGTGAACCAGCAGCCCTTCCTGTACTTCCAAGTCCTCTTCCTGACAGCGCAGTTCGAGGCTGCCATCGCTTTTCTCTTCCGCATGGAGCGGCTGCGCTGTCATGCAGTCCACGTGGCGCTGGTGCTCTTTGAGCTGAAGCTGCTTCTAAAATCCTCGGGACAGAGTGCCCAGCTCCGTGAGTATTTGTTGGCAGTGGTACCCCCGTAACACATCCCCCGTTGGGCAGCAGCACCCCCGCAGCCGCCACCGCCAAGGATTTGGGCGGACGGTACAGACCGTGTCAGGGCAGTGGAGACAGCACTGTGCCGAGTGCTAGCTCTGGGGCCAGTCGGTCAGACTGGCCGGAGGACGGCGCAGTGCCTGGAGTCCCGAGTCACATCCCGTCAGGGCCCTGATTGGAAATCCCAGCCGCACCCCTCAGTGCACAGCTGCCTGGGGCGGGAGAGGCCGAGAGGGGCAGGAGACAAATGTGGAGGAATGCCTGCAGACGTAGCAGCGCAGCCAGCTCCCCCCACCTTGTCCCTCTGAGAGCAGCGCACTAGGAGGGGCCTGCAGAATGCTGTGTCCTCCCTCCGCTCGGGGAGAAGCTGCGGATGGGGTGGCGCGGCTGACGTTGGCAGACGCTGGCCAGGGGTGCGGGAGTAGGTGCCGCGGGGCCCTTGGATTCAGCTCCCGTGATTCCTGGTTGCCTGGGGCAGAGAGGCAGGGGGGTCGTGACCAGTTCTGTCCCCTACGGCACAGTCAGCCACGAGCCTGGCGACCCTCCCTGCATGCGGCGGCTGAACTTTGTGCGGCTCCTTATGCTCTACACCCGCAAGTTTGAGTCCACAGACCCAAGAGAGGCGCTCCAGTACTTTTACTTCCTCAGGTAAAGCTCACTTTTGATCACTGACTTCAGCTGGTTTTGGTTTCTGTCATCCTGAGAACTCGCAGAGACCTCAGGTCCACGCCAGAAACCATGTTGCTTTTGTCCCCTTCCAGGGACGAGAAAGACAGTCAAGGAGAAAACATGTTTCTGCGCTGCGTTAGTGAACTTGTGATCGAAAGTCGAGAGGTATGTCAGTCCCCCTTCTCTCCCAGCCACGATCTGCAGTGCGCACGCCCATGCCGGCGTGATGCCGTGTGGTCAGACCAGTGTGGCTATGGCAGATACGGCCTGGGGGTCAGTTGTCTTTGCCTTCTTGGTTTCTGATCACAAAAATTCAGTCTCACTGTTTTCTGATTTATGTAAACTCCTGCCTCTCCTGTTTTCTCCCTCTCTTTTGTCTCCAGGGAATTGTGGATTGTATGTATACCCTTAACCAGTAAATTGAGTAAACTTTTTTTTTTTGCCTCCGCAGTTCGATATGATTCTTGGGAAACTAGAGAATGATGGAAGTAGAAAGGTGGGTTAAATGCACCTCTAGAGATATGTTAGTTTGCATTGTCAGATGTATAATTGTCAAAAGAATATAGTTAGATTTTAGGATTCAAAGGAATAAAGATGCAAATCTTAATGAAATGGTAGTTTAAACAACAAAGAACGAAAATCACAGGCCACAAATGATGCCCTTGATTTTAACACACATTTCTATTTCTCTTTAAAATATGTAAATTTATAACGAGATAGCTTTTTTGTTCTTAGTAATCTCTACATCTGATATGGGGCCCCGAACCCACAACCCCAAGATCGAGAATCACAGGCTCCACCAACTGAGCCAGCCAGACGCCCCGATTAGATAGCTTTTTTATTATGTCCAGAAGACTCATCTGTTCATGTCTGCTGATTTTTGAGCTAAGAGGGCTGCATTTCTGCCTTCTTGGCTCAGAAAATATGCAAGAAAAGTAATTGTTTACTGCACCTACTCTCCCCAAGTAGGAAGGTTAGAAATATGCTTGACCTCCCTCAGAAGGTAGTTTCTGAGGGCTGAGAACTTCACCCTGACCCTGGAGATGCAGCTGTCTGTGAGCCTTAGTGATTCCCTGAGGCCCGTCATGTGCAGTGGGAGCCATAGGGGCAGAGGCCCTGGTCAGAAACCAGTCCTGACCCCACTCAGGTGTTCCCCCAGGGGCCTTGGGACAGCCACCTGCCTCTCTCAGGGACTCCCTTTCCTCACTTGTAAAAAATGGGTGGTTTGGACCCAGCAGTCTCAAGTTCACAGTGTTCACCCTCTCCAGCTCAGAAGAAAGGACAGTGACAGTACTGGTGACGATGGCCATGCCTCTTGAGCAGTGACATTGCCCAGGCACTATGCTGAATGCTTTATAGGTATTTTTTAATTTAATCACCACAAAAATCCAACGAGGTGTTCTTCAAGTGAAGAAAAGAAAACAGCAGTTAATTATTTTCCACAGGATTGTACAGCTAGTATAGTAGGAAGGGGAGCTGGAATTTGAACCCAGTCCTCTTGACCCCAGAGCCCATGCTCTCCACTCCTCTCCTGTGCTGCCTCCGGGGTGGCAGGAGCAGGTCACCCCGACTTGGCCCAACGCTGAGGAAGAATCGGAATGGCCCGTCCGACGTCACTCTGTCCACCCTAGCTCTTCAGTGGTTCCTGAGGCCTCTCATGCTCTCCTGACCATTTGGTTGCTATTGAATGTTGATGGTGATTTAAGAAAAAAATATCCTGATGCCATTTGCCATATATCTTTTCAGCACCAAATTTCTTTTGCCATCTGTCTTAGAAAACAAATCCAGGATTTTTCAGGAGTTTTATCTGAGCCCCCTGATTTTTCCCCCTAGTGCCTATTCATCAGCAAATATAAAATCATTGACTGTTTCACCTACCCTCTAGATCGTTTTGGACAATCAGACAGCACAGATGTCTTATTGCTGACTCCTCTGTGCTGCCCGTGAGTCTGCTTCTTCATCTGCATTTTCCTTTGTCCCTTTCAAATGTTTAATAGGATCTTACATCTTCCTGAACGCCAGAGTCTAGCGAGTGAAATACATGCATTGCCCAGGGCAAGCATTTTCAGTTAAAGTAGTTTTCAGATCCCAGCTGCTTCTGTGTGTTTAAAATAACATTTCTGTGCACCCATCTCTCTCCTCCTCCCCTCCGTAATTTGTCTTGTCAGCCTGGAGTCATAGATAAGTTTACCAGTGACACAAAGCCTATTATCAACAAAGTTGCTTCCGTGGCAGAAAATAAAGGACTGTTTGAAGAAGCAGCAAAGCTCTATGACCTTGCCAAGGTAAAACATGCCCTTTTCCTTCTTCTGGACTCAATAGAGCTGTCGGCCTTTTGGCATTAAATGTGCAAACAGCTTAACAACGATGCTGTGGCACCGCTCTCCTGGTGAGGCGTTTTCTGCTAGTGCTGAGGCAGTTAGTGGTATGGTCAGGGTGAAATTCCCATTCTACAAAATCCTGTCTGCCCCTGAGGTCGCTCTGGCCGCACAGGAGCAGCATATCGCACGGATATCCTGCAAGCCTTGGGCTCCAGTCTCCCTTGGCAGCAGAATAAGCGTCCATCACATTTCAATGGTGAAGCTTTGGGAGAAAATGCCTTCGTGCTTACCCTTCTGGTGGCCGCAGACATGCTGGTGAGCACTGTGTTAGGAAAGGCGCTTCGAGAGAACTCAAATAAGTACTTTGACCTGAGAACATATGGTGACTGCTGATCATTGCGTGGCTTAAAAAAGACTATATGCTCTTTCTTTTATAAACTGAGAAAAGTGGGCCAAAAGAAGGTGTATCATTCATTTTTTTAAAGTTTAAAGATGATTTGATTGAGATCTAATTAAGATGTAGAAAAATGTGCAAACATTAAGTGTACGGCTTGATGAGTTTTTCATAGGTATATATCTGTACCCATCATCCAGATCAGGATCCAGAATGTTCCCTTTGTTGGTTATTTTGTTTTTCCATTTCCCATTCACTGATTATTTAATCGATTCCTTCCTTAATTTAAAATGCAACAGAATGCTGACAAGGTGCTAGAGCTGATGAACAAACTGCTCAGCCCCGTCGTCCCCCAGATCAGCGCGCCACAGTCCAACAAGGAGAGACTGAAGAACATGGCGCTTTCCATCGCCGAAAGGTAAGACTGGGAGCTGGCTCCAGGGCCAGGCCGCCTGGGCCCACCAGCTGCGTCTCAGCTTTAGCAGTCACAGCATGTGGCCTCCCAGAGACTCCCCAGCCCCCCAGCACTGCTTGAGAGTTCCTTTTGCCCTCATCACAACCAGTACTTGGCGCTACCAGACTTTGAAAGTTTTGCTAGAGAGAAGGGTATGAAAGCATATGTCAGCATTCTAATCCTGCACATTAAGTTTAACTCTAGACATTGTACTCCTCTGTATACGGTTAGAAGCTGTCTCGAAGACCTTCTGGAGCGAAGCTAGTGATAGATGGAGGAGGGACTTCTTAGAGGTGGTAGTGGCCAGTGTTTTAAGAGCCACCTTCCTTCCCTCTTTGGTGACATAACTGAGTTATCCGACTTTATTTGGTGGAGCTCCCGGGCTGAGGCCACAGTCGTTACCTTTTGTGCCCTCTTACAGATACTCCTAGTAAAGTGACCCAGAGAAAACTGGGTTGGAGATGTTCTCCTGGGGCAGCACAGAAGAAGACTCCTTATCAAATAATCCAGTTAGGAAACACTCCCCAGTGGTGGCCACTGGGCTTTTGACCCATCAGAACCTTTCGTTCTTCCTGGAGATCTGGATGCTTGATGGAGGCTGGGCTACAGAGCCATGCTTCGTGCAGAATATTTACAGATGGATTCATATCAAATCCACCTTCAACTTCTTGGCCATTGGAAAAGAAGCACTATTTTCTACTCCTTAATTCACCTCATCTAGAGATTTCAAGACATTTTGACATCTTTCGAATGCTATCCTAAAGTTACAAATTGCATAGAAATTCATGATTATCCCTGTCTCCCCTTCCCTCTTTTTTGTCTTTCAGATATAGGGCTCAGGGAATCAGTGCAAATAAATTTGTGGACTCCACATTCTATCTTCTGTTGGACTTGATCACCTTTTTTGACGAGTATCACAGCGGTCATATTGACAGAGCCTTTGATGTAAGTTTTAAGAGGGGTGTTTGAAGTGCAGGTTAATGTATGCCCTTGGAAATTCAAAACACTTCATGGGATTCATCTAAAACAAAGGAATGTTACAACGTGCCTGTTAAGCGAAGGAGACAAGTTTGATCCTGGGAATTGAAAGGGGTTTTCTGTGTGGCTCTTTTTCTCCCCCTTCCCCTATTCCTTTCCTCATTAGTCTGAAAATGGAGAGGTTTCTCAGAGTAACTTGAAATCTCTGAATTTTATAATTGCCTCCGGAAATGTGTCTGGGAATTTAGTCAGAAAATTGGAACCAAAGCCTTTGAGTGTTTGAGGGGAGTAGTATTTTCTATTAAAAAGCCCTTTGTAACAAGTGAGATGCTGACCATCTGTTTAAGGAGACACGATGACTGATGGTTTTATCATATGCGGCCGGTGGGGCTTTGTTTTAAACAGATAATTGATCGTTTGAAGCTGGTGCCCCTGAATCAGGAAAGTGTGGAAGAGAGAGTGGCTGCCTTCAGAAATTTCAGTGACGAAGTGAGTCTTTTTCTTCCTGCGTTACAGAATTTTTCCCCACTTCTGCTGAAAGCTTTTGTTTTAGTGTAGCTGATGACAGTAGGAGCCCCAGCACAGTAACCGTGCAGACTGGGCTCTCTAAGGCGAGTCCCAGCTTCACATACCCTAGGTTGGCTTTCTGGGAGTACACATACCCCCCTCAGGTCATTATCCAAATTCCTGACTCAGAACACAGTTTCTTTAGTGATTAGACGTTTTCTTGGGGGCACAGCCCTGGTTGATCCTGTGTGGTCTGATTTACTTCCGCGTTATCCGCTTGTTCTGGAGGGACTCCCACTGCTTTACCTGTAAGTAGTTCCACTGGGTGTATGAAGCATGCACACTTCCTCCTTTCGCTCCTCTGAACTGTTTGTCTCGAGGAGCAGAACGGTGACCGTGGACCCAGTTGCCAGCCCCCGAGCCCCAGAGCCACTATCTCTCTGCAGCCGTGGGGCGTGACGGGCCTGGACATACACACAGGTTGTCGGCCCCAGGGCTTGGGACCTTCTCCTTACTTCATGTGTTTTCTCTGTGCAGATCAGGCATAACCTCTCGGAAGTGCTTCTCGCCACCATGAACATCTTGTTCACACAGTTTAAGAGGCTCAAAGGGACAAGTCCATCCTCTGCATCCAGGCCCCAGCGAGTCATCGAGGACCGTGACTCTGTAAGATCCCAGCGTTGGCCAGAACCATCGCTGAGAGCTCCCTTTCTGGTCTGAGTCCCTGGCACCTCCTGAGACCCCTGTTCGTGGCCCCAAATGCTCTTTTCCCTTAACTCCCCAGCAGCTGGCTAGACCTTGTGCCAGGCTCACCAAAGAAATCGAACGTTAATGGGGTTGCCATTAAAAAAAAAAAGTGGTGTCTGCAAATATCACCTTTTAAAAAATCAAACAGAATATGAATTTGCAGTGATTCCACAGGAATTTCATACACATTTTAAAATCGGAAGGTTAGTTGGTGAGTCTCAGCTCAGCACTTTGACCAGAACCATAAGTACTTCTGGTCAACACATGAATTTGATTCAGACCTTGTTTCTGCCCTCATCCGAACCTCACAGTGACCCCAGAGAGGTACCTTAAGGCAGTGATTGTTATCCCTATCTTACAGCTGAGGGAACGGAGGCCTGGCTAGGGTCAGGAAGCAGTTTGCTTTTGCAGGCCCCTCAGGTGATGGTGAAGGAGCCGTGTCCGGAAGCCAAGCCGTCTGACACGCAGCCAGGGCCCCTTCCCCTGCCTGTGGGGCCTCCGGCATTATGTGGCTCAAGCCAGCTCCAGGGGGATGGAAGCCTGCGACTCGCACGGCATGTGTCGTCCAGTCGATTTGACTAAAGGGCAAAGGTGCTTGACCCCGTTAAAAGTATCTTTCCCTTAACTTCCCCACTTCATGTTTGAAATCCTGCCTTCTGCCTTCAAGGGTGTCTGTGGGCTCTCAGCTGTGACCCGACAGGCACCGTCCTGACAGAACTGCTGTCTCATGAGTGATGGTGGAAATTTTTACCTCCAGCAGCGTACGTGGCAGTGCCCGGAATGGTCCATGAGTGGTAGGCCCGTCCGCGGTGCCCCAGAGGCAGCTGCTGGGTCTGCCAGCCACCCTTGGGCAGGCGAGAGCCTAGAGCACAGAAAATATACACGTCACATGTGCCAGCAGTGGCTCACTGTGCCTGGGCCTTGGCAGACGAGTGTTGAGCTGGTGGATGTTTCCAGTGCTCTGTGGGCTGCCCACAAGGCCATGGGGGCGGGGGGAGAGGTTGCTACCCCGCAGAGAGTGCAGCTGTGGCCTGGCCAGCCCTTTCCCACAGGTGAAGGGAACGGTTTGAAGACCAGCCGAATTCACATTCTCTGTGTCTTAAGCTCTCTCTTTTAGGCACTTGGGTTTTACATACTATGAATAAAGCCCTTCTCCTGTCTGCCTTTCACCCGCTGCTCCTTTTCTATTCAAGGTAGGGATGGGCAGGGTCACAGAGAGACTTCTGTGTGAAAGCCCCCTGCCCAAGAAGTGGCTTCATGGCGTAAAGCACAGAGCTGCCCATTAAGGGGATGAGTCCTCTGCCAGAACACTGCTGAAGTTCACTTACAGGAGCTGCAAATCAGGCATGAGAGCCCGTGCACTTTTAAAGAAAATCTAATGGGTACTCTCATCATAAAGTAAAAATTTCTTTTGGTTTGGACATCAGTTAGGACATATGCTTGCCAGATTATTTCATCTATCAGGTAAAAAGCATATAGCTTTCAGTTTTCTTCTTGAATGGTCCTTAAGAAGCCTAGTGAGTGACCCCTGAGTTATCTTTAAAAGTCTTGTTACTGGTCTAAAAGAGGTTTGTAGACTGTCCCTTTCTACTCCAGACCCAGTTTCCTTTCTTGCTGCTGTAAGCATCCAACATATCTCAACATGGGACAACCTGAGGCTGCCCTTCTAAGTTTCTTTATTCCGTATATAGTAATTTATCACCTGGAAATCAGGGTGACGGCTGTCCTTTTTTTTTTTTTTTTCCTGTTATTGGAATTACCCAAATTAAAATCTTTTTCCCTTCTGGAAAAGTCTAGGAATCTCATAAATATTACTACCTAGGAATGGAGGGCCCATTGCTTTTGTCCAGAAGGAAGGAATGGGAGGAGTGGAAGGAGGGAAAAGAGAAGAAGCAGGAGAGGAAGAGAGCCAGAAGGGGACTGCACCCACTTCGTGGGGGGGGGGGGGCTGAGAAGCTCAGACCCCCACAGAGGCAGGCGGGCAGAAACCAACCAGGAGAGAGCAAGAGGCTCGGAGAAGGAGAGCAGGCCGTCTGAGGCACGGGGCTGTGTCAGAAGCTGGTCAGGCGAGGCAGCTTGCCCGGCCACCCCATCTGTCTTTTGCTTAGTAGAAAGGCTTTGGAACTGGGGCCCCAGTGGACGAGCTTTGCTAAGTCTGCACCTTGCAGGTGACATGACCGTTGAGGGTAAGACTCTCATCCGCCCACCAGAAGCCTGCCCCCTGACACCGGGGCTTAGAAAATGGAAGCACACGGTTCCCAGTATTGTACCCAGACTCGAAAGCTCATTGGTTTTCTTCTCTTCTTTCCCTTTCTCTCAGCAACTGCGAAGCCAAGCCCGAGCCCTGATCACGTTTGCTGGGATGATACCCTACCGGACGTCTGGGGACACTAACGCCAGGCTGGTGCAGATGGAGGTCCTCATGAATTAAGTGCAGTGTTCTGAGGGGCTTCTGGGACTGCACGCTGTCAGTACCTCAGGCGCGTGGGCCCGCTGGGGTGGGGTTTCTGGTTTTGTTTCCGTTGTGTTTTGTTTTGTTTTTTGTATTATGTATTTTTGTCAGCACCCAATAAATTTCTTTGATTTGTATTTCTTTTCACATTCTTTTATTTTCATTTTTTTTTTCCTTTGAAATTTTGTTTAAATTTTTATTTGTGTGGGAGGAAATGTCGTCACTAGTGCTTGGGACAGAACGATAGGCTTATATAGGCATTTGTGATTTGGTTAAAGTTGACCTTAAATGATTAAAACTTCACCCAAAATGAGCAAGGAAATGAAGCCTTCGGGAGTTGCTTTTATTTAGATGCAGTGTTCCAGATGGCAGGGTCACAGTACATGTTTTACATTTTCGTTGGTGAAAGCCACCCTCAGCCGTGGGCAGGTTAGGCTCTGTGTGTGGACTAGCGATGCTCCGCGGCCCCCTTCTCAGGTGTGCCCTGCAGTCCAGGTGATCCAAGACCATCCCCCAGATCATCTGCTCTGATTCCAGGATTAGCTAGTTTGCTGTTCTGTTGAAATCCCACTGGAAATGAAAACTGCCCTAGAAAAACATAGCGTTAAAAGGGAGACCATAGGTTTCCCGGCTGGAGCTTGAGGAAGGGCAGACCTCAGCGCTTCTCCCTCTGTAGCTGCCCCAGCGAGGCACCCGCGTGGGCCCGTGCACCCCCCTCTCCCAGAGGACTTCTGGGCTCTCTCTTCCCTTTTCTGGTGGTCGGTTCCTCTACTTGGACAACCCCGCTTTCCCTCTTCCCCACTCATGGAGCTCACTGGCCGGGCAGGCTCCCAGAACGCAGGCACCATTGGGCAGCAGCACTGAGGGTGTGTGGTCCCCGAGCAGAGGTTGTTCCCCATCATTGACTCTGTTTCTCCCGCCACCAGCGCCGAAGCCCTGTACGAAACTGGAGAGGACATGAGAACCGTAGTGTGTTCCTGAGAGGGCCAGGCAGGCCGCAGGAAGCCGGGCAGCGGTCAGCCCGCCGCTGTTACAGACCGTCCCAGGGCCGGCTCTCCCGGGAGGAGGTTAGCGGTCCCGGAGTCCCACAGGTGCTTTTCCTCCAAGTGTCTCTCGTCACACGCTACTCTGCCAGCCTGTGGTGGTTCAAGTAGTTGTTAACGTTCTCCTTTTGGGAAAGCATTAATCTTGCCCAAAATGATAATGGGCCCATCTGCTGTTCATCAGTTGGATTCCACGATCCGTCAAGGACGTGACCCGAGGGCTGGCAGGGGCTGTGGCTGCCTTCCCCCTGTCCCACCTGTTCACCCTGGAGCTGTCGCCTCCGTGGAGCTTCACTAGGCAAGTCTCAGAAGATGAGCCCCGCAGGGGACTTAGTTTAGCAAGTTGTACCCTGTTGCTAGGCGCTGCTATGTATTTTTTAAAACAAGTCACACGGTGCTTTAACAGCGCTTTTTACAAAAAAGTACTCCGCGACTTTGCATGAAGTGTGACTTAGTGTTCTGCTTGTAAATACTGCATCTCCCTCGCAGACACACAGCAGTGCCACAGACGCGAGAAGGCTGAGGTTAGAGGTGTGTTTGCTCCCCGGTCACCGCTTGTTTGTCCTTCCACCACGGGAGTTACCTGTGAACTTGCCGTTTGTTGCATCATGCAGCCGTGCTGGCACCAACTAGAACTGTCCGTGAGCCCTGCATGGGGGGGCGGGGGGAGGTCCACCCTTCAACCTGGGGATGAGACGCAAAGTCAGAAGACAGGAAAGTGAGCAAACCTGGAACCTCCCTGATGGCGGGGGGCGGGGCGCAGCTGTGTAGAGTTGATCGGAAAGCAGTCCCTGGTTGGCACTGAGGACTTGCCCAGAGACAGCCATCTGTTGGAGAAATAAGATAACTGGGCTCATACCAGAAGGATCAGATTCCCGGAGCAAATCCCAGGGCCCGTCCTGTCGGCTGGTTCTGTGGTGACGCATGGCCCGCTCCATGTAGACGCGAGAGATTGGTGCCTGAGTCTGCGAGGCACAGAACAGGCTCCTGCGCCCCCATGGCTACAGCTTGTGCCCAGAAATCGTCCTGTGACAGATCATCAGGTAGAAGTCATCCTCAGATCACCCATTCAGGGAACTAAATCCTTTCCCTCGATGGTGGTCCATGATTTTACCACTTATGCAGAGAAACAGAAAGTGGCTCTGGGAACCTTGCATCTTCTAGGGATAGATTCCAGTCTTTCTAGCAAAATCAAGGGCACTTGGAGACTGACTGTTAGTGCTTGCCTTAGAGGGGCTCACAGTCTACTCAGAGACACTCAGAGGGAAGTACGGACTTGATCAGGTCCTTTTCAGAGGCCTTGAGATTTGATCTTAAGGATTCTATTCCTTTGATTCATTTATCTGTTTATTCGTTTGTTTTTAAGTAAAACAGCTCTGGCTGCCTAACTTCAAAGGGGGAAATGAGAGGCCCTGGTGAGCTCTGAGAACAGATCCTTTGGTTTTATGGCTAGTGTGCTGGACGGGTTCTTCAAAGAGCAGACAGTCCCTGTTCACAGGCCAGGATGCAGGCCCTGCAACTGTCCCTCTAGAACTTCCGGTTTAATTAGAGACATTTAACAGCAGCATAGCAGCATCATATGCACAGTATTATAGACTTTGCCCCACAGTAGCCAGCATTTGCTGGTTTCCAAAAAAAAAAAAATGAGGACTATTCACTCTGGATTATCACCCCTGCCTGCTCTGAGTAACCTCTCCTGGGCAAACCTTTAGTGCTAAATTTAGCAGTTACGTGCGGATGTGCCAGCACCCTACCACCATAGACTGGGTCTCCGCAATCCTGGTTTCTCCGTGAGACACCGGAAGTTTTGTCCAGCTCATCAGGGAACTCACATCACTGCCAAGCTCGCACCACCCAGGGGGCGGCTCCAGCATGCCGGACGGCTGAATAAAACCCTAGGTTGGGGGTTGCTCCAGACCTGCCCAGGTGCTGGCAAGCCCCACACGGACTAGACTCTCACTTAGCGTCAGTCAGCCACAGAGTTTGGGCCCTGCGTCCAGCAAATTGGGAGGAAACGTACCTTTCATGGTATTATTCAAAGTGCTCACTTTATATCCCTAAAATTAGGTTCTTGCACCGGTGTTTTGGAAATGTCAGGAAGAAATCAGCAACTTACTAAAACAGGAATTATGTGGCCCTTAAGAAAAATTAGGCTTTACAGGGGGGCTGAATGTCCCCCATTCATTCTTCCAGGCTAAATTCAGAAGTCACCTGCGTTCAGCTCATCTTAGGTCAGTTTCGTAGTAAATTAGTACCACTCACAGGGCAGGGAGAGGAGGCAAGTAAATCTGTCTTCCTGCCCTTGTTTCTAACTGCAAAGGTTGGTGGAAAAAAACCTAAAGCCACTAACTAGAATGTTTTGAAAATTAAACCCAAATGATTTATTTGTGCCTTTCCTCGCCTCGTTAGGTAACTGATGTTGCTGGCTAGAGTCCAGGGCCTGGCTGAACAAAGCCCCAGAATCGGCAAGGCCAAGTTCAGCTCAGTGGTTACAAAGCCCCTGCACGTACTGGCTGCTGGGGATGAGCCAGGGCGCTCAAGTCGCCCTCCCAGATTTGTGCCACACATCTAAGAAAGTGGGCTTTTTTTTCCTACTCCTCTTTTTGCCACAATCACCTCAGTGGAAATACTGGTGGTTGGAAGTCGCTAACCCAAGAAAGGAGGAAACTTTTTGTCCTAACCTTGATTGTCGAAATAGCTTCTGTGTGCCTTCTGGGTGTACAGCCCACGATGGATTGCTCAGCAAATGTTTGAACAGACTCTTTGCTTTGGCTTCCTGTGCCAGCCCCCTCCCCACATCCTTTTCCCAGCTCCCTGTGCCGGATTCAGACTCCCTGTTTCCTATACTGATGGCATTCAGTCTGAAAGAAGGTGGAGAGGAGTATCTCTTGGGGTCAGATGAAACACAGCTGGTCCTTCCAGGACGGAAGAGTAAAGAGCTGCGCGGTATGCAGGGACATGTTGAGAGGAAGGAGGTGGAAATGTGATTTCCTGTTAACAAGAAAGGCCAGAGCGTCAGAGAAAAGGGGAGAGGGAGGGCGGGCTGAACCCCAGCATTGCGTTGGCACACTCTCCTCCTTGTTGCCTTTGCCCTCGGGATCGCTGAGAATCGGGGAGGGTAAAAGTGCCTCAGATGGTGGCTTCTGTTTGAGCAGGAAGCGGGGAACCAGTGGCCCCAGAGAGGACTTCTGGGGGGGGGAACAGACATACCATAGCCCCTTCGATGGCCCCGGCCTCGCTGGCCTAGATGGGTTCTCAGGTGGCCTCCAAGGCTGCATGGCCTACAACTGAGGTCCCTTCATCTGGGCCCGATTCAGTAAGTAAAAATACAGGACATACAGTTACGTTTAAATTTTCGATAAATAACGAATACGTTCTTGGCTATAAGTATGTCCCAGTTCTCTTTGGCTGCCCTATCCAGGCGCTTGCCTCTGCTGGCTTTTGCTGCCTGGAGGCTTCCACATTTGGCCAAGGCTCCAGGAGCTCTCCAGCTAAATTGGATTACCCTGATTTGTTGCACTGTTTGTGCTTCTGTGGGCAGCGGAAATGACAGTGAGATATGAAGTCACTCTGAGAGAGGGCAGTGACTGGAATTCAGTTTCGAAGAGCCAGGCAGGCTGGCTGCGTGGGAGGTTGTGGGCGCCGGTTGACCCCAGCTGCTGTCATCTACTGGGTAAATTTCCATCAGGAATTTCAAATGTGTATTTGATAAAGGAAAGAGGGAGGCAAAGTGCAGCCTTTTCCTCACTTGGTCAGTAACTTCTATTAGAATCACAGTGGGGAGAATTCTTTGCTTTATTCTGTTATTTCCTTTTGTCTTTGCTTTTCTGACATTGTCGCTGTGTGGTGTTTGTGGGGAGAAGGGACAGGAGGGGGAGTCAGTGTGTGTGTCCTGCATGTTCCTTTCTCAGACAGTAACTTGTGCATTTACTTTGTTTAGGATGGTTCTTTCACCACTGCCCCCGTCTATAGCCAGTAAATTTCTGGAATGTTCTCCCAAAGTGCCATGTGCTCCCTTTGTTCCGTCCTTCAGTGGAGCCGAAACCTTTCTTGGGCCTTCTTTCCTGGGAATGTTCTTAGCTGAGGCACAGCCCGGGGCTCCTCACAAGGCAGCAGAAGTGCCTCTTCCCAGCCTTTGGGGATGACTGAGCCAGGCCCCTTCTCCACTCCTTGCGAGGAAGGCTACGGCCTACCCGGTCCCTGGGTCTGCGAAGGCCCCACAGGTCTGTGTAAGTACAGGGCTCCCATCCCGGCCCCGAAGTCTTGCCGTCCCCTGCTGGCTTCAGAGCTCAGTCCCCCCCGGTCGGGGGTCTGAGGAAGGTCAGAGTGTGGCTGGACGTGTGGGGCAATGATAAGAGCATCTGCTGATCAACCCAGCATGTGGCATGCATTCTGCAACTGGGAACCGCTAAAAGTCCGTGACCGTGTATTTCGGACTCTTAGTGGAAAGTGTTTTAAATGGTAGTTGAGAGCCAGTTATTGGCCTTGGGAAAGGGGAGGGAGACGGGTCTGGGGGGCGGGGGGACGGGTGTGTGCTCTGTTTTGGTCAGATGGCGGGAGAGACTTGGGCCTGGTCACAGGACAGATGTCTCCTGCTCTCTTGGACAGTGTCTGCCTGTGTTTCTGACCAGGAGGGGCGTTTTCAGGGTCTGGGTGTGGGATTTGGCTTGGGAATTTGCAAACGGCTGAGGAGGTAGGAGGTGTCCATCTCTCTCCGCCACGGGCACCCTGTCCTGGGGAGAGGCTCTGAAGGGGTTCTGCTCCAGCTGCATGGTGGCTTAGGGTTTGCGTCCCAGAGGGGCTTCACAGGAGAGTTTCAGCCCACTCCCTTTGCATGGGGGTCCCTCAGCTTGTTCTGGCCCCTGGGTCTTATGGGAAACCATTTCCTGATGAATCACCTGGGAAATGGGGCCTCATACAAGTGCCCCACGCCCCATTGCTGGGTTTAGTGGTCTCCCAGGATTCTGCAGCACCTCCCTGAACAGGCACAAGTGAGCCCGTGGTTGGCGAGGGAAACTGTGGAGGGGGCTGGAAGCAGATGGACAGACGGCCCTTGTGGCAGTGTGTGGCCCTGTTCTCTAGGTCTCAGAGGTAGAGCTTCTTCAGCAGAGCCCTCTGTTTAAACCTTGTAAAGTGCCACCCTGGTGGCAAGGAAAGATGACAGGGCCACTGGTCACCCCAAATGAGGACCCATTGGGGGTCTGTGAGTGAGCTTTCATGCCGATGAGCCTGACAGATAAGCTGGCTTGTACTTCCAGGAAAATTAAACCAAACAACAAAGGGCACTTGGGTTCCTCAAATCCAGATGTTTGCCACATGGCCCTCTGGTGGCCAGCAGCCGTCATTAGCGCAAACTGCCAAGGGATTTCCAGACTTCCCTGGCAACTCGGTCCTGCAAGGAAAGAGCTCAGCAACAGTGGGGGCAGGGAGAGCGCAGGGCGAGGAAGACTGGGAAAACGGCCCCAAGACGGAAGGCTTTCCATGCACAGAGACCCGAATGGAACGAGCCGGCCACGGCTGCACCAGGCCTCAGGCCCCGGCGTGTACCAGAGACAACCGCACACTTTGGAGCAAGACTGAAAGTTGGGCTAAAGCCCCTTCTTCACCTTTCAGGCGATCGAATGACTGAGGGCAAGTCATCTGACTGCTGTGAACCAGTTTGCTCAGGTGTAAGGCAGGGACACCCGTGCCTATTCCACCGGCCTATTAGGAAGATGGAGGCAGTTTATAGAAATGACCTACCTGGTGCCTGTCACAGCGTGGGCCCCCAGTAAAAGTTAATGTTGGCCACCCTGCTCCCAGCCTCGTTTACACAGGTCTCTCGGGGTCTAGGCATGCCCTCTCCCGTTTGGCTTCTGTCCTTCACAACAGGTTTTTATATGGGTGCGGGGTAGATCGATTACCCCCACGCCAGGGATGGCATTTGTTTTCCAGAAACAAAGTTAGATCCAAATTGGTAGGCTAAAACTTCACTCTTAGGTGACATTGTCATGTCAAGTTCAATTTGTGATTCCTGTTGATTCAGTAGCTGCTAAAGGGAAAGTGTGTGCACACAGGCACACGGTGGTGAAAGGAACCCAGGTCCCTGCCCTCAAGGAGTTTATATTTTACTGGAGTGAGACCCACGGCATAGATCCTCTTCCTACAACTGCTCTCAACCACTCAGCACCCACCTGAAGCCTCAGGGCTAAGAGCTGTGCCCACAGACCCACCATAACAAAACAGGAAGTCCCTAAGAAAAGCCAGATCAAGAAGATCCAAGGCAGGCTCTCTAATGGCTGGGGGATGTGGGAGCCGTGTGCAAGTGACCAGGATTCAGACCTGCAGACGGCGGGGGTGGGGGTTTGGGGGTGGTGTGGTGTGGCTGACGTGCTAGCCCAGCACACCAAGAATAGCAGCTCCTCTCTTAGCCCCGTCCAGTGGTGTCACGCAACTGTTAATCTCTCCTACGAACTTGAAGCAGGGGCAACGCGGGACTCAGGTGAGTTGAGGGGCCCTGGAGCCAGGTGGAGACCTGCCAGGGGCTGTCGGCCTGGTGTTTGTTCAGCCTGTCCTGGCCAAGCACCTTATTCAAGAGGTGAGTATGTGGGACTGGGGCCGAGGGTGGGTGTCTGGGGTAGGTATGGTCCATAAGGCAGAGAGATGGGGGGGGTAGTCTGATTTGGGGGCACACACTTGTCTTATAAATTTAAAGGCTACTTGCTGGCCTGGGGCGTTGAATTCAGCACAAAGGGCTGGTGGCCTGCTTATGTACCCACATGTCTATCCAGGAGAAAAAGCTTTTTAGAAACGTTTTACAACATGGAAGATAGTTTATAAGAAACTCTAAATCACCATTACCTTTATTGAAGCACACCAGACTTTGGGCGGCACACAGCCTCAGTCAACACACCTTTCCTCTAGCTCACAGCTCCGGCTCCACCGGTCTCAGCCCTGGCTACATATGAGCATCCCCCAGGGAGCTCCTAAAACTACAGCTGTCCATGCCCCTGCCCTCTGAGCTTCTGCCTTATTGGGCCTGCAGAGGGGCCTGGACAGTAATTGAGGTTTTTTTTTAAAAGCTCCCCAGATTATTTTCCCTCCCCCACTTTTCAACACAGGTTTTCGATAAATCCTAAAATATCTGCACTAAATAGGAAGATAAAAATTCTAACCAGTTAGGAAAAATATGCATCATACCCAAGCTCACTGGGTCAGCTTGCCCACTGTGTACCCCCCAAGGTCAATGGCAGTTGTCCAGCATGGACTTCGTTAACCAATAAAAACGGCCTCCACTGAAGAGCATCACTGGGTGTGTGGGGTGGGGGTTGGTGCGCATTTCGCAGGAAATCACACGTGAATGACTGAGTCCCTGGTAGTGTCCCTCTGCCCCCAGTCTTCCTGTGCTTACCATCAGCAGACACCTGCCTTGACTGGGGCTTGCCCCAGCCTCCCTGGTGCATGTGCTCAGTGGTGCTGCCAGTGGAACTCCCTAGGGGTAGGGATTCAACTCCCATTCCACGTGCAGCCCCTCAAACTTCCTGCCAGGGGGCTCCATGCCCTGCAGGACCCCCACTCTGCCATAGTGACCCAATCTGGAGGGGAGATTCCCCTAGGATCCACCCCACTGCCCACTTTAGCACAAATGCAGCCTGAGTGGCAAGTGCCATCCTGCAACCTGCCCCCTGGGGTGCTGGCGGCCTCGGCAGAAGATCCTTTGGGACTCTGCCTTGGGGTATTAACATGGCCAGCAGCTTATTTCAAGTATCTGGGGAAGAGGCAACCGTTGAGGGAGAAGCCTGTCTCACTCTGAGCTTCTAGGATCTTCTGAGCACATCCTGCCTTTTTACATGCAGCTTCTGTCAAACAAAGCCTGAGCTCTGATGACTGCAAAAGACCATCCATCGCCACCTCTCTGGGTTTCTAATGCCGAGCAGCTTCTCCCGTCGCTGCGCCCCTGCCCCAACCTGTTCTTGTTGTTTAATAAACTTGAGCAGCTGCCCTTACCACAAAGTACTGCCTTAAACAGTCAAGAATGGGTTGGTTTCTCCTCCCTTTCTTTCCTGGTAGCTAAGGAACTGAGAAAAAATTACGTACATATCATTTACATGGCAGAGCGCTATTAATATCCTCTGAAATGCTTCTTTCACTCCCTCTCTTGATCATTAAAAAACTCATTGACTGAGAGGTATTATCCAGTTGATGATGAAACGAAGGCACATGGGGACAGGCCTGAGCTCATGAGGTAGGTGGTGCACGGCCAGGTCCAGGCTCACATCCTTCTCACTACCTCTCTGTGTGGTTTTGAAGGACCTAGTGGAGGACCCGAGCTTTTGAAGGCAGCTCTGTGATTCTAGACCCTTTGTTCCCAGCTGTGGGAGCTCCTGGGTTCCATTAGAGAGCCCATTAATGAGTATTCTGATTAGAAATACACATGGAATTCAAAATCGAGCAGAATACCCATGTTTCCTATTGCTTTCAGGAAAGGCAAAAAGGGTCACAGTCAAGGTAGAAAAGCTAAAGGTGTATTTAAAAACGGAAGGCTAACCTCTATAGCTCAGGGGTTAGAATGATGGTCTTATAGTCGTGAGAGACTGGGGCCAGGAGAGACGATGGGTTTCTGGAGAGCACGTTGACAGAACCAGCAAAATAGAAGGACATGTGGTCATATCTAACACAGGACTGACTCTGTGTTACAATTACAGCTTCAGTTGTGTTGGTGTGGCCAGACTGAGCATGGGCCACCTTGCATTGATGATCCTCTCAGCTAAGCCTGGATGGAGGGGTAGAGAGTTGATGGAGATTCCTTTTCCTGATGAGACAAGGGAGATGGGGGAAACTGAAATCTCACTCTTTCATCAGATAGTGACTACTGATCATAATTGTGCTTTTTGCCTTGCCTGCCAGGAAGCTCCAAGCTAACATATGACACTCTCCTTAAATGATGGCGCATTTCTTTTTACTTTTGTTCTGACGGTGCTATTTCGTACATCCCATGGCCCCAGCCAGAGGCAGCTGTCCCTTCTCTGAACCCGGGTAGCATTTTATCCAGGGATTTATGCTGTTATGCCTGGGGTTATGGTTACGGCTGGCTTTGACTCTTCTGATGAACTATATGCCTCTTGAAGACAGTGGTCATGTCTTGATCACTTGTGTGTATCCTCCAAATTCATCAGACTGTGTCTAGCACATTGTTAATATCTACAATTACTTGTAGAATGAATGTGGGCTCAATAGGTTTAAAAAAAAAAAAAAAAAGCTTTCTGCTTTGGCTGCCAGCAGCTTCATGGCACTTCAGTGTCCAGCTGCTGTAACACTGCCTGGTAGAAGGACCAGGACTATAGCCGCCACACTTACGTGGTCCATAAGGCTGATGAGTAATCTCAGTTTCCTGGGCCTGGTCACCAGAGAGATTGTAGGTTCTCAGTGCCTGGTAGCTGTGTTGCCCTCCCTGCACTGCACAGGGTTTGAGTGTGCTCTCCTCTTCCCCGCTGCCGTCCAGTCTGTGAGCCCCCCACGGGGCAGGGACCCTGCCTCCATCGGTCACAGCCCTGGGCTGGCCCTGGGCAGCCGTCGGTCGGAAGGATGCTTGCCTGGGGCTCGTTGCCGTCCCAAAGCCGCGGAGCCGCATCCGGAGGAGGAAGCCGGCCGAGTTCTGGTATCGTTGCTGCAGCTGGTGTTGTGAATCAGGCCGACGAGCAGCGCATCCTCTTACCCGGCTATTTCACGACACCAGGGTTGCATCATACCCATCCTCTCCAGGCGAGCCTCGTGGGACCGGGCGGCCACGGACATGGGGACGGGGTGAGGGGGGAGTGGGAGTCTGTGTGTGAAAGATTGTTCTCTTTAGCTTACTGGATCTCGGTTGGCATGCTCCTGGGGGTCCCTGGGGAGCTTTCCAGAAACACTGATGCCAGCCCCCAGCTCGCCCCCAAGCCCATAGAATCTCCAGGCTGGGGCCACAGAGTCTGCACTGGTTAGGGATTCCGGCGTGACGCCCGAGCCCACGTGCAGTCAGGGGTGAGCCCAGGGCTCCTAAGCCTGGCTGCTGTCTGTTCCTACCCGGCCCTCCCCCTTCTGCCCTGCCCTGCTCACTAGCAGCTTCTCCGAAGTGGATGCTCCAGGCCCCATGCTCCAGGCACCCTCACCCGGCACTGCCAGGCCTCCCTGCTCAGAAATGGTGCTGCCATTCCCCCCCCGGCCCTAGGGTCCTTCTCTCGAACCCCTGCCCTGTGTGCATCCCTGTACTGGGCCTGTGAGCTCGGCCTTCACGATACCCTCAGGTCCCAACAGTCCTCACCCCCTGCCACCCACAGCCGCTGGCCTGGCCATTACCGTAGGGCGCTTGCGGTAGCCCCTGACTAGCCTCACCGTAACTTGCCTTCCCCGGTCCGTCCTCCGTACAACAGCCAGAGGGATCTCTGGCAAATAGAAATCTGACCGTCACCTACTGGGGCATAAAGCTTCCGACCCTGGTGTACGAGGCGCAGTGTCGCCCCGCATGTCTCAGACCCGCCTCCTCAGTCCCTGTGCTCAACCACACCAGGCTTCTGGCTGTCTTGAAGCCCCGACTACACTCCTATCCAAGGGCCTTTGGCATGCTCTCCCTTCCTTCTGGAAGCCCTGAACTCATACCTGCTTGCATATGGGAGGCTCCTTCTCATTGTTGGAGCCTGGCTCGGATTTCTCATTCTCAGGCCTAAATGCCCCTCCTAAAATTTTTTTTTAAAGCTTTGTTTTCTTAATAGCACCTACCACTAAATGTGTTATAATGATTGTTTGTTTCCTTACTGTCTGTCTCCCTTCTAGAATGTGAGCTCCCGGGAGAGCAGGGTCTTTGTCTTGTTCTCCACGGTGCCTACCACGGGGCCTGGTATGCAGTAGGCACTCAATAAATGTGTGTGACTGAAGAAACACCTCATATTCCCCCCTTTCTTCCCTCCTCCCCTTACCCCATGGCATTGTGTGCTCCGGCCTCGGCCACCTCTTCCCTTACACTGACCCCAGGCCCCAGAATCCCCACCCTCTCCAGGGCAGCTGCCCCTCTCCTAGCCAGTTGCTCGTTTGTCTGCCAGGCTAGGTTGTGAGTTCCAGTGCCTGGTACACAGGAGGAGCCCAATAAATGCTTGAGTGGTTCTGTGGCCATGAAGACAGAAGGCTCTGAGGTGCAGAGGTTGCAGCAGATCCTCCTGGCCTCACCACATCAGGCCTGTGTGTGGAGTTTTCGCTTCTAGGGAGTCTTCCACAGAGATCCTGTACCGCCTCTGTTCTCCATCCCCCTGAGAACCAGGAGACGCAAGGAGCCTTCAATCTCTCTGCTGGGGGCTCACGCTGGCTTGGTGAGCCACGACCGACCCAGTGCAGGTGGCTTTCCCATCTCGCTGCCGAGGCGGCTGAGGCACACCCCAGTCAATTTCCACGTGCTCAAAGTCACATGGAAACTGAGGCCTGGGGTGTGAGCCTGAGACTCACATCACAGGGCTTGGGTCAGGGTGCGTCCGATTTTGAGTCTGGGGTCCCAGGCCTGCAGGACTCTGGGGCCCACATGGAAGCTGACGTCCCCCAAGGCGGGTGTTGTGTCTGACCCAGCACTGTGTCCCCCACCTGGAAGGCGTCTCCAGTCAGATGACTTTCCATCCACATATAAGAATCTGCTTTCCTGGGGGTCTGTGCTTTGGGATAAGGTGTTCTGACAGTCCCTTCTGCTTGTTCTACTGATAAGCCCTTGTAGGGGTCCTGTTAACTGTCACCTCACCCCAGAGAGATGCAGAGGGGCAGGAGCGGCTTCTTGAAGCCACTTGGGGGGCTAGAAGGGACCTTGGGGCTCCCCTAGGCCTGGGTTTCATGGAGGGAGGAAGAAGTGACTTGCCCAAGGTCACCCGGCAATTTTGTGGCCCCTCTCTCTGCCCGCGGCCCCTGCGCTGCTGGAAACCAGTTCTGGCCCCTCCTGAGATGGGAATTGGGAAATTTCCACAGCTGCTCCAGGGTGGAGAGTGGAGGATGGGTGGGAGGGGTGTTAGGCAGCTGTGACTTTCAGTCTAAAAGTGAGAGGGTGATAAAATCTGCCCCAGGGGCCCCATGGGAGAGAATGACTAACCGGCCGCCTCTCCCTGCCCGGACAGGGTGGGGGCTGCAGGGAAGGTGGAAAACTGACCTGGAGACTTTATCTCCTAACCTTTGGCCCCACTGGGTGCAGGCTGGGGACACACATCTCCAGAAGCCTCTCTGTGGGGCGGCTAGAAATTCCTGGGAAGGTGGTGGACAAGCCTGGGGGTCATGAAGAGGAGCCCCGAGGAGAGTTTTGTTTTTTTTTTAAATCAACACTTGTAATGAATATATAAGCTTTGCAAATAGATACACAGTGATCATAACCTTTTGGGTTTGTCATCGAGGGTCTGTCACCCTCGGCTCACCTCCATGTGTGGCTCAGCTAGGAGAGGGCCTGGGGGCTGCCCCGTACACCCCTGACTCGGGGTATGACTTTGGGTTTCTACGGCAGCTGCTCTTTGCCCTCTTTGCTCTGGGTCCCCTTCATTATTCATTCAACAAGCGTTTCTTGAGTACTCACTCTGTGCTGTTTTAGTTGCTTGAGATTATCTGTGAACAAGATAGGCCCAGATCCCTGTCCCTGTGCACTTAGCTTCCAGTGGCAAAGCGTATGCCCTCCTTCCCAGAAAAATGCACCGAGGCATGAAAATTGTCCGCAATTTTGTGGGGCTCCCAGACCCCCGTTCAAGTACACTCATCTTGGAGGGAGAGTCCTGAACACAGTTTATTGTCTAACTCAGTCTAAGCATTGCTATCTGCCCCCTTCTGGGAGGGAGGGAGGGAGGGAGGGAGAGAAATGTGTCCCTCTTTGTCCCTCCCAAGCGTGACTGGCCCCTGAGCTGTCCCTGACCCTCCTGCAGGGGACTCTCTCCCATCACTGCCCCTGCTACACAGCTGGGCTGGTCTCTTTCCGTGTCCCTTTTCCCCACTAACAGCAGGACCGTGAGCGTAGGCACCCCTTCCTCTGGTGGCACATCGGGCGCCCACCACACTAACTCATCTCTCCTAACCCCCTTTTGATTTCAGTCCCCACCCCTGCAATGGCTCAGGTGCCTCCGGTGACCAGAGCGCAGCCCAAGCCACTCGCCCATGCATTCAAGGTGTGGCCTCAGGCAGCTGGCAAAAACAAACAAACAAACAAAAAACCCGGGAGCCTGCTCTGGGCCAGCACCAGAATGGGGGCCATGCTCGCTGTCACCTTGGGAGTGGGGGCACTGTCTGTCCGGGCTGGGCTGGGGGAGGCACTGCCTGCTTGGACTCTGTAACTCAGCTCTGCGGCGCATGTGTGGGCTGGGTACCACTGACCAGCCGCAAGTCAGCCCTGGGGGCTCTTCAGTCCACAGGCGGCTACAGATCACACCTGTCGCATGCCGAATTCTAGTTTGGGGGTGCGTGCACATAATGGTTTATACACTCTGAGATGCCTTTGGGAGGACATGCACGAAAACACAGAGAGGTCCAAGTAAGGGAGACTAACTCCTTATATACATGTGTGTATCTTTTTAAATGTCATACCATGTATCTATCCACAAATACTAGATAACTAAAAAATAAAACTCAACACGATGTAAAATGCGAGGATTTTGGACCTACAGAGCATGGGGTCACAGGTCATCAGGCTGTCTCTAGGGTCCCTCATAGGGTCGCTAAGTGTCCCATCTGGTGGGTACTGCTTCCTAGGGTCCTGCAGACGTCCTCAGCTTTCAGACTCAGAAGAGCCTCTTGGGGACCCAGGGGCTGGGCCTGTTTGCCCCCTTCCCGCTCTGCGTCTGGCTCTGGTCCAACCCAGCCCTCCCGGTCCCAGGCAGGGCAGCTATCTCGGCGATCAGACGGTGGGCAGGACAGCAGTGGGCACGTGCTCCGCCTCCCACCCTGTCCAGGGACCCTGCTTGCCAGCCATGGGCGGTTTGGGCCAAATTCCCTGCCTCCTCCCTGCTGTGGGCCCAGCCTATAAAGCCACCCAGCACGTCCCCGGCGACTCTGGCCCCCTCCCCGGACACCCAGAGCCGCAATGGCAGAGCTGCCGGGGTCCGAGATGCCAGGGGACCCCACGCTGTGCAGTGGGCGCTTCACCATCAGCACGCTGCTGGGGGGCGATGAGCCCCCACCGCAGGCTGCCTATGACAGCAGCCACCCCAGCCACCTGACCCATGGCAGCACCTTATACATGCGCACCTTCGGCTACAACACTATCGATGTGGTGCCCGCTTACGAGCACTATGCCAACAGCGCCCTGCCCGGAGAGCCCCGAAAGGTCCGGCCCACACTGGCCGATCTGCACTCCTTCCTCAAGGTAAGCACCATCTCAAAGGCTGGCCACTTTCAGTGTGACACTGACCCGGGTACTTAACTTCTCTGAGCCTTGCCTCTGTCCTCTGTGCCATGGGGACAAACAAGTGTCTTCTTCATGGGTTAAGAATGAAATGAAATGTGGGCATGGAAGCTATAGAGCTCTGGCCACATGTTATAATGTTTATTGCCCAGACACTGATAACCCAGTCAAGCAATCTTGGCCTCCTAGAGAAGTAATGAGCTCCTAGTCGGTGGAGGTGCACAAACAGAGGCTACATGCACCTGAAAGAGATAGGGAGATGGCAATGAGGAAGGTCTGTAGCAGAGAGGATGCTTGCTGGGATTGCTGCTGGGGGCCTGGACCATGGAGGGTACAAGATGGGGGCTGGATTGTCGTGACCCCCGCCTGCCTGACCTGTGGCCTCTGCTCCCAGCAGGAAGGCAGCCATCTGCATGCCTTGGCCTTTGACAGCCGGCCCAGCCATGAGATGACCGACGGGCTGGTGGAGGACGAGGCAGGCACAAACAGTGAGAACACTGGGGAGCCCGTGCGCTTTGGCTGGGTCAAGGGGGTGATGGTGAGTAGGGTGTGGATGGGATGCTCAGGAATGGGAGTGGGGGGCAGAGCCTCATCCAGGCTCAGCTCTGACTCAGATCTCGGTGGCCAGGGTAGACCCAACGTCCAGCCTGAGCCTCAGAGATTTTCCCTGGTTTTGTGCTTCTCAACACCCAGAGTGATACTTTGCCCTGGGAAAGATCTCTGGATACTCACTTATACTATGGCCTTAGACAAGTTATTTAACCTGCCTGTGCCTCAGTTTCTTCATCTGTAAATGATGTGCATTAAATGAGTTGATAGATGAGAATTGCTTGGATCAATGTTTACCCTGGAATTATTAGAGGAAACCGTTTCCCCCACAGCCACCAGGGGGCAGCACTAAACACAGAATGCACAGCCGTGTTTTTCTCATTCTCAGTGATGGGAAGGGAAGGTTTCCTGTGGCCTAGAGCACCCGTAAGTCCTCAAACAGCAAAGAAGCAAGGCATTATAGGACCTGAGAGAGGGGATCGCATGAGATCTGGAAGGCGGCTTTTGTCCTGCTCTGGAAGGCAGGAGGCCTGGATGCTGACTTACTCTGGCCAGCTGCCTACTGGCTGTGCCTCCGTTTCTCCATCTGAACTGTGAGCTCCCCTCTGCCCCAGCAGCTCATATATGGAGTCTGGACCTTCCTCCTGAGCTGTGGTGGCCAAAGCCTGGCATGGCCCCTTTCAGTATCTCAGAGAGCATAGAGGGTCTTAGAGGTCCCCTGGTTTTGTAAATGCCACATGCTCCTGCCCCTCCCCAAGACTTGGCTGGGGCCAGAGTCCACATCAGCACCCCCGCCTCCCTGGAATTTCAGTTTCCACTGCGGCCTCTGGCTTTGCTTTAAATCTGGAAGCTAAAGTCACAGCGACCTGAGTGCCGTTTCTGCTTGTACGTGGGGCATTGGCTCAGCTGGCTTTTGCTGAGCTGCCCCTAGATGCCAGGCCCTGGGCCAGCAGTTGGCCACGGGATCCCTGGCTGGGGCTGCCAGACACAAGCTCCTGGGCTGGGAGTCGGGGGAGGGGCGATAATGCTTGCAGCCCATCCTCAGACCCCAATGGGAGGGCAGGAAAGTGAGTCTCTGGGTACCCCCTCCCCCTGCCCCACTGAATTAGAGCGGCATTGAAGCAGGAACCCATTGCAGTGAGTAGAGCCAAGAAAGGACCCAGGTGTCCCCTAGTCCATGACTGGAGACAGGGACTTGTGTGTTGGCTTTGGGGTAACTGGCCCACCCAGTTGACCTCCGACCCCTGTCTCTTCCCAGATTCGCTGCATGCTTAATATCTGGGGCGTTATCCTCTACCTGAGGCTCCCCTGGATCACAGCCCAAGCAGGCATCGGTGAGTGCCACCTCCTGGGGGTAGGGGAAGGGCGTGCCTGAGACCTGAGCCTTCCAGGCCACAATCCTGAACTTGGGCTGCAGAGACCACAGGCCCCTGCAGTGACAGAGGACAGGGAGCTGTGGCAGAGGAGTCTGCCCATGGAGTCAACAGGCCTGAGGGCTCTCCCTGGCTCCGTTTGCCCTCCAGTAGGTCACTGAACCTCTCAGACCAATCTCTCCTGACCAGCATCCAGCTTAGGAACCTCCACTCTGGACAGAGACCAAGGTTCAGATGTCGGCTCTGAGGCTGTGTGACCTTAGACAAGCTTCCTAACCTCTCTGAGCCTTGGTTTCCTCATCAGTAAAATGGGAGTCATAACTGTCCCTGCCCCACAGACCTATCATAGGGTTTCTATGATGCAGGTAAAACACCACAGGATTTGGTCCCCAAAGGTGCTTATCACATGGGCAACTATTACATTACTTTTTATTACTAAAGGAGGGTACCTTCCCTTCCATCCCTAGTGATCCTTTATGTACTAGTTCATTAGCTCCATGGCTGTTCAGAATTTACCAGGGGGTAGACAGACACCCATTTTTCGGATGAGAAAACCAAGGCTCAGAGGACAGAGGTGACTTAGGGGGCATAGCAAACCAGCTGGCTAACTTAGGTTCCTCACATGACTCCTTGCCTGGGGAATGAGCCATCTGAGTTTTCTGGTGACCACATCTCCGCCCCCTCCCCGCCCCCACCAACAGTCCTGACCTGGATTATCATCCTGCTCTCCGTCACCGTGACCTCCATCACGGGCCTCTCCATCTCAGCCATCTCCACCAACGGCAAGGTCAAGTCAGGTGGGCCCCACCCCACCCCAAGCACCCTCCTCTTTCTGGTCGCTCCCCCACTCTCCACCCTGGGAAAGGGTCTCCAAGCCACTCCCACCCACCCACCCTGACCAAAACGGGGATGCCTCAGGCTGCTCCCTTTGGTTCTGGGTGAAGGCTTTGGGCACCCATGGATGCCCTCGGTTACCTCCTATGCTGTGGGCCTGTGGGTCCCATGGTTACCTCTTCCCAGCCTCAGCTTCTGCCTGCCCCAAGCCCACCCCAGCCAGCAGGTCCTTTGGTTTCACGGGTTCTGGCTCTTTCCTTAACAGGTGGCACCTACTTCCTCATCTCCCGGAGTCTCGGACCAGAGCTAGGGGGCTCCATCGGCCTCATTTTCGCTTTTGCCAACGCTGTGGGTGTGGCCATGCACACTGTGGGCTTCGCAGAGACTGTGCGGGACCTGCTCCAGGTAGAGCTGGGGGCTGGGCCCCGGGCAGAGGGAGCGTGGGGAAGCCCACTCCACTCTCCCCCACCCCACCTGGGCCAGGCCTTCCTGCCGCTTTGCCCCACTTTGCCAGCCGGGCCACAGTCTGCTCGCTGCAGTGACCATGGTGACCTCATCACATAGAGGCTGTTCCCAGAAGTCCCTTCAGGGGTGTGTGTTGCCTTTAGGGCCACACTGTCCAGGCCGACACAGCATGACTGTGGACGTTCTGTGGGCGGGGGGTGGGGTGGGGGGGGGACCTGAGACGGAGGTGAATCAAGGCGGAGGAGTCTGGAGGGGTGGGGTGTGCACAGGGCAGTGCGCAGCCTGGGCTGTCCCCCTCCAGGAGAACGGCACGCCCATCGTGGACCCCACCAATGACATCCGCATCATCGGCGTGGCCACTGTCACTGTGCTGCTGGCCATCTCCCTGGCTGGCATGGAGTGGGAGTCCAAGGTGAGGAGCATGTTGGGAGTGGCCAGGTGAACAAGGGGGGGTCGTAGACCCGGGTCCTGGGCCTGGCCCTGCCTCTCTCGCTAGGGTTTCAGCTCTGCTGTTGTACAGAGAAGGGTGGGGCCTGGGGCGGGACTCGTGTGCACGTTTGTGTCTGGAAAAATCCTGGTGTGTGTACGATCCCAGAAGCTCAGGCACCCAGACTGGTTCTAACCTGTAGCCGCTCCATCCCCGGGTATGGCCTCCATGTACCTGCTCCACGGTGGCCACCACGTCCTCAGTCCGGTCAGCAGGAAGGGGAAACAGGTGAAAAGAAGGGAATTCCCCTTCCTTTTCCTTTTCTGGCACAGCCTGGAAGTTGCTCATAACCCTCTATTTCCATTCCATCAACTAGAACTTGATCTCACGGCCACACCTAAGCTGCAAGCAGGGCAGGGAGACGTGGTCCTCATGTGAACCTGTATCCAGCCAGAATTCCGAGGCTTAGCACCATGGGATGAGGGCAGAGGAAATACCGGGCGTCGGCGGGCAGACTTGCCCCATCTGCCGCCCACCGCCTCTCCTCTCTCCCCCTCACTCGGGCTCCCTCTGCCGGCCTCCTCGCTGTCTTTGAGGGTCCCAGGCTTATGCCCCTGATCATTCAGCAGCTCACTCATCCTCCTTTAGGACCCTTGAAGATGCCTTTGCAGGCCACTCTGCTAAATTAGCCCCCCCACAGTCCCCATCACACCCTCGTTCTTTCCCGAGAGCCGTGTTCCTGATTTATCAGCAAGACAAGAGACTTGCTACATTGCCAACTCCTAGCACGGGGCCTGCAGCATAACGAGTGATGAATGAATGAATGAATGAATGAATGAATGAATGAATGAATAATGAATGAATGAATGGATCCTGGACAGGCTCTGTCCTGCGGGGGCTCCCTGAGCAGGTAGGGCCAGGCCATCTGACCTCCAGGGTCCTTTACCCACCCAGGCCCAGGTGCTTTTCTTCCTCGTCATCATGATCTCCTTTGCCAACTACTTAGTGGGGACGCTGATCCCGCCATCGGAGGACAAGGCCTCCAAAGGCTTCTTCAGCTACCGGGGTATGTGCAAGTTGGGGCCCCTGCCCATGGCTCTGGGGACAGGTATAGTCTGCCCACCAGATGGGCCCATTCCAGAAGCGTCGGGAAGATGAGACTCCCCCCCCTCCCCCCTCCCCCGCTAGCTCCCAGGGCCTGGAGCTGCCAGAGAGGAGGCCCCTGCCCGCCTGGCTGGTCCCAGCCTTCCCAGGCGGCCCTCATTCAGGCTTTGGTCTTCCAGCGGACATTTTTGTCCAGAACCTGGTGCCAGACTGGCGAGGTCCGGATGGCAGCTTCTTCGGGATGTTCTCCATCTTCTTCCCCTCGGCCACGGGCATCCTGGCAGGAGCCAACATCTCCGGAGACCTCAAGGTGAGCGCGACGCCCCCCTCCTGCTTCCTGGCCGTGTCCCACCGGGCTCTCCCACTGGGCACTGAGCTTGGCACTGAGACCATGGGGCCAGAGCTTCTAAACTCCAGTCCAGTCCAACGCAACTCAAGCCCGGCCAATCCTAACCAAGTCCACTCACGCCACTCAGTTCTGAGGTCTGTTGCTGGGCACCAGCGACGCTCTAGGGCCTGGGAGACAACGTACCCTAAAAAGGGGCAGCCTCCTCCCTAGCTCCTGGGACTCTCGGCCCAAGGGGAAGACTGAGCGAGCTTGACCTTCCAAAGCTGCAGCTGTTCATGCACATCTTTGCGGGGCTGACATCTTCCCAGGGCCCTCTGCTGCCTCGACACGGGCGGTGTCCCAGGCTCAGGGTTTGAGGCTCCGATGCCATTACTGTGACCCCTGCCCCGGCCCTGAAGGTCTGCTGCCTTCCTGCTGCCTGTCCCTCCTCCATGTCTTTGCCTCTGCTGTTCTCCCTCCATGGGATGCTCTGTGCTGGTTTCCTTACCTTGAGAAGCTCTGTTTCTCTTTCAAATAACGCCTCCATCCTTAAATCTCCCCCTGGTCCTTCATAGGCATAAGGACGTCAGGCCATTTGCATGTCTCTTCCCCGTCCCAGTTCTCTTGATCTGGAGAACCGAGGCCTGGCTCTGTGTCCCTATTCCCAGCTAAGAGTCTGACACATGCCAGGTGCTCAGTACCTGTTTGAGTGGGTAGGGGTGAAATGTACCGAATGGGAGGCTTAGAGTGAAGTACAAAGTGCTAGAAAGTGGGAGAGAAGAGCAGACGGATGTTGGCAGGGGCTCCGGCAAAACTTCTGGGTAGAGGTAGGGCTGGAGCTGGGCTTTGAAGGCCAAGGGGCCGGTGGTGTCTTGGCCAGGGCGGGGTCAAGGTGATAGGTGGTGTGCATGTGGGGTGGTCGGTGAGCGCCTGGCTCTGTGCTTGGAGCCCGTTCCCCCAGCCTCCGGTCCCACTTGACAGGTGCTCCTTGATCCATTTTTGTGCTGTTTATTTATTTGTTTTGGGGGAGGGGGTTGCAGAGAGAGAGGGGAAGAGAGAATCCCAAGCAGGCTCCATACTGTCTGCCTAGAGCCCAAGACAGGGCTCGAACTCACACACTGTGACATCATGACCCGAGCCAAAACCAAGAGTGGGACTGAGCCTCCAAGACGGCCCTCCTTCATGCATCTCCTTAAATGACTTAAGAATTGTGCCCTGGGGACAGTCTCCACCAGGCCTGGCTCTAACTGGGTCCGCCCGGGGGGTGCATGACACGGCCTGGGAATCCCAGAGTGGCCATGTTTGCCTGGTCCCCCCTCCTTCTCTGGGTGTCCGAAATGCCCTCAAGTCCTAAAGCAGCCCCTCCCTCCTGCTTCGAGGCCTCTCTGCCCATTTTGTGAGACAGCGTGGCCTCAGCAGGAGAGAAGCTCCCATTCATGGAGACTTTATGCAAGACCCTTAAAACCACCCTGGGCTCCAGCTTTGCCAACTGTAAAATGGGATTTAACAGCTCCCCACCCCCCACCTCGCAGAGCAGGAAATAAGGATTCTGTATAATTTAGGTTAAGTGCTTAGAACAGTGCCCAGCATGGAGGAAGTGCTAACAGCTTATTGTCAAGTTGTGGTCATTTGTCCCGTGTGGCCTCAGGGTACAATATCCTCAGGGCTGCTTGTGCCTTCATCACGCTGATGTTACAGAGGAGCAAAGCAAGGGCAGAGAGGGCTGGGCTTGCCCAGGGCCACCACACAGGTGGCTGAGGAGCCCAAATGCAAGTTTCTAGAACAAAGAGGCCTCAACGTCCTCATAAGTTTATCACTCAGCGGATGTGTTTTGAGCACCTGCTTTGTGCCAGCGCCTCGTGGATACAGCAGTAAACAAAACAGACACAAATTCCTGCCCTCATGGGGCTGACGCTCTCACGAGAGAGATAATGGACCAAAAAATAAGTAGGATGTGGAGTTCCAGTGGCTTGTGGGTGGTGCTAGGGAGAAAACAAAGCAGAGAGAGGGTAGGGAATCCCTGGGCACGGGGGTGGGGAGCTGGTGCAAATTCACATGGCGGCCAGAGACCCCAGAGAAGGTGACATTTAAAGGGGTGACATCAGGGGCACCTGGGTGGCTCAGTCGGTTAAGGGTCTGACTTTGGCTCAGGTCATGATCTCGTGGATTTCGAGTTCAAGCCCCGCGTCAGGCTCTGTGCTGACAGCTCAGAGCCTGGAGCTGCTTCAGATTCTGTGTCTCCCTCTCTCTCTGCCCCTCCCCGGCTCATGCTCTGTCTGTCTCTCAGAAACAAACAAACAAACAAACAACCCCAGACATTTATTCTTACACAATTCTGGAAGCCAAAAGTCCACACCAAAGGCGTTAAGGGCCATGTTCCCTCTGAAGGCTCTAGGGAGAATCCTTCCTTTCCTCTCCCAGCTTCCAGGGGCTCCGACAATCTAGTCTCTGCGGCTGTCTTCAGGCGGCCTTCTTCCCTCTGCGTGTCCTTGCCTCTTCTCACAGGAACACTAGCCATTGGATTTAAGGCCCACCCAGCTGGGCATGACCTCAATCTTAACTAATGACATTTGCAAAGACCTTATTTCCAAATAAGGCAAAATTCTGAGGTTCTGAGCAAACACGAATTTTTGGAGATATGGTGGGAGGGGAAGTTGAGCCCATCTGTTGGCCTTGGGACCAGGGACTCTGTGTGTTGACCTAGTTCAGGCCACCCTGGTACCCAGGGAAGAGCTGCAGGGCCCCCAAGGCAGAGGCCTCAGCAGATCTGCAAGCTCCAGGTCCCCCAGCTTCGCCCCAGCTCCACACCTCTGCTCCCACATGGCGCTGGCCTGCCTCAGCCTTCCTCCCCCCCAGGGCTATCAGAGCCACCTCAGCCATCCCCTCTGCCCTGAAGCCCTCCGTGGTTACTGCAGTGAGTTGTCCTCCCTCCTTCCCTTTGTTCCCTAGCACACTTCCGTCTGCCCCATGGCAGGTGCCATCTACCCTGTGTTGGCAGGACCTCCTTCTTTTGGGCGCTGGGCCCTCGAGGGTGGGGTCCAGGGCATGGTCACCAATGAGTGACCATCGCTTCCAACTCAGGCTCCTGAGTGTTTGAGGCAGAGGACTGATTGTTACCAACTCTGTTTGGATCAGCCTGTGGCGCCCAACCGTGTCAAGGTCCCCCCAAGCTCTGTAATTTGTGGTTCTACCTGCCAGGCGTGCAGAATGGCCCCGGCAATGCGGGGGACGTGGACGAATGTACTTCCCAGGGCCTGTGTGGCCCGCCCCTGGGGCTGGGCTCTACGTCTGGAGGGGGGACCCTGCTGTACGAATCCCAGCCTGTGTTACTCCACCCAGTACCAGTCCCCTGGGCCAGAGGCTGCAGACTTGGTGTGGGCAGGACCCAGCCACCCTCAGCTCAGCTCAGCTTCCTGGCCTCAGTTTCCCCACCGGCTGGGTGGGGACACCTTGGCCACTGTCCGGGAAGTTATATCTGAGAAAGTGTCCAGAAGAGTGGAATACACGATGTGTACGTGTGAAGACTTGTTGTTTCTGTTCAGAAAATGCCAGCAGAGAGTTTCCTCAGAGCAGAGAGAGTTTGGGGCTCATCTGTGTATTAACTGCCTTGGAACCACACAAATCAATGGGTACCCAATGGTGGTTAGCCCACCCCCGGCCTCAGACAAGAGTAGGGCCTGGAAGGAGGCCCAGAGGCTGCCTGATGCCCTCTCTCTCTTCCTCCCCTCCCCCAGGACCCTGCTGTAGCCATCCCCAAGGGAACCCTCATGGCCATTTTCTGGACCACTGTCTCCTACCTGGCCATCTCGGCCACCATCGGTGAGTAGCGCCCAGGCCGCTGGAAGAGTCACGTGGCGCAGGTGGCTCAGCTCTCTAACAGGGAGAGCTGGGCCAGGAGGACATGGGAACCTCAGAAAGTGGATCCTCGGACCATTTTGGGGGGTGACAACCGGTGGTGACCAGACATCTTCATGGGAGGGGGTGGTAGTTTGTGGCGGGGATGGGGGCCATCAGACCAGGCTCCTCTGGTCCCTTCAAACCTGAAGCTACAGATTCAAGGGTGAGAAAAGCCTACAGGACAAATTATACTCTGACCGAGGACTGATAATATAACAATGACGATGGTGGTGGTGGTGGTGGTGGTGGTGGTGGTGAAGACGATACTAACCGCTAACTTAACCGTATGCCCAGCCCTTTATAAGCCTCGTCACATTTAATCCAGCCACTGCCACTGCCACCATTTTACAGAGGAGAAAACCAGGGCTCAGAGAGGTTAAGTGACCTGCCCAGGGTCACACAGCCACTGAGCGGTGCAGCCAGGCTTTGAACCCAGGCCTGGGCTGTTGACACTTGCCTGTCACTGAGCTCCTCATAGGCACTCCTGCTGCCAGTAACCACCTTGTGCAGTAAGCTGCTCACAGATGGCCAGGGGACATGGCCCAGCACCGCCAGTCATGTCTCTGCTTTAAGAAGGACACGGTGATCTTACAGGGTCACTTTAGGTTACTGTGCCGCTGTAGAATGGCACCACAACAAAAGCAATAGTAATACTTGCTTCTAGTGTTGTTTAAAGTACTGAGCACAGTGCCTGGCACGTCTGTCGTAAGGGCTCCTGCGTGTTAGCGATTTTCACTGCCATTATTATTATTATTGTCATTAATTATTCATCGTACGCTGAAGGAAGGGCTGGCCCCTCAGGCAGCAGCTCGCCCTGTGCAAAAGTGGCCAGTGTCTGGGGTGGGAGGAGAGGAAGAAGGAGGGAAGGGAGGGAGGGAGGGAGGCCTCCCCAAGCCCTGCTCCCTCTTCAGGCTCCTGCGTGGTTCGCGATGCCTCCGGGGTCCTGAATGACACGGTGACCCCCAGCTCGGGCGCCTGCGAGGGGCTGGCCTGTGGCTACGGCTGGAACTTCACCGAGTGTTCCCACCAGCACACCTGCCACTACGGCCTCATCAACTACTACCAGGTGCATGTGGCTGGGTCCCAGGCTCGGGGGAAAGAGGTTCAGGCTTGGGTTCAGCTGGGCCCAGGCCTGGATCCGGTGGGCGCTGGGATCTCCGGGTAAGGGGTGTGGCCTCGGAGGCCTCAGGACGTAGCCCCTGCCTGCACCGAGGGCTCCACCACGAGAGGTCTGAACCCCATGTCCCTGCAGACCATGAGCATGGTGTCCGGCTTTGCGCCCCTGATCACGGCCGGCATCTTTGGGGCCACCCTGTCCTCTGCCCTGGCCTGCCTCGTCTCTGCCGCCAAGGTCTTCCAGGTGAGGCTGCAGAACGGGGGTGGGGGTGTCCAGGAGGCCCGGGGGCAAGGGTCCCCAGGTGACTCCTACAAAGGTCTGGAGGTACCATGGGACAGGGACATCCAAACTGAAGGAGAAAGGGGGCTAGTGAGCAACTTGCAGGAAGCAGCCCCCTTCCCGTGGTGTGCTTCCAAGAGCACCTGCATTTCCCACCCAGAGTCTCCCTCGTGCAGCCTGGGGTCCTGTCTGCAACTCCTCTGATCCAGTTTCACCCCCGCGCGGGTGACCCCCTCTCCTTCTGCCCCCTTGCTATCTCCCTGGTGGGGTGAGGATGGGCGGGGAGATGACTGCGTTTTAAGAGACAGAAGCCAGGGGGCGCCTGGGTGGTTCAGTCTGTTAAGCGTCCAACCTCAGCTCAGATCATGATCTCACAGTTGGTTCGTGGGTTCGAGTCCCACGTCGGGCTCTGTGCTGACGACTCGGAGCCTGGAGCCTGCTTCAGATTCTGTGTCTCCTTCTCTCTCTGCCCCTCCCCCACTCATGCTTTGTCTCTCAAAAATAAATAAACGTTTAAAAAAGAGAGAGACAGAAACAGAAGCCAGGACCCAGACTGGGGCAAGTGCCCTGCTGAGGCGGAGGGAGGAAGCAGGGCCTGGGGGAGGGGGAGGGGCAGGGGCAGCAAGGGAGGAGGGCCCAGCCTGGGGTGAGCGGGTTTTCCTGTGCCCACAGTGCCTATGCGAGGACCAGCTGTACCCACTGATCGGCTTCTTCGGCAAGGGCTACGGCAAGAGCAAGGAGCCTGTGCGCGGCTACCTGCTGGCCTACGCCATCGCCGTGGCCTTCATCATCATCGGTGAGAGGCTGCCAGTGCGCAGAGGCTTGTGAGGGCTGGCAGGGCTTCCCTCTGGCACTCACCGTGGTGCCCAGTGCCCAGCCAGGCCTGGCAGGGAGTGGGCATCACTTGCTAGATGTGGTGCCTGCCCCTCCCCCAACTCCAGACCGGGTGGCTCCCACACCACACCAGGCAGGTGGCCTATTCTATTTTCTTAGAAGGGAAACTACCTGCTTTTCTTGCTTCTATATTCCCGTGACCTGGCAAGTTGCCCCCACCCCCGGATTCCAGGCCTGAATTGGGCCCCAGGACAAGTTTGGAGCACAGGAAGGCTCCCAGGAGCTGATACAAACAGCTAGATCAACATCTCTGTAGGTGTATAAACTCATTTCTCCACCCCTGAGCTGCCAGCTCCCTTGGACTTCAAGATAGAAGATGCCCAAGAGAAAGATCCCAGTTAATCAGTTAGATTGACTTTCCTTTTTTTTTTTTTTTTTGAGGTTTTTTTAAAGTTTATTTATTTTTGAGAGAGAGAGAACAAGGGGAGAGGGGCAGAGAGAGGGGGAGACAGAAGATCCGAAGTGGGCTCCGAGCTGTCAGCACAGAGCCCCATGCGAGGTTCAAACTCATAGACCGTGAGATCATGACCTGGGCCGAAGTTAGACACTTAACCGACTGAGCCACCCAGGCACCCCAGATTGTCTCTCTATCCTGGCTTCGCCATAAGCCAGCTGTATTACTTTGGACAAATCATTTTTTACCTTCCTGAGTCTTGGTCTCCTCATTTGCAGAATGGGAGCCACAGTGCAGAGCAGGTGTGTCATAGATGGGCAGGAAGAGACTTGTGTGTGCACGCACACACACACACACACGCGCGCGAGCGCATGCATTCGTATATGCACACACTCCCCAGTACTTCTGTTCTACTTACCCAACAAGGCAGAACTTGCTAGGAGGAGGGTGTTGGCACCAGGCAAGGGCAATGGCCACCCTACTGCGCGATGGCCCTCGGCCCCTGTTCTCGATGCAGGAGTGGGGCGGGGTTTCTCCACGGGTCCTGGCCCTGCTACGCATGCTGGCATCAGCAATCCCCGGGACTTACCCTAGCGCTTGGCTCACCTCCACTCAAGGGAGGCCTCCCAGACACCGGCTACTCTGGATCCTGAACCAGATAAGAAGCGGGGCCTCCCCCGGTGGTTGGAAATGACCAGTCAGGCCTGGTGTTCCCCAGACCCATCTCTGCTTCCTGCTCACCCTCCAGTCCACCCCCGACTTCGATGTGATGTCCTTTTATCTGGACAATTCTGACTGCACTTCCGACTGAGAACCATCATTTCAGATGCTCTGGGACAGGGCTCTTGTGGCGACTCAGTGGAATTGTGCACACGGGCCCTGATACATCGAGGTGCTTCTCTTGTTTTGGGGTCCCCCAGAAGCAGGCCCTGAGATGAGAATATGCATACACAAATTTGGGGTTCCAGGGGCAGTGGCAGAGGAGTGAGGCAGGGAAGGGAAAGAGTGTGTTTCCACTGTGGGTGGCACTGTGTGTGTCCTGTGGGCTCAGGGTTTCAGATAAAAGATGGTATATGTCATGTGTCTTGGGTCACACTGTAAAGTATATTCCTTACTATAATTTGTGTTACAAGAAAAAGTGTGACAGCCACTGTCCTTGGTCATCCCCTAGCATCTCCCACTGCTCTCCATCCTCTTAAGGGCTGGCATTTTAAAGTTAACAAAATATCGGCCTCTTGAGGTTCACAAAACGATGGACCCGTTTCACAGATGAGAAGGCTGAGACCCACTGAGCCTCTGTGGCCTGTCTGGAAACCCCCAACTGCGAGGGAGGGTGCCAGGTGGCTCCCTGGCTGGTTGCCCAACAGGCTGTCCTCTCTCTCCCTCGGGTCCTTGAAGCTGAGCTCAACACCATTGCGCCCATCATCTCCAACTTCTTCCTATGCTCCTACGCCCTCATCAACTTCAGCTGTTTCCACGCCTCCATCACCAACTCACCCGGTAAGCAGCCTCCTCAACCCCTCTGTGGGGGGAGGCACCTGGGGCTGGGGCATGGGTGGGGGAGTGGAAGGCATGGGTGCAGGTGGGCAGACCAAGGTCACCTCCCAAGTTGAAACTGATTCAAGGAAACATTGAAATCATCATCATAATAGCCATCCTTTCTCAACCACTGACAATGTACACTGAACATGGATTCATACAGTTTTCAGGTGCAGAGATTTTTCTAGTGCCTTCCACCACCGATTTTACAGGAGTCAGGAGTCTGACTCCCCAGGAAAGGAAGAGAATGGCCCAAAGTCACAGGCAGGGTTGCTGTAGGTTTCATACTGCACAGCTCTCTGGGTGCCACCCATATACGTCATTCATTTCTATGTGTATCCTGATAACCTTCTAGCGGATGGCAGTAAAGAGTCTCAAGAAAGCCTTTTTCTGATTATCCCCAAATCCCCAGTGGGCTGGTCACCAGGGCACCTTTGCCTTGGACAAGGTGCCGTGGTGCCCCACAGTTGTGCCATGGGGCAGCTGTCAGTAGCGGCGGGCCTGGCACGGCCCAGTGGCATGGAGCCCCGCAGAACCACATCCTTCCTCGCCCTCTCACCCCCTTGGCTCCCTGAGAGGAGCAGGTGCTGTTGCTGACGTGTGGCCATATTTGGCCAGAGCCGGATGCCTCCTCCTTGGTGTAGCTTGACGTGGCTGAGTGCCAGCCGAGGCAAGCATGCGGTGCTCCCCAGAGCCTCCAGGCCCAGCCCCAGGAGACCCGGGTGGTGGCCACAGGCTGGGACCCTGGCTCTGGGCACTGCTGGCATTGCCACCCAGGCCCTACCCAGCAGCACGGGCCCAGGGGAAAGCTCGAGTGTGACCGTGTCCCCTGCCCAGGGTGGAGACCCTCGTTCCGATACTACAGCAAGTGGACAGCGCTGTTCGGGGCGGTCATTTCCGTGGTCATCATGTTCCTTCTCACCTGGTGGGCAGCCCTCATCGCCATCGGCGTCGTTCTCTTCCTCTTGCTCTACGTGATCTACAAGAAGCCAGGTGTGCGGTCCAGGCTGCCCAGGGGCTCGGGTGCCCCTTCTCCCTCTGAGGGCGCCAAGCACGCCATCCTGCCCTTCAGCCCAGCTAGAGGGCTTGCATCAGGCTCTGTGCTCCCAAGGGCCCTGCTCTGACCCTCCAGCCTCGTCCCTGCCCGTGGGGGGAGAAGCCTATGGGAAATGGGTCCACTTAGACTCCACGTTTCTAGTTCTGGACCACCCCCACCGGCACCCAGGACCCGGGAATTACCTGCCCAGGTCCATCCTTTTGAAATGGATGGCCTGCTGGTGTGCACGCCTGGGGCTGAGGGGCGGCCGACCAAAGTGTCCACATGCACGTGAGCAAGGAACTGGGGACAGGATGCAAAAATCCAGGAAAGCTGGGGCACCTGGGTGGCTCAGTCGGTTAAACGTCTGACTTCGGCTCAGGTCATTATCTTGCGGTTCGTGGGTCTGAGCCCCGTGTCGGGCTCTGTGCTGACTGCCAGCTCAGAGCCTGGAGCCTGCTTCAGAGTCTCTATCTCCCTCTCTCTCTGACCCTCCCCTGCTCACGCTGTCTGTCTCTCTCTCTCTTTAATAAAACATTAAAAAAATATTTTTTAAAAAAATCCAGGAAAGCCTAGAATTCTAAATTTGAACTGGCTTTCCAGGTCACTGTCTGCTAGTCAAGGGAGGAGAATGCTTTGTAGACTTTAACACTATGAAGTATCACGTTTAAATGCGTAGCCAGAGGATATGAGCAAACATCAGGAAGAGATCTGTAGGCTGTCCGCCCACCAGCCAGCCCAGCCCCCACTGTGCTTGATTCCTAAAGAAGGTCAACAGTCCTGCCCTTGGCTCGTCTGGTTTCTCCCAGGGATTTTTAATCTTGTGCTCACCCCTCATGCTCAGAGGTGAACTGGGGCTCTTCGGTACAGGCCGGCTCCTACAACCTGGCCCTGAGCTACTCGGTGGGCCTCAACGAGGTGGAGGATCACATCAAGAACTACCGGTGAGCACAGCCGTGTCCCAGGCCAAGCCTGTCACCTGCCCCAGGGCGGGACCCAGGGTGGGCGCGGTCCTTGCTCAGAGAGGGGACAGAGGTGGAGGAGAAGCACCCTGCTGTGGGGAGACCAGGCTGACATTGCTCAATGGGGACCTAGCAAGTCCAGTGACCTCTCTGTACCTCAGTTTCCGCAGCGGAATACACTGCTCTTCGAAATGCAAAGGGCTGTGTAAGGGCGATCGGGTGTCGCCATCCCTGTCACGGTCATCCGTCAGGCTGACTATGACAAACCTCTCCTTAGTGACAATTGTGTGTCCAGGACCCCTTCCCGCCAGACTGTAATGCTAACAGTCAGCTGTAAGTGTTCACATTGCGTTGCTGCACCAAGTGCCTTCGCCATCTCATCACAACCATCTGGGGCATATGAAATTACTCACCCCAGTCACTGATGAGAATACTGACGCACAGAGAAATTAAGTAACTGGCCTGAGGTCACACAGCTGGTGAGTGACCAATTTTGGCTCCAGTTTAGTCTGGTAGTGGCCCTTGACCGGAGGCCGAGTCTCCTGCCCACGTGACACGGGGACCCTGTAAGAGCTGTGCCTCCCCACTCCCAGTCTTTATACTTGCCAGCACCTGCGTTTGCACCCAGATCCCTGTGGGCTCATGCCCTTTTCCCTTCCCCTCCTCAGCCCCCAGTGCCTAGTGCTCACGGGGCCCCCCAACTTCCGCCCGGCCCTGGTCGACTTTGTGGGCACCTTCACCCGGAACCTCAGCCTGATGGTCTGTGGCCACGTGCTCATTGTGAGTGGCCCCTCTAGGTGGGCGGGGCCGTACCCTTGGAGGAGCCCCGGGGCATGAAGTCCACAGATGGAAGGGGGGCAGGCAGTGTGGGGGGCGGTGGGGGATGGAGGGGCTGCGGAGCAAGCAGAGCCCACCGGACCCTGCTGTGGGCCTGGTTCCGTCCCCTCCCCTGTCCCAGTCACCAGCTTCTCCCCACTGCCCTGCCTCTTGCCTGTTCCCTCCATCTTCCTTCCCCCACCCGCTCCCTCCCTCCTCCTTATTCCCTGTCCTAACTCCATAGGGGAAAATGGGTACCTCAGGGTGCGGCTGAGCCCATGAGGCAGCCTCCAGGGAGGAGGGGAGCTGAGTCTCATTCAGGCCAGAGGGTGAAGACAGGCAGCCCCTGAGGTCACCTGGCCCCACCACCTGCAGGGACCCCGAAAACAGAGGATGCCTGAGCTCCGGCTCATCGCCAATGGGCACACCAAGTGGCTGAACAAGAGGAAGATCAAGGCCTTCTACTCAGATGTCATTGCGGAGGACCTCCGCAGCGGCGTACAGATTCTCATGCAGGTGCCACGAGCTTGGTGGGACAGCTGGAAAGCAGGTGTCCTAAGGGGCTAGTTGAAGCTCCTCTTGTTGCAGCAGGGGTCCCCACCTTCTTTGCCTTTCCAGATATGCTAATTCGGGGCACTTTCTCAGGGTGCCCAGGGCCTGGGGGAAACTGACCTGGAAGTCGGTGGGGATGGTGGGAGCTTGAGCAGTTCTTGTTTTTCTTTTCTTTTTTTTCCTTTTCTTTTTTTGTAGTTTATTTATTTTTGAGGCAGAAAGAGACAGAGCATGAGCGGGGGAAGGGCAGCAAGAGAGGGAGACACAGAATCGGAATCAGGGTCCAGGCTCTGAGCTAGCTGTCAGCACAGAACCCGACGTGGGGCTCAAACCCACCAACCGTGAGATCATGACCTGAGCTGAAGTCAGACGCTTAACCGACTGAGCAACCCAGGCGCCCCTTGTTTTTCTTTTTTAATATAATTTACAGACAGCAAAGTGAAAAAAATATTAAGTGCATAGACTGATAAATGTTTATAGCCACTGCTCAGATCAAGTTCTGGAATGTTCTACCAGGCAATTCATTTTACTTCGTAGGTTTCTCATCTGTAAAATGGGATAAAATAACAATTGTTAATTCTGAGTCAACATATGGGAGTCCTTTCCAATAATTCTAAATATTTCTCAAGGAGTGCCTGGGTGGCTCAGTCAGTTAAGCATCAGACTTTGGGTCGGTTCATGATCTCATGGTGGTTCGTGGGTTAGAGCCCCGCGTCAGGCTCTATGCTGACAGCTCGGAGCCTGGAGTCTGCTTCAGATTCTGTGTCTCCCTCTCTCTCTTCCCCTCCTCTGCTCACATTCTGTGTCTATCTCTCTCTCAAAAATAAATAAACAGTAATTATTTTTTAATAGTTCTCAAGATTTTTTACCATAGGGAGGTATGAAAATATTTTGAGAGTAGATAGAAGTGATGGCTGGACAACATTCTGAATATCCTAAATTCCACCCAATTATACACCATTTAAAATAGCTAATTCTGTGTTATGTGAATTTCACATCAAAAAAAATTTTTTTAACATTTTTAAACACTAAAAAAAGAAATACAAAAGATGTGTGGCTAAGATAGCCTGGGGATACTCTAAAGCTTGACATCCAAATTAAAGTCTCTCATTATGAGAAATAATCTGCTAGAGAAGCAGGAACTAGAATAATCCAGAGCTAACGGGATGGTCCGGTGAGGTCATCGTAGCTTCTGGTTGTGGCTTCTCCTTTCTTACGGGTGTGTCCAGGCGGGTAAGACCCTGAACGCAGCGTGGAGTTCCTGAGCCCTCTCCACCTGGCAGAGAGGGCAGCTGGGGCTGGGAGAGCCCCACTCTCGAACAGAGCCACGGCGGGCATGAGGCCTGGTCCCTCACCTCACACCCCCCCTCCCCCCGCAGGCCACAGGTCTCGGGAGAATGAGGCCCAACATTCTGGTGGTTGGGTTCAAGAAGAACTGGCAGTCGGCGCACCCGGCCACAGTGGAGGACTACATTGGCATCCTGCAGTGAGTGAGGGCACGAGGTGGGCAGGGCCCGGGCGCTGCTGACGTGGGCCTTGGGAAGCAGTGGGTGTTAGAAGAAGCCGGTTCAAAGCTCAGGAAGACACAGACCCACTGAGGGCTCGCCGCCCGACACCAAGATGGGCAGGGAGGGGACCGGCCGGGTGTGGGACGACGGGGAGCAGGCCAGAGTGAGCCGCTGTCCCTTGGCTCCAGCCCGCTGTGCCCAGACAGAAATGTGGGCCCGAGACCCATTGTTGCCAGGCCTTCTGGTTTTTCAGAGAAGTTGCAAATGTGGGGTTTTATGTGAAAACTTTGTGCCCACCTGTGGGCGACAGCAGGCCTCCTAGGAGAGGCGACCATGTGGGGACTCCCTGGGGATTTCAGGGTGAACTCCAAACCCTTTCTCCTTCGCCTCTTGCTGTGCATCGGCCAGCAGACGCCTGCCTGGGCTGTTTTTCTGTGTGGATGTGGCGTAGGGAGGCAGGGTGTAGGAGCATTTCCAGAAAGGAGGCTGAGGGCCGGGAGCCTGGAACCTGTTTCCAGGTGTGCTGTGAGCCGGCTGCCTGACCCCGAGCTGTGCCCCTCAGCCTCTGACACAGTCACGGGAGGTGGTGGACTGTCTGTTCTCCAGCACACACACACACACACACACACACACACACACACACCCCCGCTTTGGCGCTCCAAGACCCCAAAATGCTGGGGCCTGAGAAGCCCCTGTCCCAGAGATGTGTAACTAAAACAACCCATGGGGACAATGCTTAACTCATCAGATCAAGGCCTACTGGTGGTCTCCGGGGCCCTCTGTCAACCAGACAGTAAATATACTTCTGGGGTAGGAGTCTTCCAGACATTCCATAAAGACAAGCTTTTGCTGCCTTCCTGAGCTAGGCCGTTCCAGTGAGTGTCCCTGCCCTCAGGGTTCTGTCTCGGCCATTTGACTCCAAACCCGGCCGGCCACTTCCTTAGCATGCAATGGTGGGCAAGTTACTCCCCCAAACTCAAGTCTTGCATCTATAAAATGGGGCCAGTGATTCCCATGCCCACCTCTGTTGGCAGGTTGTGTAGACTATCTAAATGTGTCAGGAGGACAGGGCCTGCCTCGGAGACCAGCCTGACTCATTTCCCTCTGAGTACAGGGCTCACAGCATCCACAGTGCCACAGACCATAGAGCCAGAGGGGTCCTGGGGGACTCTCCTGTTCTGCTTGCGTGTGACAGAGATGGGGAGACGGGCCCGGAGAGAAGGAAGGCATGGTGGGAGGCAAGGCCAACTCTAGATATCTGGTCTCCTGGGAACTGTGGGCTGGGGGCTGTGGGCTGGGAGGAGCCTGATTGCACATCTTCTCCTCCCAGCGATGCTTTCGATTTCAACTACGGTGTGTGTGTCATGAGGATGCGTGAAGGGCTCAACATCTCGGAAGTGATGCAGGCACACAGTGAGTACACGACCCACATGCTGGGCCTGCCTGTCAAAACCCAGAACAGGATCCAAGAAAGTTCTAGAACCCGATTTTTTTAAGTGGTAGAGGGAAGAGAGGGGGGAATTAGTAAGGAATAAATCTCATAGATTCATAAAAAGTTACCTTTTGATGGCCTCTTAGAACTCATCAGGTTTCCACAGGAAGAACCTGAGGCCCAGAAAGGGGAAGTGATCAGTTCAAGGTCACACGTCCAGCTGCGATCAGAAACAAGACTGGAACTCAGGACTCCCCAATCACTAATAGAGTTTTTGCGACCAGATGAGTTCAAGAGGAGCTAATAGGGAAAAGAGGGGGAGAAAGGAGAATCCCCACATAAAGAGACCAGAATATGAAAACACTGATGAAGGCCCCAGAGACTGGACATCTCCATGACTGTCTTTGGAGCACTGAGCAGGGATGTGTGTTACATTTAGTCCCACAGGAATCTGCAGACCCTGAATTAATCACATGGACAGGGCTGAAAGAAATAATATATAGTCTAGAAAACAAATGGGGGCGGCACAGGGGAACTAAAGGGTGCGGACGCTACCTTTCGGGCAGGTGGGGCCCGGGTCATGATGATCTACATCACCCTGTGTAGACAGCATGCCCGGCACCCCGCAGCTGGGCAAGGAACACTGATGCAACCAGAATGTACAGAGCGCAGCCAGCTCCTGACAGATGCTGTGCCCAGCGCTAGGGGCACCACAGGGAACAAAACAAAGTCTGCCCCTGGGAAGCTGATGTTCCCACCGCAAGTGCGGTGGACCCACAAGTCATTTTAGACGGTGACGCCGACTCAGGGCACGTGGTCAGAAAGGCCACTCGGAGGAGGAGGACTTTTGCCTAGAAGAGGGGATGCTGTGAGGGCTCCTGGCTCAGGGGCAGGGGCCAGTTGGTGGAAGGTGAGGAGTCAGGACTTTCTTTCTAGTTTAAGGGAGAGCCTGGAAGAGGAGGAGCCGCGAAGGGCCATGGGCGAGGAGCGCCTGGGGACAGAGCTGCCCTCTCTCTTGCAGTTAACCCGGTGTTTGACCCAGTGTTTGACCCAGCAGAGGACAGCAAAGAAGCCAGCACCAGCGGGGCCAGGCCATCTGTCTCAGGCACACGTCAGTCCCCACCCACTCAGAGGCTCAAGGCACTCTCACCTCATGGGGCAGCTAGTGGTGGACCAAGAGGGAAGCCGGTCAAGGACAGGGGTTGGGTAACTGGGGGCCGGAGCAGTAACCGGGCTTGGGCAGTATTCGACATCACAGCCCTCCTCGGAAATTCAGTATCCTGACCTTGTGGGAACCCACCGGCTGTCTCTGTGGCCTATGTCTGACCCCTCCAATGGCACCTGGCCACTCTCAGATGTCACAGGCAGGGAGGAGGAGAGTAGGCGTCTCCTTCAGTCCTTTCCCACTGATGCTCTGGGAGGAAGGGGAACAGAGCTGGGGCTGGGGGCACCCTGTGGGCATTTGTGAGTGGCACAGGGGCTGTTTAAGAGAATGGTCCCTGCTCTCCGGTGCCCACCAGAATCCTGGGAGGGAGGCTCTAGGAGCAAGGGAGGGCCGTGTCCCAGCACTGCGTGTCTGGGACCCCTGCTCCTGGTCCGCCTGCCTGAGAATCGGGTATGAGAGTCCCACTGTGAGAAGAGTCGTTGGTGGTAATCTGGGCCAGTCCTCGCCATGCACATCCTGAGCAGGGTGCTTCTGGCCGCTGTGTGCGCGGCCTGGGGGACAGCAAGCCCGCCTTACAGGGCGGCTGGCTCTGTTTTCAGACGGACGCAGGCTTTTTTGACTGCGCACTGCTCTGAGGTGACCTGGCCCTCTGCTCCCGCAGTGGACCCCGAGGCCCTGGTACGGGAGGAGCAGGCCAGCACCATCTTCCAGTCTGAGCAGGGCAAGAAGACCATAGACATCTACTGGCTCTTTGATGACGGAGGTCGGTACCCCCCGGACACCAGCTCTCCTCAAGCCTATCTTCCCTCTATGGCCTACCCTTCCTGGCCACTCTGGGCAAGGCTCCTGGAGAGACCTTGCAAAGGGGCCCAGCAAAGGGGAATAGGGGACTTCGGGCCCACCTCTGGGCTTGGGGGAACCTGACCGGGCCCCTCTCTTGGCCCCCAGATTTTCAGCTGTAAAATGGAGCATTTTGTAGGAGGAGCCGAGGTTGGCATGAGATGGAATGTTCAGATGAGATGGGCCTTAGGGACCACTGGCACCTGCCATAATTGGGCTGGTATGCAGAAACATGGTAGGAATGTTCTTCTGTCCCCAAAGAAATATACCCTTTCCCACACAGACAGAAGCTATTTCCACTCCAGTAGTATGTATCTCATTGATGAAAGCTGATGGAGAGAGAACGCTTACACTTGCTTGACACTAAGAGCTTTCTGTGGGCTAACCTAATGCCATCCCTAGGTAGGAACTAGTATGAGATGCCTTCACAAATAAGGAAGTTGAGGCATAGAGTGGTGACGTAATTTGTCCAGGGTTAGGCAGTGATAAATGAGAGTTGGTCTTCAGCCTTATATGGACAGATGGCAAGGAAGGATGAGGGTTCCCATCCACGGGTCAAATCTTTCATCTTCAAAAAATGCCAGCAATCCAGATTTTCATGTGAAAAGCCCCCAATTATTATAAACATTTTTTAATGTTTATTTATTTTTGAGACAGAGAGAGACAGAGTGCAAGCGAGAGAGGGGCAGAGAGAGAGGGAGACACGGAATCTGAAGCAGGCTCCAGGCTCTGAGCTGTGAGCACAGAGCCCAACGTGGGGTTCAAAACATGAACCATGTGATTGTGACCTGAGCTGAGGTCTGACGCTTAACCGACTGAGCCAGCCAGGCACCCTGAAAAACCCCCAACTATTAAATGTCAGCGCACTTATTTAAAAACATCATGCAGATGATAAAGGATGAAATCATGCCATTTGCAGCAGCGTGGATGGAACTGGAAGGTATTATGCTGAGTTAAATAACTCAGTCAGAGAAAGACAGGTATTATGTTTTCACTCATATGTGGATTTTGAAAACCTTAACAGAAGACCATGGGGAAAGGGAAGGGGGAAAAATAGTTAACAAACAGAGAGGGAGGGAGGCAAACCGTAAGAGACTCTTAAACACAGAGAACAGACTGAGGGTTGATGGGAGTGTGGGGGGGAGGGGAAACGATTGATGAGCATTGAGGAGGGCACTTGTTGGGATGAGCACTGGGTGTCGTATGTAAGCAATGAAATGAACCACGGGAATCTACCCCAAAAACCAAGAGCACACTTTTCACACTGTATGTTAGCCAATTTGACAATAATTTGTATTAAAAAATAAATAAATATGTCACACAGGCCAAATGAACCCCAGCCCACAGAGCCCTGTGTGCCACTCTGGTTTAGTCTAGCACCCTCATTATACAGATGGGTAAACTGAGGTCCAGAGAGCAGAAGAGGTTTGCCAGTGGCAGAGCAGGGTGGGAACCCAGAGGGTATTCTATCCTGAGAGCAATTCCCTCTTGATTTACGGGGACCCTCCTTGCCAGGCCTCACCCTCCTCATCCCCTATCTCCTCGGCCGCAAGAAGAGATGGAGCAAATGCAGGATCCGCGTGTTCGTGGGGGGACAGATCAACAGGATGGACCAGGAGAGAAAGGCGTAAGTGGAGGTCGCTGGTCCAGCGCCATCCCAGCTCTCCCCAGGTGTGCCCCACCCCTGCTTCCCCGCACCTGTACCACTGCCCCAAGTAGACTCAGCTCTCTCTGGGTCACAGCAGTGGTGAGTGAGCTCTGAGCAGGGGCAGGCTTCGGTGTCCTGTCCCCCCTTTAATAAGTCGTAGGCGCCCTAACTCCAGCCATGCCAGGGAGGAGTGTTGCGTTTTAAAACCACCAACTCTGCTCAAGGAGCATGGAGAGATCTGTATGAAAGGAAGCATGGAGAAGGGCCCCCCTGCTGAGAAATGAGGTGGGGCTGAGGGTCCTTTAGGGCGACATCCCCCCAAGCTTGGGATGCTGTCCCTGGTGAGATAGGAGGTGACATTAGTGGCCAGGAGAGGGGCAGCACATCTTACTGAATTTCTTGGTGAGAAGTGACGTTTAATTCCTCCAACTGTGTGGCTCATTCCACAGGAGAAGGGCTCTCTGCTGGGGAACCCATCTAATCTGTCTCAGCGACAAAGGACAGGCCTGGCTGGGGCGGGGGCTGGGCAGGGTGGGGAGTGGGGGGGGCGGGTTGGCTGGCAAGGGCAGCCAGCCAGAATTTAGCCTCGGTGGTTTGTTGGGTTTATTGATCACCTCTTTCCGGCAAGGGATGCTAGTTTTCTTTTGAACATTGCCATTTGACGTTTCCTTTTAAGATGCGGCTACGTCAGAATGTGAGTTGATTTAAGTTGAAAAGGAAGTCAGCGGTAAGGCAGGTAAACAGGTGTGCAGTCAGGCCCGTGGGGCCACGGTTGTTTTAGAGCAAGAGCAAAGTCAGGTGAGGTGAAAGGTTGTAGGATGGAAGACCGCTGGATGGGGCAGACAGGTTGGCAACGATGCGCGGCTTGCTCAAGGGCATACAATTAATTAGCAAAGAGAAGAAACTCTGCCCAGCCTCTGGTGCCCTCTGCAACCATCCCAGCCACGATGCCCCAGGGTCGGGGCTCTGTGGCCTGTGCCACCCTGGCCCTACACCAGGACCACGTGCCCGTGACACTTCTCAGTCGCCCCTCGTGCGAGTTAAGGGCGGCCAGCAATCCCATCTCCTTGTCTTCGCCTGTCCTCGCCCCTGCTGAGAGCTCCTATACCGAAAGGCCCTTCTCCGCGGTGCCGAGGAGACCGTTGCTTGCAAAGGGCAGAATCTAGCTTCTCTGTCATTTCCAGAAGACAAAGAAGCCAGGAAGGGCTTTGCCGGCCCAGCTGCTCATTCCAGCCCCGAATGGAAGTTGGGCTCAGCGGGTTTCACTGAGCTCAAGACCATGGCACCGGGGGGTCATGGATGTCCGGGAAGGTTGTGGAATATTCTCTGCCTCCCGACTTTCGCTCCACCAGGCCAAGCCCTCTTCCCCCCTCCTTGCGACCCCGAGGCCAGGCTTGCGCTGTCTCCTGCCACCCCCACACTGCACACCAACGCATCTGCCCACAGCTCTGCCTTCCTAACTTCATTCCCAAGTTCAGGGACCAGCAGCAGCCTGATCCTTAAGGTTTATTCCCCCCCCCCCACTTCCCCCCCAGCTAGCCACTCATCGCTCCCTCTTCACCTCCTGCACCCCCATGCTCTCGCTCATTTGGACTTCCCACCCCCATGCATTCAAACCCTGCTAGTGGGTTCTGGAATATCCCCAAAGCCCTGTCCCGTCCAGGGATTCTGATGCAGTGGGTGGGCTAGAGCCAAGTCAGGTGTACTATTTAGAAAGCTCCAGTGTGGACAACACACCCCCTTATAATAATCTTCTGCACTGTCTAGCTAGCTTGCTACCTCCTCTGTGAAGCCCTCCCTGACTGCCACAAACCATAGCTGGCGTCTCCTCCCCTGTTGCATGCGAAGCCAGTGCTATGTGGCTTGTTACCCCTGGTTCTGCACTTAGTTCATGTGTGGTATCTCCGTTGCCTTAGCCCACCCTGTAATTTCCTGTGGTTTACGTTCCCGTCCCCTAGACCCTTGCTTCTCAAAGTGCAGTCTGTGGAGCAGCAGCATCACATCACCTGGGGGCTTGTCAGAATGCAGATCCCCGGGGCCCACCCCGCACCAGATGAACTGGATGGACTCTGTATTGTGACAAGGCCCCCAGCAGATGTATAGACAGAGTAAAACGTAAGGGGCGCTAGTACCGAGATGGCCACCAGATACTTGGGGAAATCCTGCTCCATTACTTTTCCATGTTGCTTGTCCTCATCTGACCTACTTTATCAGTATTTGGCTCTTGTCCTGAATGCAAACTCGCTGAGCACAGGGTTTGATCTGCTGGACTCACTGCTAGATCCTTAGAGGACACCCAAGATAAACCTTAGAGGACACTGAATGGAAGAATGCATGTTTAAAACTCTCCATCTTCCAGAATCATTTCTCTGTTGAGCAAGTTCCGGCTGGGATTCCACGAAGTTCACGTCCTTCCCGACATCAACCAGAAGCCGCGGGCTGAGCAGTAAGTTCTCTGTGGTGACTTACTTCCCAGGCAGAAGGACCAGCCGTGTGCCCCCCGATGCCTGTGCATGTTGCCCCTTGGTGTCTGGTGAGCCACGGGCAGGCAGCCACCTAGACAGGGCTCAGGGGGAGCAAGAGGAAGGGTAGGAGTTTGCAGCCGCTTCTTTTCTTGCCAGTGTTTCTTTGTCTGCCTATCAGAGCCCCGGGCTTTGCCAGAAAACCAGCGGGGCCGGAGGACAGTGAACGTTCACGTTTGTGCTTTTCTTAGAGCAAGTGTTGATACGCTGGAGCACATCCTGCTGTCTTGCCACTTGAGGGGAGGCAGGTGTTTCCATCCTCAAGGGACCCCACCCCCACCCACCCGAGGACCTGCAGGGGCCTGCGGGGCGATGTCTGGCTTCACACTTCCCACCGCTTGCTACTCATAAATGTCTAAATTTTCTCCAACACCCTGAATGTTTTCATAAAGCAGTGCTTCTCAAGCCTTGGCCTGTGTCAGAATCACATGGCTTATAACAACTCAGCTTGCTGGGCCCCCTTCCCTGCCCCGCCCCAAGATTCTGAGTCAGCAGATCTGGGTTGGGGCCCAAGGACCTGCATTGCTAATAAGCTCTCGGGTGCTGGGCTAGGCACCCCGCTTTGAGAACCACTGTCTTAAAGACAGTCCCGAGTCGATATTCAAAAATGCTGGATTAGGGGCGCCTGGGTGGCTCAGTCATTTAAGCGTCCGGCTTTGCTCAGGTCATGATCTCGCAGTTAGTAAGTTCGAGCCCCATGTTGGGCTCTGTGCTGACAGCTCAGAGCCTGGAGCCTGCTTCAGATTCTGTGTCTCCCTCTCTCTCTACCCATCCCCTGCTCCTGCTCTGTCTCAAAAATAAATAAATTACTAAAAACCATTTTTTTAAATGCTGGATTGATGGCTTCTGCCTACTCTTGGCTTCTGAGCTCTAGACCTTGAACTTTTCGTGAGGTCTCAGCTCCACTAATTTAAGTTCCTGAGAAAGGAACTATGACTGGCCTAGCTCACCCCTTCTTGCCAAGCCAAGGTAGAGGTTGCTGCAAAGCCTATTTCTTGGCTACCTTTGCTCCAGTTGGCCATGGGCAGGGTTGGCAAAGTCACTGCCCAGAAGCACATAGCTGGAGGGCAGGAGCCATGGCAGAGGCATATCCCAGAACTGGAGGTGCAAAGGTCCTGAGGCAGAAACATGGCAGCTACAGCCCCGATGTTATTTATATGAACACATTGGTGCTTAGAGTGGGGCAAATGTTGAATGATCTGGGCTACAAGCTCTTCTCCCCTCTCCCCACCCCTGCAACAGCAAGTACACAGACTTTAAGCAAACCCCGTGTGAACTTGTCGCTAAGCTCAATGGTGGGGTCAGAAGGGATTATTTACTTGCTCTGTGATTCAGATTCATGTTCTGAAACTAAGACATTTATAATAGGGTTTGCTTTCTGTAAATCAATCTAATTGAGGTTTCCCAGCACTCCACCTCCTTAGTGTAAAGTAAGGTCCATCCAACCTCTTACTTCTCCCTAATGTTCCCCATTACCTAGAGAGGGAAGAAAATCAAAACGAGAAGAAAGGAGCTAGTCAGCGGTGATGGGTATATGGGCCCCTACCGCATGTTGGGGCAGAGGTGAGTAATCACAACTCCGGCTGCCAGGGTTGACTGCGGCCCAAGGGCAGGCTAGAGGAAGTCGAGAGCCATCAGAACACTGCAGAGATGGGCCAGCACCCACGAGACAATGCCATCTCTGTTGGCAAAGCCTTGAGGAAGACCTTGAGCAGAGACACCGGGGAATACGTTCCAGGAGGGAGGAGACTGAGAGCAAAAGCATGCAGACCCCATCCAGCAGCCCTGGTCTTTAAACACCCCCCCTCCCCCACCTTTAGCCCCTCTCTGCCTCCACTTCCTGGCCACTGTCTCCTCTTTGCACAGCCAAACTTCTCTAAAGAGATTTATGCTCTCCGTGGCCACTTCTTCACGGAATTCACCCTCGCCCACGTCATCGCTGACCTCCACACCACCTCGTCCACAGAGCCCATTTCTGTCCTCCTCCTCCTCTGCCTCGCCACGGCATCTGACACAGCGATCCTTCCTGAAGCAGTTCTTCTGGCTTCGGAGGCATCACCCTTGACAGGATGCCGCCTGCTTTAGGGATCCTTCTTTCCAGTGTTAATTGCTGCTTATTCCTCCTTTACCTGACTTAAACTTGTCTGCATCCTTCGGATTGGGCCCTAGACATTTTTTTCTCTTGCCTCTGTTCCCTGTATAAGCTCATCCACCCACATGGCTTCAGGTGGCTTCATCTAAATGCTGACCAGTCCAAAGTTCCATTTTGAATAATGTTAAGTCACAGAACAGCCTCCAGCAGCTTGCCATCTCTGAGCAGGTAACGAAGGAAGGCTTTCCTGATCTGGGCCCCCTGCTTTCCACTGCACTCACCTTGCTCTGGCCATGCTGGCTCCTTTGCTGCTCCTCAAACAGACCAAACACACTGCTGCCTCAGGGCCTTTGCACCTTCAGTTCTGTGTGCTTCAGCACCCGCTGTGCTTCAGCCTGTGAAGAGCTGGCTTCAGAATGACAGGCATCTTTCAGCTTCAGGGAGACCTTCCCCGCCCCGAATAGTCCCTGTCCTGGTACTCAATTTGCACCTTCAGGAAACTTCCCCTCTATATTGGCATATTGATTGCCCAGCTGACTGTGGGCTCCGTAGATAGTGGGTGTTGTGGCTTGTTCCCTGGCATGTAGCACAAAGCCTGGCACAGGGTAGTGCTCAGGAGAAGCCCGGGAACCGGTTGAGTGGGTGGAGGTGGATCCCAAGGTGGTTGCTGTGGACGGCTTGCGGAAGGCTGGTTGAATGCCAGGCCCAGGTTCAGGGCTGATTTCTACGCGGAAGCTGCTTTGATGTAAACCGCAGTGGCAGAATGAGCTCAGCCTACAATATGTGAGCTTTTGACACCCTTCTCCATTTCCCTGGGGGACTCAGTTCCCATGGAAACTGGGCCATCTCACCTGGCCTCCCCTTCTCTCTCTGTCCCCAGCACCAAGCGGTTTGAGGACATGATTGCACCCTTCCGCCTGAATGACGGCTTCAAGGATGAGGCTGCTGTCACCGAGATGAGGCGGGACTGCCCTTGGAAGATCTCAGATGAGGAGATTAACAAGAACAAAGTCAAGGTACCAGAGACAGAAGGGCCTTGTGGGGGTCGGGAGGGAGAGACAGAGGGGTCAAGGCCCTCCTCTGGGTCAGGGCCATGTGCCTTACCTGTCCTGATCTTTCTTTTTTTTTCTTTCTTTTTTAAGTTTATTTATTTATTTATTTATTTTGAGAGACAGCAGTGAGTGAGTGGGAGAGGGGAGAGAGAGAGAGAGAGAGAGAGAATCCCAAGCAGGCTCTGTACTGTCAGCATGCAGCCCAACATGGGGCTAGAACCGACGAATTGTGAGATCATGACCCGAGCCAATATCAAGAGTCTGATGCTTAACCCACTGAGCCACCCAGGCGCCCCTGTTCTGAACTCTCTTAATCCTCTTCTTGACCCTTCCCTGCCACCACGCCCCAGACTCTGGGGTATCCTCAAGCCAAGGTGCTCAGTAGCCCAGTTGGCGAACTCAGAACCATTCTTGGCATGGGAGCCTGGTCCTCCTGCCCGTTTGAGTCCCCCCGGCCATGGCAATGACTGGCCGGAGCTCTCCCTCTCCTTTCTATGGCTGCTGGGAGGAATTCCTGAGACAGGTGCCAAAGGTCAAGGTAGACCTTGTGCTTTGGGCCAAAAGAGCTGCCTGATGGCTCTCCTTAGCCTCGGACCCCTTCCCACATGCAGCGTAGAGTCATGGGTGCCCCTTGCCCAGACAGCATCTTCCAGACTCTTTCAAGGCCTAAGGGAAAGTGGTGGCTGCCGGGACCACTTGCAGTGGGAAGAGCTGCGGCGGCGGCGGCGGGCGCGGGGGGGGGACTAGGAATCGCAGTTCTGCTCCCTGTGTGCTCTGGGTCAGTGGTCCCCCCGCCCCCACTTTGCCCCTCAGAGGACATGTGGCAAATCTGGGACACTTTTGGTTGTTCCCAGTGGAGGATGGGATTGCTGCTGTCACTTAGCGAGTAGAGGCCTGGGATGCTGGTAACCAGCCTACCACCCACAGGGCAGTTCCCGCTAGGAAGAATTACTCGCCACAGAGGTCACTCGTCAGGGTCTGGAGTCCGGGATCTCAGTGAACTCACTTCCCCCATAGTTTTCCATTCTGTGGGGTGCCCTCCCACGATCAGACTCGTGAGTGTCAATCATTTCTGAACACTCTGGAGACAGGTCTGGGGGTGGGAGGGAGCCTCCCAACCCAACCTCAGTAAGCTTTGGGGAATTGTGATCTGTCACAGCCCTGAGGCCCTGCCCCGGAGGGCCCACGGCTCCTTGGGAAATGCTGGAGAAAGTACAGTGTCCCAAGGAGGCTCTGGCCTGGCCCGATACGGAGATGGAGGTGGCAGCTTCCACTTCTGCTCCGACTCGACCTTATCAAGAGCCTTCTGCATGTCAGGACCTCGGCTTGGTGCTTTTGCATGGGTTACGGCTCTCACCGCTGCCCAAATTCCCCTGGGGAGGGGGTTATCCCACCCATTTTGCAGTGAAGACAGTGAAGCTCGGGGAGCCCACGTGCCTTGCCCGGGTTCCCTGTGCTGTGAGCTCTCAGGGCCAAGATGTGGACCCAGCTCCCTCCACACCACAGAAGGTCGCTCCCCCAGTGATGCCCCCGGTCACGGTAATAAGGTCCGGCAAGGAAAAGCCACGGAGGGCTTCTCAGGGTGAACTTGGCAGGCAGTGACTCCAAGGGTCCCCTTCCATCTCGGAGGAGAGAGAGCCTGTAAGAGCTTCGGGGGAACAACTCGTGCATCTGGCGTGAATGTTAAAAGAGGCCCGTGGGCTTGGCGGGGCCCTTTCCCGAGGATGTAGGCAGTGACCACGTGGCTTGTCTTCGCTCTAGTCCCTTCGGCAGGTGAGGCTGAATGAGATCCTGCTGGACTCCTCCCAGGATGCGGCTCTGGTGGTCATGTAAGTAGCCCCCGGTGGGAGGGGGGGCCTGTCGCAGAGGCCCGAGGCGTCCGCTCTGGGTAGGGATCCAGGAGATGCCTACCCCCTGTGAGGCGGAAGGGCCCGAAGCTCCAGTAAACACACAGCCCGGGGGGCTCCTTAGCACGTGGCTGGGCCTGCGTCCGCTGCGTCCCCCTGGCCTGACAGTCAGCTGGCAGAGGTCCAGGGTCTCACACATCCCAGGCCTCGCCGACTTCCCTGAGCACGGTTTTCCCTCGTTTGCCACCTTTTCCTGCCAAACAGCTTGGCAAAGGAGGCCCAGCCAGTTCCAGAAGAAAATAATTTCCTGGTTGCGAGGGCATCACCCAGCCTTTCTTGGCCGTTGGCCACCCCCGACTGATGTTGGTGCCAGGCCTGGGCAGCAGAAGTAGAGGCTCGCCGTTCCAGGCTCCGTGCCTGTCAGACCCTCCGGCTTCCGTTGCTGCTGCCTGTGTCCGTTACGAGCCACTTCTGAGTATGTGCAAGGCGAGGTGAAAGGCGGCAGTGGCGCAGAAGGGCTCAGGGTGGCTCTGTTCTCTCAGAGGCCGGGAGGAAGAACACGGTTGGGTCAGCCCAGCTCTCCGAGCTCCCCGGGGAATGGGGTCTTCTGGCAACGCAGGTGGCTGGCCTGAGGGCTAGCCACCTGGGAAGCCTGCTGAGCCTGTTTCTTCATACCCTGAGGCCAGGAGCCAGCACGCTGTTTGCAGGCCCCAGTACAAAATGAAAATGCGGGGGCCCCCTTGTTCAAACATGCTTAAGGGTGGCAAGATGGTGGCAGCAGAGGGTGAAGCCCAGCATGGGACCTTCTAGGTGCACGGGCTGCGCACCCATGCGCTGGCTCTGCTGGAGCAGTGCTCCCTGGTCCTGGTAGGGAGATCATTTTTTTCGTACAAAGTGCTTCGTGTTTCTGTGATGTGCGAACTGTGTAAGAGAAAGACCTGGCTTTATCTGTGAGCCTCTGGCCAACACCCAGCAGAGAATGTTCCCAGGGCAAGGTTGGACTAGGCTGTGGACTGGGTCAGAGTGCACGAGACCGGGAATGGCTGCAATCTGGGGTGACTCCCCGGAGCTTTCTTTGGGTGTGGTACCTGTTGTGTGTGAAACCACCTCTTCATGAGTGCCACCTGCTCTCAGAGAAGCAGGATTGATTGATTGACTTTTTCAATGTTTACTTACCTATTTTGAGAGAGAGAGAGCTCATGAGCAGGGGAGGGGCAGAAAGAGAGGAGAGAGAATCTCAAGCGGGCTCCGCACTGTCAGCACGGAGCCCAATGCGGGGCTCAAACTCAGGAACCATGAGATCACGACCTGAGCTGAAACCAAGAGTCAGAGGCTTAACAGACTCAGCCACCCAGGTGCCCCTGAGAAGCAGGGTTTTTTTGCATTTTGTCTCTGCTGTCATTAGCTCATTGCGCGGCCTTGAACAAGTAGTCCTTCTCTGTTTCTCGGTCTCCCTCATTATAGAGAAGAGTTAAACCTAATTATTTCAAGGTTATCCTTCACTCTAACATGCTGTGATTTCTTTTTATTTTTTAATGTTTTATTTATTTCTGAGAGAGAGAGACACTGTGAGCAGGGGAGGGTCAGCGAGAGAGTGATACACAGAATCCGAAACAGGCTCCAGGCTCTGAGCTAGCTGTCAGCACAGAGTCCGACATGGGGCTTGAACCCATGAACAGTGAGATCATGACCTGAGCCAAAGTCAGACGCTTAACCGACTGAGTCACCCAGGCGCCCCATAACATGCTGTGATTCCTAAGTTTATTTGCCACTAAAATGAGTCCGTCTCTCAAGCCATAAGAGGAGAAATTTCATCCTGGGAGATGAGCTCCTGCTGATACCTCTTCCCTCCCCCTCCCCCATCCCCTGGACCTCAGAGGGAAAGCCAGACCCCCCACCCTCACCCACCGTTGTGGGATTAGCCAATACAAATAATCAACGGTCCAGTCACCTTAAAAAGATGCCTGCGCATGCTGTCCTATCCCATGGGACCAGCTACATCTGCTGCATGAGGGGCCTCGCCCATTGGGCCACCTTCACTGGGAGGGCACATCAGCCACGCCTCTGCACTGCCTGTCTCCACCCCAGAGACACGCCCACCAGTGTTCCTACAAGTTCAGCCAGGGTTACTTCCATCAGAGCCACCAGGCACTGTGGAAAACGGCCAATTCCTCGGTTCCCTCAGATCAGGGTCTGGGGCGCATTTGAGGAAACTGCATTCCCCAGAAATTCTGAGGACGGAAAAGAACCCTCCCAGGCCTAGATGAAAAGATAAAATTGCATTTTTCAGCATCTTGAAGAGCGCACTTGGACCCTTTTCTAGAGCAGGTTTGGGGCAGAACTTGGTGTTTGCTCTGTACCCATCAGCAGTTTCTCTGGTTAACAGCCCGCGTTTGAGGTCCACTTAACCTGCGCATCTGATCAACCAGCCTTATAAGATGATAAGCCAGCCCATAACCTTTGCCAAGATGAACATCTATCTCTGGTCCCACTTTTGGGTTTCAACCCCTCTTTTTTCAGTAAAGACACCGTCCTCAAAGGCAATAATAATCGTCAACATTGCATCTCATTGATCGAGCTTCTGGGCCACACTCGGGCATCCGACCTTAGTAATTTTCGCTGCGCTGTGAGGTGATTCGTCTCCCCGCCCCAGCTGTGAAGTGGGGATTGTGTTCTGAAGCCTTGGCTCCAGGTCTGAACAAAAGGCTCCTTTATTCTGGAACATCGTTATCTCTGAAGATTAACAGCTTAAAGCGCACACACCCTGGCAACAGGAGTGACAAGCCTGGGGGTGGAGCGCAAAGGGAGTCCGTCCCTCGGACCGGAGGACAGGCGGACAGGCTGGTGAAGAGGACCTGGCGCTGAAGCTTGAAAGGCCATAGCAGGACTGAGGGGTGTCCCCTGCCCCTGGTAACACAGCCACCTGTGTTGAGATTTCGGATTTCAGTGCCTGAGAATAACGTGGGAGTTCCCAGAGAGTTTTTCAACGTAACCGAAACTGCAGCCCAACTGTTAAGTCAGAAAAGTTGGGTTTCGATCTCTCCGCTTCCCTTCCCCTGAGAGTCACCGGACACAGACACGCCCTGAGGGGACATCGATGATTGAAATACCCCTGTTCCCGTCGCCTTTCCCACTCCTAGGGAACTTGCTTTTTTTTTTTTTTTTTTAATGTTTATTTTTGAGAGAGAGAGAGAAAGAGACAAAATCTGAAGCAGGCTCCAGGCAGTCGGAGCAGAGCCTGACATGGGGCTCGAACCCACAAACCACAAGATCATGATCTGAACCAAAGTCAGATGGTTAACCGACCTAGCCACCCAGGCACCCCTAGGGAACTTGCTTTTTAAAGGATGGTAGAAGTGGTCCCAAAGGAGGCTTTGNAGAGAGAAAGAGACAAAATCTGAAGCAGGCTCCAGGCAGTCGGAGCAGAGTCTGACATGGGGCTCGAACCCACAAACCACAAGATCATGATCTGAACCAAAGTCAGATGGTTAACTGACCTAGCCACCCAGGCACCCCTAGGGAACTTGCTTTTTAAAGGATGGTAGAAGTGGTCCCAAAGGAGGCTTTGAGGATGGACTTTTAAAAAAAGGGACAGCTGACTGGCCTTTTCATCAGAGGTGAGAGTTGCAGTGAGCAGGGGCAGCTGGCGGGGGAGGGGGAGGGAGAGAATCCCAAACTGTGGTTGGAGCCCCAGCTCTGCCACGCATCAGGTCCTTCCTTTCCGGCCGCTAAGTAGCAGTGAGTGTGACATCAGCGGCTGGCGTCAGGAGGTGCTTGCCGTGTGCCGGGCATTGCGTGGCTCCGTTCGTGTGCTTTGTCCTGTTTAGAGCTTGCAAACATCCTGTGAGGGAGGTTGGTGTGTCCTCACCTTAGGGTAGTGAGCCACCTGCCAAAGCCACGTGGCTGAGAAGGGGCAGAGCCACGCTCACAGCTTCCCGGCTGCTGGCGCCTCCCGTGCTCTGCAGCCCAGAGTAGCTCAGCTTCTTCCTTTCTGCTCGGGTGCCCCCAGCTAGGGAGAAGGGAGGTACTGAAGGCCCTGCCCAGCCCCCGGGGTTCTGTTGCCGTTCAGATGAAATAATGTCTGGGATGTACTGTAGGAAAGCAGACAGACTATAATGTGCAGCCCCACAAAAGATGCCCGTGTTTCAAGTTCATGTAACACCCGCTGGGCCTGTGAGATACTGCGCCTTCTCCTAGAGCCAAGAGCAGGGCAGCTGCGGTCACCCTGAAGTATTTTTGGAATCTTAAGATGGTGGGAAAGTCACTCTCTGAAATAGCCATAATTATGTAGCCAAACAGCCACCCCAGGGCACCTCGTTATTTGCACAACATCGCACTGGGGACAAGGGGCTGTCCCAGGGCAATGGGGGCAGGCCTCACATACATGGCCGGAGGCAGGACAAGATATGCAGCTGAAATATGTGAACGTATCACATTGTTGTGGCCATGGGCTGGCGTGATTCGAGGGGCCTGAGGGGGTGCGATGACCCACTCGACAGCCCAGCTGTACCAGACTGGGAAAGGATAGTGAGCGGCACAGACAACGAATTAAAAGAGGTTTTGGAGAGTGGGAAGGGCTGTGAGGACAATGAGACAGGGTGCCATGATAAGGAGAGACAGTGGCCTGCTCTGGAAGGCAGCAATGCTAACACTAATGGCTGTGTCACCAACGCCCCGCACAGGCCTGCTCTGAAGAAGGTGATCGGAGAAGGAGGTGTGCATAAGCCAAAGCCTCAGTGACCTGAAGGAGCCAGCCAGGTGGAGGGCTGGAGGCGCTGCCTTCTGGGTGGAGAGAACATCACCTGCAAAGGCCCTGGGGCAGGAGCAAGCTTGTCATTTTTCCCCCCCAGGAATGGAGAGAAAGCCATTGCATCTGTTAGGGGTGTGAGCAAGGCCCAGGGTGGGAAGAGGTGAGGTTGTGGAGATTGGTGGAAACCAGACGGTGTGAGTCTTACTGGCCATGGCTTTGTTTGCACAAGCTTTGTGGCTAAAGGTACATTTGGAGTCGAGCTTTTAAGAACGGGAGATCATTCTTAGGGTGGCTAGGAAGAAGGAGCAGTGAAGGACTCAATAAACAGAGTGGTTATTCAGAAAGCAAACCCTGAGCTGGGCGGGCTGTGTGGGTAAGGCCTCCTGGTAATTTTTCACCTGCTGCTTCTTCCTGCCTTGCAGCACCTTGCCTATTGGGAGGAAAGGGAAGTGCCCGAGCTCACTGTACATGGCCTGGTTGGAGACGCTGTCCCAGGACCTCAGACCTCCGGTCATCTTGATCCGAGGAAACCAGGAAAACGTGCTCACCTTTTACTGCCAGTAACTCCAGGCATGGCCACACTGCCCGAAGCTGAGAGCGCCTGGGACATCCGCCTGTCAGTGGGGACAAGACTCGGGTCCTGTTGTACTTGAACTGGTAGCATCTGATGATCTGACGGAAGAAGCTGGTAGATGTCCGGACTTGGGCTAGACCCCACTCCCATCGGAGGCATCCTCTGGGCTTTGTTTTTACAGGCTAGAGAAGTAGCAGATGAAGTGGTGTGGAAAATTCTCTGGTGGTTGTATATTCCTTTTAAGTTTTCTTTTGATCTTGATTACAACGAATTAAGATTTCAGTCTTTGATTTATCTGCAAATGTGAGTCGGAGTGCTGAGTGTGAATCTGACAGTTTCTAGATCTTCCCTAGGGGTGCTCCCTCAGCGTACCTCCCTCCTCCCACAGCCAGGAGGATGGATGCCCCCCTACAGCCCTTCCAAGGGTGAATCGCAGGGCCATTTGAGCCTCCATGATGCAAATTTCTTTAACCACTTCTCTCTCTCTTCACTTTCATCAATAACGTGTCTTCAGTGTTTGGGTTGGTTCTTTCGTAGACCAGGGACTTCCAGACTTGTTTGGGCTGCAACCCCCAGTGAGAAATAGATTTTTTGTTGAGACTTGAAACAAACATATTGAAACTATAAAGTGCCACAAAACAATACTTACCCTTACTGTGGGTGATGCACTCTGATATTTTCCGTATATTTCTTTCCTTTTTTTTTTTTTTTTTTTTTTTTAAGGGAGGAGGAGAGGGGCAGAGGGAAAGAGAGAGAATCTCAAGCAGACTCCATGTTCAGCATGGAGCCAGACTCAGGGCTTGATCCCACGACCCTAAGGTCATGACCTGACCTGAAATCAACGCTCAACCGACTGCCTGCTTCACCAGGCACCCCTCTTTTTCTCTTTTTGATGTTGGTTGCAATCCACTAATGGGTGGTGACCCATGAACTGCAGAAAGGCCATGTGGGGCATCACTGCCCTTTCTCCATCGTATTCCACAGAGGAGGAAAAGGAACGAACAAAGCACATGAGGAGGGGTACTGGTGGTGGACGTGTCGAGAAAGAGCTTCATTTTTTTTTTTTTTTTGAGAAAGAGCTTCAACGGAAGGGCAAGAGTTAGGGTGTCTCATGGAAGGATGTTAATTTTCAGGTGTGGTTGGGGAGGGAGGTTGGTTAGGGATGTTCACGATGCAGGTTTGTTGGGTCAGGAATGGAGAAGCAGAGGAGAGGTATAAAGATGGTCAGAATGGCAAAAGACCAGAAAGGTCCACACCGCATCCAAGGCTGGGTAAAGAGCAGGGGGCGGGGGGCTGGGGGCAGTGAGGAACCACCAGCAAGAGATGGAGGTAGAGGGGCTGCGGTGAAGGTAAGTGTTAAGACGGGGCTCAGAGGTGAAAGGGAACCTGGGGAAGATGAGCCTTGCTCGGGTAAGGGTGTTTGGATACTCACAGTGTTTGTGCCAACCGCAGTAGGACACAAGAGCAGAGGGTACATTAAGAGATGCCCCCTGCCGGTGGGCGAGGCTCCCCGCAAGGGCATTTCATCTCTAGATGCACCCCTGCAGCATACAAGTAGGTAGTGGGAGGTATGACTGGCTGGGCCTCTTGCAATAGCCACTTTCTTTGGAGCAGCCGAAGGAACGAGGCATCTTTGGGCCTGGTAAGCCTCCTCCAAGCCCACTGAAGTACCCACTTCATCACAAAAACAAAAATCTCTTTCTTAGGGTCAGGATCCAAAGGACTTCAGTGTCTCTCATGTCCTGTCGCTGCAGACAGGCTTCCAGGCTGTTACAAGCCCCACAGTAGTTTTACTGCATGAGGACTTGCTGAGGGTCACCAAGTGCCCGGCTGTGCTCCTTCGGGATGGTCCCTCTGCTCCTGGGGGACGGGAGAGGGGTCCTGCCTCTGAGCCATTCCATAGATCTGGGACCAACCCCCAACTCCAGATAAAGTGAAGCTTCAGTGGGGGAATGCTTGCCTTTCTAGAACTGCATAGAAAACCATTTCCTGGCGAATGATGCTCCCTCCTCAGACTACAGGGAGACCCTGATCCAAGGACAGAGAATGCTCCAGCTTAGAACATTAGGAAAAAACAAACAAAAAACCAGTTTTCATTCTGTTGGAAACTGCATTTTGAGCAAGGATAATAGCTTTGTTTAAAAAAAAAAAAAAAGCCTTAAGTTAACAGTAAGGTCAAAAACAAAGGAGTAAAAAACTATGTTCACTCGGTCAACAGATTTTGTTTGTTTGGGAACATGCTATTTCCCAACTCTGCTGAGTGTTTTGAAAAAGTTAACTTTGTTGTTTTATCAGTCCTGGATTGAGCTGTCCTCTGAGCTTCTGGATCTTTAGGTCATATGGCCAGACTTCCACATGAACATTTGCAGGAGGCACTAATTTTCCCTTTGCATCTCTGCTATGCGCTTGCAGAGTCACAGGGAACTCATTTTCTTCTTCTTTTTTTAAAACGTTTATTCATTTTTGAGATACAGAGACAGAGTGCGAGCAGGGGAGGGGCAGAGAGAGAGGGAGACACAGAATCTGAAGCAGGCTCCAGGTTCTGAGCTGTCAGCACAGAGCCCGATGCGGGGCTCCAACCCACGAACATGAGATCATGACCCAAGCCGAAGTCGGATGCTTAACCGACTGAGCCACCTAGGCACCCCTTCTTCTGTCTTGATAAAAGTCTCTGAGTATCTCAGTCTTGCCTCAAACCAAGAGGTGGAGGGGTTAAGTGGAAAGAGACACAGTGTGGCCACCAAGAAGCTTGGACTTGAATTTCTGTCTCCTCCCCAAACTGGCAATGTGACCTCAGATACCTCTTAACCCCTCTGGGCCTCTGTGTAAAACGAGAAGACTGGACCAAACAGGTGTCACCAGACGGCTGGCCTGCTGATGGTTGTGGTTTGGCCCACACACAGTTGATCAAAGCTGTGAATGCTGGGGTGGGATGAAGAACACATTCTTTGGTCACCCCACCCTCGGCCGCCACTGCCTACTGCTTTACCGTGTGATCAGAGGCTCTCAAGGGTCCTCCAGCTCATTGTTTGGACAATAGGAAAGCAGAAGTGTGACGTATTTCAGTCCCCAGTGTGTGTGTGTGTGCGCGCATGCGTGTATCTGCCTTTGAGTGATAAAATCCTCCACCTTCGTGAGTTTCAGTGCTGGGTTTCCCTTATCGTCTTCCCTTGCATTGTTCATGGAAAAGCTAACCCACCGAGGGGTGGATGGGCAGGGCCGGAGCCCAGTGGCAGCCAGCAGCCACGCTGGCCCCCTCAGCATGGGCTCCTCACCCATCTTCCCCTGCCCCCACCCTGTCCCCGCCGGGATCCACTGCTCTATGTTCCCCTCAGCATTTCAACCTCCTGATTTCACATCCTCCTTCAGTTCCTGCTCAGACTTCTTGTGGCTTTGAAGTAAACACAGTGTGGCCCATTTTTCACCCAATAGGCTTGCTGAGTTCTACCTCCCATGCAGAAAGCTGTGGGCCTCGTTAGCCCATGGAGGGCCCACCTTTGGACTGGATTCCCTTTTACACACCTGCCTGGCCTTTCCTGTGAGGCGAGGGAGAGATGGGTTTTATAAGGATGAGACCAGCTGGAATGTTCCAGAAGGACCACCTGGCTGCGAGGCCCCCAGGCACATGCAAAGCAGCCAGGTTTCGCTTGTAGCCGTGTTTAGCTCAGGAAGTTAACAAAAAAAAAAAAAAAAAAAAAAAAATGCTGCTGAATTCAAAAGTGTTCACAAAACAGGACCCAGGAAAGCCCAGCCACCCCTTCGTTGGTACCTCCCCACTTGAAGTGAGGGTTAAACCTACGATCGAAAGCACAAGCATCAGGCAAGCAAAGGGAGCTGAAATAAATTCAGTTTCTAAAAATGCCATGTGGGTAGAACCTTGTGAAGAACCACCTGGCTGAGAGGACAGACAGGGACATGTCATATGGATAAAGAGAGAACAAGTGTTTTTCATCCCAGCTTATAAGAGAGTTACAAATAGAACGCTCTATGCTCTACAGACGTGAAAGAGGGAGAGCAAACCCAAGAGCAAGGGAATTAGGCCAGTCTCTCTGGAGAAAATGGTATTTAGAATAGGTGTGAGTGATCAGTAGGATTCTACAGACAGACACAGGGGCTGTGGTTGGGAGGAGGTGTTTCAGGGGCATGGGACCCGAATAAAGGGATCCCCTGTTTGGAGAATAAGAAATAAGCCAGTTTTCCCAGAGTATGTGAACTGGGGGGCGGTGATGGTGGTAATTAGATCAGAAAAGTCATAGTGTGGAAGACTCCCACTCTCAGGCCGGGGAGCGCATAACTGACTCAGAGGCACTGGGGAGCCACTGAAGGTGAAAGGGCAGAGCCTTAGGAAGCTTGGCTGAACAAGAGAAGGAAGAGGCTGGAAGAGAAAAGGCAGGGCATTCAGGGAGGGGACTGTGCAGACTGCAAAGGCAAGTCGGCAAGGGCCCAATGCTCTAGGAGTGGCAGAAGGTGTGGAAAAGAGGATGAAGAAATCGTACCTTCCAGAACTAGGGATTTCCTGGATATACGTGTGGGTGGAGCTAGGGCCCCCAAAGTTGAGCCTGGGCAGCTGTAAGAATGGAGAAACTGTGTAATGTGAAAGGTAATGGGCTTTCTGGTGGAGAAAGAGAGAGTAAGTGGCTTTGGTTTTGAATACTTAAAGTGTGAAGACATCCCAGAAGGCAGAATTGGGGTCCTGGCGCTCAGAGAGCTCAGGGTGTCCACTGTTAGTTGGGGGCTCTTTGAGAAGAGACCATAAACAGATGTGAGAGTCACATTCTCGAACAGGAATATTGAAGCCAAAGCTTGAGTGATATCACCAAGAGAGAAAGTACAGAGAATGGAGAGGGTTACAGGCTAGACCCTGGGATGGGCTATATTTAGGGGGTAGAAAGAAAGAGGGGCAGCCTAAAAAAGCACTGATAGAGCAGGAGGAAACCCCAGGTAACCAGGCCCTCAGAAGACACCAGAGAAAGGGTCAAAGAAGCATAATAGACCCCCAGGGCAGCTGTCTGCAGAGGGGCTGAAGCTGCTGAGAAATGCTATTGAATTTGGGGGTACTGGGCATCACGGGGAGCTTTGCAGAGAATAATCTGGTACAGTGATGAGTCAGGGCCCAGGGATTGAGAAATAATTTGTAGAGAGAAAAGGAAAACAGCAGACATGCATATATAGACCTTATACACAAGTGATCCAGCAATGAGAGAAATATAAGAAAGATAAGGTTGGGGAAAATAAGTTGGAAACTTGAGGGAGAAACAGATTCCAGAGATGTTCTGATTATTATTATCGTAGGCGTGTATCAGTCAGGACAATGCCAGGAGATGCTCCAGTAACAAATTACCCTCTAAACGTTAGTGGCTTACATGGCAAAGTTTGATTTCTCTTTTCCCAGTATCTCTGTGCTGGTTAGGCAACTCTTTGTGGCCCTTCTTCTCCACATCACGAACCAGTGATCCACAGTACTCCCAGCTAGTGAGAACACCACCTCAGTCAGTAGCCGAGGAGGGGGAAAGAGAGCTGGAATGTCCTGCTCTGGCTTCCAAATGCTTTAGCCCAGAAGTGACAAGTTACTTCCACTCAATGCTCATTAGCCAAATAAGTCACATGACTCCACCTCACTGCAAGAGTGCTGGAAATTTGGAGGGAAAGTTTGAATACTCATTGAGCAACAAATGTCTCTGTTATAGGGTGGGGGTGAGTAGTAGAGACCTGAGTGCCTTTATAGGTCAGAGGGGAATAGATTTAGGATGCAAGGAAGGAAATAATTGACAAAGAGGCAGTAATGGTGGATCAAGGAGATGGGGCAGGGGGGTGGGAATTTTGCCAGTCATCAGGGAAGGTGTATCTCAGGTCCACCAGTCCTAGGGTCCAGCACTCTCAGGATACTTGCCCTTGTGACTTTCCCTGGCGGGGCTCCTGAGCACCAGGGCAGGAAGCGAACATGCAGAAGGCCTGCGACATGTCCCCCAGCAATGAACCCCCAAGGAAGAAGAATGGAAGGCCAAGGCAGAAGGGAGTCAAGGAAAATGATAAAAGTTCCTAGAGATGGCTGACTATGAGCTCTGAGGTTGTCAGAGAGGCCAGCAGTGAACTACAAGAGTTGAGAAGATTTGCAGGGCTGGTCGCATTGAGGACATAAAGGGTGCTCAGTGGGAGTGGGAGAGAGGAAGACAGAAGATTACAGGGTAGTTTGTGGTCAGTGTGTGTGAGATTCTGCAGGAGGTAATAATTTTCTAGCAAAATCTAGAGATCCACCTTTTTTTTAAAGTTTATTTTATTTATTTGAGGGGGGCGAGGGGCAGAGGGAGAGGGAGAGAGAGAATCCCAATCCAGGCTGTCAAGCACAGAGCCTGATGAGGGATTCAATCTCATGAACCATGAAGTCATGACCTGAGCCTAAATCAAGTCAGATGCTCAACCGACCAAGCCACCCAGGCACCCCGTGTCCACCATTTGACTATGAGATATGTAAATGTGGTAACTGGGGTGAACATCTGGGTTATTGGATGGATGGTAGTGAGATCTCAAGTCTCAGGGGAGGCCCAGGGCAGCTGAAGGGTACTCAGGGGAGAGGCTGTTTACCAACTGGCATGGGGTATTTCAATACCTCAACCGCTGAAATAGCTCAGTGAGTGCATGTCAGCCATGATGGCGACCACATCTGATTCATCATTGCACCCCAGCACCCAGCTTGGCCTTAAAGCACATGCTTCAGTGACATTTTTTACATGCACACTATTGTGTGACCATCACCATCTAGCTCCAAAGCCCTTTTTGTCATCTTGGAAAGGAAATCCCAGACTCATTAAGCAATGGCTGTTCACCCACCCCTGGCAATCACTAATCTGCTTTCTGTCTCTGTGAATTTGGCTACTCTATAGATATTTCATGTAAATAGATTCATATAACATATGGCCTTTGTGTCTGAACATATGGTCTTTGTGTCTGGCTTCTTTCACTTAGTATAATGTTTTCAAGGATCACCCACGTGACAGCACGCAATAGTATTTCATTGCTTTATACAGCTCAATAATATTCCATTGTGTTTATCCCTTCATCAGGTGATGGACATTGGAGTCATTTCTACCATTTGGCTATTATGAATAATGCCGCTATGAATATTTGTGTACAAGTTTTTGTTTAAACTCCTGTTTTCAATTCTTTTGGACATATACCTAGGAGTGGAATTGCTGGGGCATATATATGGTAATTCTATGTTTAACTTACCCAGTAAATGAACCCTGGGTGTATTTTTAAAACTTGTAAGGGCCGAGTTTAGAAGTGCACCCTGCAGGTAACTGTCAGGCCCATTGTAGGCCACAGTAGTCAACCTTGACTGGCCATACCCCATGGTGGTTTTCAAAAACCAGCTCGGTTTACTTTTCTTTCTTTTCTTTTCTTTTCTTTTCTTTTCTTTTCTTTTCTTTTCTTTTCTTTTCTTTTCTTTTCTTTTCTTTTCTTCCTTTTTTTTTTATTTAAAAAGGTATGTAACAGGACTTTTAAGAGATCAGCAGCTTGGTTGGGAAAGAGCAGGAAGTGGATGTCGCACTCCTCAAAGATTGAGAACCATAATCTGAGATACCTCTTTCCTTTGTCAAGCAAAGACACTCCCCTGACCCCCCATCACTGGCCGCATCATAAAGGATTTGCCTCAGGGGCCACTTCTGGTGAGGAAAGGAAGCTGCTTCCAGCTTTGCTTAGCAAGGGCACCAGAGTTGCTGCAGGATGGATTTCCTGAGTATAGAATAGGATATCCATTTCCTGGGCCCAAGAAGATTGTGTGTGTGTGTGTGTGTGTGTGTGTGTGTGTGTGTGTGTGGCCAGACTGGGACTTCAGACCATAAAAGGCAAGGTTTCTGGTTGGAGCTTGGGAGAAATCTCTAAAACCCCAATAAAATAAGAGTTCCAAGAACCAAGTACAGAGGTGCAGATTGTTTAAAATAGAGCATGTGCACTGTCAGTGACCTTTTATCTGTTCGGGATTTACAAAGGCCCCTTCCAGACCTTTACAACCCAACTGTGCAGTAAAAACAGTTCTTGGCTCCCTCTTCCCTTTCCCCTTCTCAGAATTTAAAGATGAATTAGGTCACAGCAGAGACAGCATCAGGGAAGTGCTACTAAAATCTAGTTAAAATATCTCTATAGTCTGTTCAATTTCCACATTTCTAGAAATCTCATTTAAGAATATGGATTTCCTGGGGTGCCCATGTGGCTCAGTCTGTTAAGCATCTATCTGACTGGGGCTCAGGTCATGATCTCACAGTCCATGGGTTCAAGCCCCACCTCGGGCTCTGTGCTGACAGCTCAGAGCCTGGAGCCTGCTTCGGATTCTGTGTCTCCCTCTCTCCCCACCCCCTCCCCCTGACTCATGTTCTGTCTGTCTCTCAAAAATAAATAAACGTTAAAAAAAAAAAAAAAGAGTATGGATTTCCCTTTGGGCTCCTTGGGTGGCTCAGTCAGTTGAGGGTCGGAGTTCAGCTCAGGTCATGCTCTCAAAGTTCATGAGTTCAAGCCCCACATCAGGCTCACTGCTGTCAGCCTGTCAGTCCAGAGCCTGCTTCAGATCCTCTGTCCCCCTCTGTCTATCTGCCCCTCCCCAGCTTGAGCTTTTTCTCAAAAAATGAATCAAAACATTTAAAAAATAAAAATATGGATTTCCCTTTAGCTCACTATATTTCTTTTTCTGATATGCTTGATTTTCTATCTTTGAAAGACACAAAATAAGTATTGTATGATTTCATTTATACGGACTTCTGGAACAGGCACAGGACTTCTGGAACTGGAGCGGCAGAAAGTGGATCAGTGGTGCCTGAGCCCAGGATTGCAGGGCAGGGTGAGCTGGTTGACTGGCAAAGGGCACTAGGGAACTTTCCGGAGTGACAGGAGTATTCTCTATCTTGATGGGGTGAGGGTTACTTAGGCAAATACATCTGCCCAAACTCTTTGAACTGCGCACTTGAGATCTGTGCATTTTACTGTATGTAAATTATACCCCAGTACAGTTAATTTAAAAATAATAACTTCAAGGAGTTACTAGCTCCGTGACCTTGAGCAAGTTCCTTAAACTCTCCACGCCTCCGTTTCCCCAGCTGTAAGGTGGAAATGATGATCGCATCCTACTTCGTAAGGTTGCTGTGAGGACCACGATCTCACACCGTGCAACATTCCCTTGGCCCAGAGGGAACACCAGAGTGTTCACCATTAGCTCCACTCATGAACCCAACTTTGCTTCCGCCTTTTTTATTTCTGCAATGTCTTATCGTCCATTTCCCCCCACATTTCCTTTTTTGGTCTATCCTAGTGCTGATCTACATTTCCTCTCGAAGGAACCAGCCGGTCTCCTGGCCCTGTCGCTCTCCCTCAAATGCGGCCTCCGCGATGATAGGGAACCACACTGATTGTGATCATGTCTCTTCAACTGCTCAGAAACCTCCTACTGCCCACAAAAAAAAAAAAAAAAAAAAAAGGCTCCCACTCTCCAGGGTGACCGTGTAAAGTCTTTCCTGAGGTGAGCCCAAGAATTCGTTCTAGTCTTATCTCTTGCTGACATTATCATTATTACTATTTTAAAATAAGCCCTGTACTTACTGTCAAAGTGACCAGTGACTTGCAAACCTGGCCCTTGAGCCAGTACCAACTTGGATGCATCAGGCCCCATTTGCGAGGCCTCAAATGGGACCCAGACACCCACCCTGGGTTTTTTGTTTGTTCACTTACATGTTCAGTTGAGGCATAATGTGCACACAGGGAAATGCATATATCTTCAGGGTACAGCTTGATCTGTTTTCACAAATGCCTGTACCTCCTGCATAACCCACACCCTATCAGGACAGAGCATTTCAACACCCCAGAAATTTTCTTCATGTCTGGTGCTGTGTTGGTAAGTTTAATATCTGATTCCCTGAGATAAAAAACAAATAAACACTGCTTTGTAGTGTCTGCTGATCTCTGTGGGGTCAATATTCCCAGCATGGCCAATTTCAAGCGATCAATATGATGTCACTTGAAAGAGCTCTCACTGAAGAGGCTTACAGTGCATTCTTGTGAACCAGGACCAAGTGACCTGGGCACACCACAGCTGTGTCCTTTCTAAGTCAATCTCTGCCACCCTCATCCCCAGGCAACCGTAAAATAAGCAAAAGGTTAACTTTGCTTATTCTAGAGTTTCATAGGAATGGGATCTTATAATATGTACTCTTTTTGTCTGTTTCTTTCACTTAACACGGTTTTGAGAATCATTCATGCTGTATCGGTAGTTGGTTCCTTTTATTAGAAAGAAATGTTTATTTTTGAGAGAGTGCAGGCAGGGAAGCAGCAGAGAGAAGGGGACAGAGGGTCTCAAGCGGGCTCTGTGCTGACAGGCTGACAGCAGTGAGCCTGATGTGGGGCTCCAACTCACGAACACGAGACCATGACCTGATCCGAAGTAGAACGCCCAGCTGACTGAGCCACCCAGGCACACCATTGCTTCCTTTTTATTACTGAGTAGTATTCCACTGTGTGGATGTTCTTTGATTTGTTCATCCAGGCTCCTGGTAATGGGCACATGGACTGTTCCTGGTGTTTGGTGCTATTAGGAATAAAACTGCCCTGAACATTCTTGTGCAAGTCTTTCATTTCTTTTGAGTAAATCCCCATAAGTATAATGGCTAGGTTGTAGGTAGGTGTGTGTTTAACTTTATGAGAAACTGCTAGTGTTTAACTTTATGAGAAACTGCTAGAGTGAATTCCAAAAGGGCTGTACCATTTTACCGTCCTATCAACCACTATGAGAGCTCCAATTGTTCCATATCTTCGCCAATACTCAGTGTTGTAGGAATCTTCACTTTACAACAGTTCCTTGGGTGATTCTGTTTCACAGCTAGGTTTAAGGACCACTGGACTGGACTTGATTCAGTTTGCTAAATACTAATGGCCAACATTTACTGAGCACTTACTGTCTGGATCTGTTCTATTTAGCAAGCCTGACAACAGTCGTATGAAATAGATAGTTAGTCTTCCTATTTTGCAGAAGAGGAAAATTAGGTATAGAGAAATTAATTTGCCTAAGGCCACATAGCTCTGAAGTGGCAAAAGCTAGGTTGGAAAACAGGCAGTCTGGGTCTTGGACTATGAGTTTATAATCACGGAGTTACACTGCCTCCATCAATTCTGTATACAGCACCCTATGGGGCTTAATCGGTAATCGCTGCCATTATTATTTTTAGTCAAACATGGACTCAGCTCAGCTTCCACCTTTTCCATCAGGATTTCTCAGGCTCCCCGTCTCCTCCTGCCACTGTGGAATCCCTCGATGTAATCACGAGTCCTTCAGAAATGTGGGAGACTTTCGGGTTGCCCTTTATTTCTGTATTTCTGTACTGTCTTACTACCCCCATACTATATGTAAGGTTACTAAGAATAGGGTCACTCCATGTTTATCTTCCTATTTCTGGCATGTTTGTGGACTTGAATTTAATATTTCTCGAAATATGCTTTAGGCAAAATCACCAAAGTCCTTTAAAATGAGCTCTCAAGGGGTGCCTGGGTGGCTGTCGGCTAAGCGGCTGACTTCAGCTCAGGTCACGGTCTCGCAGTTCATGAGTTCAAGCCCCACGTTGGACTCTGTGCTGACAGCTCAGACCTGGAGCCTGCTTCGGATTCTGTGTCTCCGTCTCTCTCTGCCCCTCCCCCCCCCCACCTTGTGCTCAGTGTGTGTTTCTCTCAAAAATATATATTTAAAAAAAAATTTTTTTTAAAAAGAAGCCACCTTAGTTCTGTGTTACAGTAAGGCTGACTGTTGTGGACTGAGTTGTGTAAAAGGATGTTTGAAGTCCTAACTCCCATACCTGTGAACTTGACTGCATTTGGAAATATGGTCTTTGCACATGATCAAGTTAAGATGAAGTCATTAGATGAGCGCCTGGGTGGCTTAGCTGGTTAAGCTTCTGACTTCAGCTCAGGTCACGATCTCACGGTTTGTATGTTCTGGCCCCCCGTTGGGCTCTGTGCTGACAGTTTGGAGTCTGGAGGCTGCTTCAGATTTCCGTGTCTCCCTTTCTCTCTGCCCTTCCCTTGCTCGTGCTCTGTCTCTCTCTCTCAAAAATAAATAAAAACACTAAAAAATTTTTTTTAAAAGAGATGAAGTCATTAGAGTGGACCCTAATTCAGTACGAGTGTTCTTATAAAAATGGTGGGGTGATTGGGACACAGAGACAGACATGCATGCAGGCAAAATGACATGAAGGCATGCACACAGGGAGAACGCCATGTACCGGGGAAGTCAGAGACGGGATGATGCAGCCACACACCCCAGAACGCCGAAGATTGCCCGCAAACTGCCAGAAGCTAGATGAGTGGCATTCAACAGATTCTCCCTCAAAACCCTCAGAAGGAACAAACCCTGCCCAACACCTTGATGTCAGGCTTCTGGCCTCCAGAACTGCGACATGATACATTTCTGTCCTTCAAGGCTTCCAGTTTGTGGTACTACAGGCACCGACCAGACTAGGCTCCTCCCATTAGACCCCCGGCCCTTGCCAACTTCCCGACACCTGCATAAACAGATGTCCCAACACGACTGGAATAAGGATGGCGCCCCACGCAATGTCAGTTTTGTTTTTCAAGATCTTTTTTTCCGACAGAGGGGAGGGAGGGAGGGGGCCTCCATCAGAGAGGTCTTAACTAAGAGCCCCCTCTGCCTTGTCTCAACTGCAATTTAAAGGAAACATGTATTAGTATCCTTTGAAGCGAGGCCCTCTGGAAGGGTCTCCTAGCCGAAGCTGGACTGTGGCCCGTTTGCTAGTCACAAAGGTGATGTCCCACGCTTCAGGGTGTAAAGTTCACTTCTGAGGCCACAGGTGAAGTAAGTGGCAAGTGCGGCTAGGAAGCCTTTGTTCCTCGCCCCTGGAAGAATCCGCCAGGCTTGTTCCTCGCCCCCCGCTAAGGCCGCCCTTCCGGGTGGGCTCGCAGACGGGTCCACCAAGCCGTTCGGGTCGACCCCCGGCTGGGCCCGGGTTAGGCGTGGGGAGGCCTCCCTAGTAGGGCTGGCTGGGGCGCCAGGGAAGGGAAAGGGTAAGTGGGCCTCGGCAGCTGGCGATGAAAAGGTACGAGGAGTGCTGCTTTGTGAGGAAACAATTTGCAGCCGCCGCCAAAGCGGCGGTGTGCCGGCCTGACCCTCCGCGAGGCGCCCGGAGCAACCCAAGCTACGGCGCACCCCAGTTCCGTCGGGTCCCGAGCGCACCCAAACATGGCCGCCGAACGGGAGTCCCGGGACCGCGGCCGCGACTCCAGGTGACGCAAGTGTGGCGGGTTGCATCAGCCCGCGCCCACGTGTTCTGCCCGTCCCTCCGCCCACGGATCCGGGCGCCGATTGGGCCACGTTAGGGCCGTGACCTCCGCCTCAGCCAATGGGATGCAGCCACAGAGTGTTCTCGCCGCAGAGCCCTAGCGCGAGGTGCATATAAAAGGCGCCTGGGGCGGGGGCGCGCGCCCCAGAGACGCGTACGGTCGTTGTGGGGGTTGCGGCGCGGGTGCGACGCCGCCTGCCTGGCATCTAAAGAGCGCCGCGGAAGACCCAGCGCCGTCGACATGGAGGTCGAGCCCGAGCCCGAGCCTGAGCCCGTCACGCTCCTGGTGAAGAGCCCCAACCAGCGCCACCGCGACTTGGAGCTGAGCGGCGACCGCAGCTGGAGCGTGGGCCGTCTCAAGGCCCATCTGAGCCGCGTCTATCCCGAGCGCCCGGTGAGTGGGGCCTCCGACTCCCGCCGCCAGCGCCCACTCCCGGCCCCGCTGTCGTTACCTCGGCCCTCCTTGCGTCCGTCTTCCCTTCCTCTGCAGCTTCTCTCCTCCCTTGGCCGTCTCTCCCCCGTCGGCTGGCCCTCACCCGCTCACCTCCCCCGGCTCTGTCCCTTCCCTGTTCTACCGCTGTAGGCGCCGCCTCGCCTTGCCCAGTGGCCGTCACCTCCGCGTCCTAGGCCACCATCGCCCCGCCTTCCCCTGTCACCTCGCCTCCTGTGTACCCCAGCCCCTGAGGCTGTCACCCTTCAGCCCCTGTCCCCTCCCCCCCCCCGACCACTGCCGTGTCCCCTAGATCTGGCTTCCGGCCTTAGCCACGCCACTGAGACAGCAATTTGACCTTGGGTAAATCATTGCACCCTTCCAGCCTCAGTTTCCCCGAAAGGACAGGGCGACTAGGTGTTCCGCATTAGGATTGCATCCACTGGATAGAAGCGAGGACACTGAAATGGTTCGAAGTGAATTTTCTGAATGTACCGACGTGCGGAGCGGAGGAGGCTCGCTGGGCCAATGCTAGGGAGACGTGGTGAGCGCCCAGGGAGTGTGTGCTTAAGGTCCCACGCCCAGGAGCGAGACGTGGCTCTTCCCCGCCCTGGCCCCGGCCACCTTCCGCCCGGGGCGCCTCCCTGCCGCGCCGTGGCCCCGCAGCCTCTGCCTAGTCCCAGGGAGGAACCCCTCGCACTGTCTGGTCCGAGCGAGTGAGAAGGAAAGCAGGCGGCAAGAGTCTACCCGAGTCTGCGTTTTCAGACTTTGGCCCCTCAATTACAGACTTCCTCGCTTTGTTTTGGTTGACACATCTGTCAACATCACCCTTAGCACCGCCCTCTCTCCCCACCACGTGATGGAGGCTGTGAGCTGGACCTTCCTGTATTTACTTTCTATTCTGACCTTATGTAAGTGTCAGCAGTGTGCCTTACCGCCCACAACTGTAGCCACAACTGTAGTTCCCCACCAGACGGGAGAATTCCCCAGAAAGACTGTGAAATTGTCCCTACTTATCTGAAGAGTTGCAGTGAGCAGTAGCTCACGGGTCAGGCTGTTTTTGCTCCTGATTTGTTCAGGATGGAATGTAGAAGTGAGTTTTCCTTCTGAGTTATTCTTTTTTTTTTTTTTTTTAATGTTTTTATTTATTTCTGAGGGAGAGAGAGCATGAGCAGGGGAGGGTCAGAGAGAGAGGGAGACACAGCATCCGAAACAGGCTCCAGGCTCTGAGCTGTCAGCACAGAGCCTGATGTGGGGCTGGAACGCACAAATGGTGAGATCATGACCTGAGCTGAAGTCGGAGGCTTAACCGACTGAGCCACCCTGGCGCCCCATGAGTTCTTCTTTTGAATTGTGTTTATCTGATAAGCTTGCATTCCCTAAGCACTCACCTCGCACTGTTTGTAGTTTCACCACAGCTGCTTCCAAGAGACTAGGTGGCCGTGCTGCTGTGAGAATGGCTGCTAGATACACGGACTGGTGTTGTCTCTAGTTGCATCATTTGGTAAAAGGCAGTGTTCTTGGAGGAGAGCTTCCCTTAAGGGCTTGCGTGGGTGACAAACATCACTCCTGAAACCCAGAGTTGTAAATAACAGGTCTCTCAGGTGTGCACATGGGGCTTAAAAATGATGTCTGGAGAGCACTCAGCATTTGGTTTTTAACCTGAGAAGGCTTACTTTTATAATAGTTTAACAGATGTAATTTTTTTTTCCAGAGAAGCCTTCTGGGTAAAGGCAAAGAGTTTCCATTCAGTCCTTTAAAAAGGAAAACATTTAAATTACAGGCACCTGTTGGGGCTCCTGGGTGGCTTAGTCGGTTGAGCGTCCGACTTTCGCTTAGGTCATGATCTCGCGGTTCGTGGGTTCGAGCCCCACGTCGGGCTCTGTGCTGACTGCCAGCTCAGAGCCTGGAGCCTGTTTCAGTCTGTGACTCCCTCTCTCTCTGACCCTCCCCTGCTCACGCTGTCTCTCTCTCTCTCTCTCCTGGAAATAAAAAATAAATAAATAAATAAAAAATAAATTACAGGCACCTGTTGATTTCAGAACCTTTACTGGTATGGAACTCTCTACTGTAATGTACGATCCCCCCTCTATAGTAGCATTTTATGAAACGCAGCAGCCTCCAGTTCGGTTCTATGGTTGGTTTTAGGTGCACGGTGTCAAAAAATCCTGATGTATGCAGATAAATAGATGCAGTTATTGTTTTGATTGTTTTAGACAGTTTGCTTTACAATCTCCAGCTACTTGGCAGGAGCAGCTTTATTCCAAATTTTGCAGAATTGTTTATTCTGGCATTGTTTGCTGATCTCTCGTGTATCGACTTTGGTATATATCATTTAACACCGTTATCTTTATGTATGGTTTTTAAAGGAATTAAAACTAGATTCTTAAAAATCAGATTTGTATGAAAGTGTGTAGAGTCCCTGTGATTTTGAAATCACTGGAATGGAGAAGGAGGGGGTTGGAATTTTGACTCTTCAGTGGCAGGTTACCATGGACAAGTCAATTTCAGACTTTTCCTCCCCTCACATAGGGATATTAAGTCTCACAGGGTTGTACGAAATGATACCTACAACACCATCTTCTCTATACCTGCATTTGTATTTTGGGAAGTCTGTTTGAGAGCTTAGTTTAGAATTGCCTTATGTTATCTTCGGACAATACGAGGTGGTTTTGGTGAAAGCCGACCTTGGTTGGGAGTACTTTGACTTTTCTGTGAGACCAAACCAAGTTTTGAAGTTAGTTGCTGTAGGATCTCCGAATAAAATTTGTTCCAGAAAGGAATTTCCTTAGGAGTTTAAAAGTCAAGTAGGTCACCATAGCTTTTGTGGACTAATTTGCTATTCTAAATTTCCTTGCATGTTAGTAATTTAGAGTTCAGCACTTTGTAAAGAAAAGTTTTGTATATGAAACTTTTGAAAAAATACTTTCCTGTGATTCTAGGAAACACACATTCTAGGAAAACACACATTCAAGTTATTTTATAACTTGTGTTATAAAACTTGTGTTTGGGAATTTGTGTGAGCTAAATGCTGACCTGTGTTATTCTTTCTTTCCATGACAAGCGTCCAGAGGACCAGAGGTTAATTTATTCTGGGAAGCTGTTGTTGGATCACCAATATCTCAAGGACTTGCTTCCAAAGGTACATCATTTACACATTAACTTTTGAATGTTTTTTAGGCACTGACAAGGTTGAATTCAGGTCCTAAAATACCTCCTTCTTACTTTTAGCAGGAAAAACGACATGTTTTGCATCTGGTATGCAGCGTGAAGCGTCCTTCAAAAATGTCAGAGACCAGCACAAAGGTATGTCTGTGTTTTCAAGATTATAATCATCTGTGTCATTCAGACCTCATGGTAGAAATAAAGGGAGTTGAGTAAAACTCTTAACAGATTTTATTACCTTTTTATCAAGTAATATTTTGTTTCTACCCCAGTGAGTATAAAGAATGAGAAACTTATCAAGACGTGTGCGTGTTTATTATTGTTGTAGTAGACTATACCATTAGTGTTGTAGTAGGAAAGTAGAGCTCTACAATACACTATCTTCTGGGACATGATTTGACCTATAATAGCTGTGTATCTAGATCTCTGAATTCGCAAGGCACTCAGAATGGGTTTTTATTGAATTTAGCACATCATAAATTACTTCTAAGGAATCACTCCTTCTTATAAACAGTACAAAGTGAATATATTTCCTTTGGAAATGTTCTCTTTTCTTTAATGTTCATTTTTGAGAGAGAGAAACAGAACACGAGCAGGGGAGAGGCAGAGAGAGAGGGAGACACAGAATCCGAAGCAGGCTCCAGGCCCTGAGCTAGCTGTCAGCACAGAGCCTGATACAGGGCTCAAATCCACCAACGGTGAGATTATGACCTGAGCCGAAGTCAACATTCAATCAGTTGAGCCACCCAGGCGCCCCTCCTTTGGAAGTTTTCATCGTGGTTTATTTAATTGGACAGGAAAAGATCACAGTCTCTGTCAAGTGATCTCTAAAGACTTGACCCATTTGACAGTCCAAATTGTGTATTTTTCATTTCTTGGTGTTGATTTGAAGGTACAGTAATAATACTCTAGTGTGGTGGTGCACTCTAGCATTACAGCTCTGTCTCCTGAAGCATCTGAACATAGAAAATTCTTTCCTTTAGTTTGCTGGCTGGGTTGTATTTATAAATCTTGTTGATCGGTATAGTTTCTTGATTTAGTAAATTTAGCACCATAAGATCTGTAGAACATTATCAGGATGCTTTCTCACCAGTGATAATTTCACTGGAAGATTCTAATGAAGCTACAGCATCGTTACTGTAGAAAAAAATACGGCTTTTAGAAATATCTGTATATTGAAATTGGGTTGAACAAATTTCAGAATATTTCTTACCTAACACTGCATCTGTTCAGTTTTGTGAAGGTCAGAGGTCGGGGTGAGGGATATAAGCCATTCACAGAATAATCCTTTCAGTTTGGTTGCAGACTGTTGCATCAGATCCTTTGTTCTAATGTTCATCTTCCACTTATTAGGTTGCCGAATCCACAGAGCAACCCGCTGGTCTTCCTCAGGGACAATATCCTGGGGGCTCTTCCAGTGATAGTTTAAGGCAAAGGGAGATTGTTCGGAACCTTTCTCCCTCTGGTTGGGAGAACATCTCAAGGTGAGTGTCATAATAAAGAACCAGGTTTGTACAACATTGATGTGCATCGTTTGCATCAATTTTAAGAATAAAGTATGTTTATAGAATATAGTCACAGAATTGAATGTACAAAATTTTGCTTTTCAAGGGTTTCCCTTCAAAGATCTTTTATTTAACTCTTCTTAACACATAGCCTTTTAAATACGTATAAACATACAGGGCTGCATGTGTTGACAGTGTAGGCATTTCCCTCCCACACGGGGATGCTTTGCATTGTGCTGACCTCATGGTGAGGACTTAGTGCTGCTGCAGAGGAAACAGCTGGTGTAAGCATCTCAGCTGCTTTGCTGAGTGGCTTTGTGCTTTGTCTATCATAACAATGGGTGACAAAAGGCGAAAAAAATAAGAAATGCTCTGCTAAGGATGGAGTTGGTGGTGCTAGGGGAAAAGGTCATTTCTTTAGAGCAGTTAGAGCTCTAGACTAAATGCTCTGATGTTTGGATTTCATAACTGTTGGAACACCTTATTAGGAAAGTTCTTATGGGAAAAAATAATTAACTATGAGTTGAAATTCTCTAACCCCTCAATTCCCCAGCCTCCCTTTTCCTACTAGTTTTTGATACTTGATTTTGATAAAGTCTGATGTTTGGGGAATGAGGAGTTGTTCTTTTCTTATTGGAAATTTCAAATACACACAAGAGCAGAGAGAAGTGTGTAATGAATCTCTACATAGCCACCACCCGGGCCCAATCACAATTGAGGTGTTGCTGTGCTTGTTTTCCTCTTTCACTTTTTCCTTTCTGAAGTATTTAGCAGCAATTCCCAGACATCGCGTCAAGTTCACCCTTACATACTTGAGTAAAAAAAAACCTTAAGAGTTCTCTTGCATATCTACAATGCTGTCCTTGTCAGAGCTACAAAAGCACTTTGTTATGGTCTCATTTCCTTGCGCTGCAACTTTTTTAAATGATCAGAAACAGTATTATGCCAAGACCTACTTGAACTGGAATACCAACCTAGAAATACTCTGGGTAGGGAATTTGGTTAAAAGACTGTCACCGTATAAATTGGATAATTGGATGGAACCACTTAAAACTGCCTCCCTTATTATGGCTATACAGCCTGAGAAGTGTGGCCCATATCTATGTGAATTTCACCTTGATAAAACTTACCGATTTTATCTAACACCTATTTATTGAACTGTGAGTACATATAACTTTAAGGATGGGAGTTAACCAGCAGAGGCGTTCACATAACTGATTCATAATCTTACCATAATGTTTATAGTTTCAGTTTTGTGAATCGCTGCCAAAGGAGTTCACGGTGTAAGGCACACAGAGCCAAAGGTGGCTCTCCTGTGCTCTGCCCTAGGCTGTTTAAGAAACATGACTTTGGTGTCAAACAGGTCTCACATCCAGCCCTGCTACTTAACTAGCTCCGTGACTTTGTGCAAATCCCTGGTCTTCCCTGAGCTGTATTTGGACTCCCTTCTGTGAAATGGAGGGGAAGCTCCCTCCCCACAAGGTTCGGAGATCCAGTGAGATAAGAGCCCAGCAGCTTGTAGAGGGCGCGAGTGGTCAGAAAGCATGTGTGAGTGATGCCACGTACACACTCTGCCCCCCAGGTAGTCAGATTTAGGGGTGGGGAGAAATGGCTGTCAGGAGGAGGGGGGCGTTTCCTTCAGGAAAGGCTTTGGGAGAGTTGTGGCTTTTTAGAGCTGCCCTCTGAAGGATAAACAGTGGGTTTAGAGCTGCAGTGAGACTCAGCAAATGAAAACTGGGAGTGAGGATCCATCTAGCCTGAGAGAGGTCAGCTTATTCATACGCCATAGCAGTGACGTGGCATGAGAACTGGGCACTGCGCACGGGCTCTTGTTTCCCTGGGGGCTCTGGGCCATGGTAGCGGGGCTTTGGCTGCACTTTCCGTGCTTGTGTCACACGGGGGCGTCGCGCGGGAGGCTGCCGTGCAGCTGTCATGGAGCTTTTGTCTCTTTGATTTGGAGTCTTAATTGTAATTTAAGCGTTTCATTTATTCATACTAAACCAAGTCAAAATGAGTGTTGTTTTTTTTTTTTTTAATCTTTCATAGGCCTGAAGCTGCCCAGCCAGCCTTCCAAGGCCTGGGGCCTGCTTTCTCGGGCTACACAACCTACGGGTGGCTGCAGCTCTCCTGGTTCCAGCAGATGTATGCACGGCAGTACTACATGCAGTAGTGAGTCCTTCCCGCCGTGCGGCCGGGGCTGCGGGGGAGGAACGAGTGGGTTTTCATCAGTTTCTGCAGAGCCCAGTTCGGTCTGGTTCAGTGGGTGGAGGAGAGTGTGAATGAGAACTGCTACCTGATTCGTGTGTTAATTCAGGGGTGTTTGTGTCTTTACCTACTTTACTTCGTTTTCAATATGTGGTAGCTTTGAAGTTTTGTGAAAGGTTTAGTTTTTTATCGTACCATACTTTTATAGTGGCCTTAACGTTTAGCTCCTGATCAAATTTACGGCGCGGCTGTCTTAGCTGCAGAAGAGGCATTTATTGATATGACTGTTAGTAAAGAAATTCTTCACTAACTTTATAGTCAGGTTTTTCTTGTACCTACTGACAATTGTTAACAGTAAAAGACCCTGCGTGGATAAGATTATGAGAAGCACAGTCTTCGCAGTGCTTTGCTTTCAACAGTATCTGCCTCTGTCATTTTTATTTTAGTTTAGCGGCCACCGCTGCCTCCAGGGCTTTTGTCCCCTCACCAAGTGCGCAAGAGATACCTGTGGTTTCTGCACCTGCTCCAGCCCCTATTCCCAACCAGTTTCCCGCGGAGAACCAGCCAGCCAATCAGAACGCTGCTCCTCCAGTGGTGGTTAATCCTGGGGCCAATCAAAACTTGCGGATGAATGCACAAGGTGGCCCCATTGTGGAAGAAGATGATGAGATAAATCGAGATTGGTTGGATTGGACCTATTCAGCAGCCACATTTTCCGTCTTTCTCAGTATCCTCTACTTCTACTCCTCCCTGAGCAGGTTCCTCATGGTCATGGGGGCCACCGTCGTTATGTATCTGTAAGCACATGGCTTTGCTTTCCTTTTTTCCCTTTACTTACCACAAATTCACACTGCAGGGTGACTCAAACCAAGTTCAGATTTTCCTCTTTTTGAACAGTCTCCGTCATTATTAATGGACGTGTATTTTAATAGCGTATCTTTCTGGCACTTTGAATGCAAGGAACTGATGGCCTGGTTGGGCACTGCTGAAAACACATTAATTGTGTGTTAATGCAAGGAGAACATTCTGTTTTCTTCTAGATAAGGTACCTGCCAGGCTCACGAACCCAATAATATGGCTGTTCTGAGGCATGAAAGGGAAAATTGATTTGTTTTGAATACAAACATGTTTATCAAGCTGTAGCTACTGCTTTCCCAGATAAAGGTCAGGCGCTGGCTGTCAGCATGTCTGAAGGGCCAAGGAACCCGTACAGACCTGACATTTGGCTTGTCCTCGGCTCAGAGTAGCAGTTCTGAACCAGGATGATTTTGCACCCCCAGAATGTGACCTTTTTGACTTGCAACTAGTGGGGTGGTCCTGCTGTCATCTAGTGGGCAGAGGCCAGGGATGCCGCTAAACACCCTACAGTACACAGGACAGCCCCAGGTAAATACACAGCCCCATATGTCAGCCGTGCCAAAGTTGGGAAACGCTGCCATAGAGTGATATGTCCTTGTTTGTGGTCGAGACTGACAAATTTTTCCTCTATGGTGAAAATGAATTTTTATTTTAGTTTTAAAAATCTTGAGAAATTTTGAGTAATCTAGCAATTACTCATAAATCCAGAATTATTGTTTTGTCATATTTGCTTCAAAACTTGCACTTAATTGGATTTTCCAAATAGAACTTCTAGTCAGTTTAAGTTTTGTAGCCTTTAGAATCATAAGTGACCAAATTTAGATATTTTTATTATCTTAGGTTATTATATATATTATAATCCCAGCCCTGCGTGTGTGTGTGTGTGTGTGTGTGTGTGTGTGTGTGTGTGTGTATTTATTTATCCCTACCCCAGCCCCTGGGTCAGATTTTCATGTATAAAGTTTAGTTTGGATGAGCAGGCATTTATAGAGCACATACTATGTGCCAAGTGCTATTAGCGTTGCTGAGCATACAGTGATGAATAAAACATAGGCCCCATAGTGACCTTGAAGAAGCCGAAGGGCAACTGAAGAAGTCTAGGAGATGGTGTGACATAACATCTCTGTAGATGGGCCTGGCTGTGAACTTATAATCAGAGCACTGCTCTGATTGGAGGAGGGGAGCAAAGGGAACCTTATCTGATCAAGAAGACTCTTAAATTCTTGATTAAATTTCACTGTGATTAGCTAAGATGAGCTTTTATGTGCTTCCTTTGAAGGCATCACGTTGGCTGGTTTCCATTTAGACAGAGGCCAGTTCAGAACTTCCCCAATGATGGTCCTCCCCATGAAGCTGTAAATCAGGACCCCAACAATAACTTACAGGTAAGGAGCTTCCACTGAAGCCCAGCAAGCTTGATGTGAAGTGCTAGGGTCTCAAATCCTTAACCTTTAGATATTTAGCCTCATGGTTTACCATTTCATTAGGCTGAAGTTTCAAGATTTTTTCAAATTTATTCTTAGAGCCATAGCTATTTTTCTTTTAATGCTTATTTTTGAGGGAGAGAGAGACAGAGCATGAGTCTGGAAGGGGGACAGAGAGAGAGAGAAAATTTGAAGCAGATTCCAGGCTCTGAGCTGTCATGTCAACACAGAGCCTGACGCGGGGCTCAACTCCACAGACTGAGATGGTGACCTGAGCCGAAGTCAGATGCTTAACCGACTGAGCCACCCAGGCGCCCTGAGCAGTAGCTATTTTTTTTTTTTTTTTCTAGGAGACAGAGACAGTGTGACAGCGTGACAGCATGAGCAGGGGAGGGTCAGAGAGAGAGGGAGTCACAGACTGAAACAGGCTCCAGGCTCTGAGCTGGCAGTCAGCACAGAGCCCGACGTGGGGCTCGAACCCACTAACCTCGAGATCATGACCTAAGCGAAAGTCAGACGCTTAACCGACTAAGCCACCCAGGCACCCCGAGCAGTAGCTATTTTTAAAAGACATTGAATGTGCCTTAAAATCCATCAGATATTTTTGACATCTGGCAATTCGCATTTTGGCGTATGTAAATAATGGTTTTTTTAGCTCACTGTTTTTGAGTGTTCAGTGTCTGTAACAATGTGTTATACCATGGAAACTGCTAATGGATAATTATTTTTTTATTAAAAAGTCTTTTTGATGTTTGTTTTTGAGAGAGAGAGAGAGAAAAAGAGAGAGAGAGAGAGAATGAGTGGGGGAGGGGCAGAGAGAGAGGGAGACATAGAATCCAAAGCAGGCTCTAGGCTCTGAGCTGTCAGCACAGAGCCAGACGTGGGGCTCAAACTCACAAACCATGAGATCATGACCTGAGCTGAAGTTGAATGCTTAACTGACTAAGCCACCCCAGGTGCCCCAGCTAATGGATAGTCATTCTAATTAAGGATTAAGAATATAAGTGTGTCTCACAGAATAGATTTCCTGAAGAATTTCCCTAGATTTATAAAGCAGTTTAATGCAGAATCCTAAAGGAATTCTTTTATAATATAAATTATCACCCTGGGTTTCCGTTTTTAGTTTCTTAACTCAGAATATTGCCAAAATTAGAATATTCATATTTAATGAAGAGGTTAACTTAATTCATGAATTTAATAATAAAGATCTAGTTACCTCATTTCTTTTAATTGTACTGCCAGGGATTTTCAGAACTGTGAGAACGTCAGTAGCATGGTTGTGCTGTGAGGCCCGAGAACTCCATCCAGGCTAGGACACCATTCCCTGGGGTCCTGTCTGCCTGGCTGCTTTGAACATGGGGCCAGGGATTTAGTCGGCCCTTTCCTAACAGTATTACATTATTACATCGGTATTTATCATGGTCCTAATTGTGTTCTCATTGTATTTCGTAACTGTAGGAAGGTCCCAACGCTGAAATCGAAGACCCCAACCACCTCCCTCCAGACAGGGACGTACTGGACGACGAACAGACCAGCCCTTCATTTGTGAGCACAGCCTGGCTTGTCTTCAAGACTTTCTTTGCTTCTCTTCTTCCGGAAGGTCCCCCAGCCATAGCAAACTGACGGTGCTTGCTTTTTGGCTGCTGGAGGCTTCGACAGGCGTGGACTGGATCATCTGACTCCAGCTAGATTTCCTCACCTGGACGTGGCAATGGCACAGAATTAGTAAAGAACCAACAGGGAGAAGGACATGCTTTTGTGGTCAAGCAAAAGCAGAAACTAAGACGTGAAGCCATGATACAAATTGATGAACAAAACTTTTGCCCAAGGCTTCTCCTGTCTTTATTCTGAAGAGCTTTAATATATACTGTATGTAGTTTAATAGGCATTGTAAGTAGAAGGCATTAGTGTCGCATGCTTATGCCTGAGGAACTTTTCAGATGTATGTGTCTGCATGTGTTTGTACATAGATCTCATAGATGCAGAAATGGTTCTGCTGGTACGATTTGATTCCTGTTGGAATGTTTAAATTACACTAAGTGTACTACTTTATATAATCAATGAAATTGCTAGACATGTTTTAGCAGGACTTTTCTAGGGAAGACTTATGTATAATTGCTTTTTAAAATGCAGTGCTTTACTTTAAACCAAGGGGAACTTTGCAGAGGTGAGAACCTTTGCTGGGTTTTCTGTTCAATAAAGTTTTACTATGAATTACCCTGGAAGAGACTCCTGTCATCTTAGCATTTTGCTCCATGTCCCTTGTCACTGGGTGGTCAACAGTTGAGTCGCTGATTTGTAAGTAACCTGAATGTTTTGCTTCTTTTTATAAAAGGACTATTTGTACTAATGAAGAATGATAAGGTAAGGCCATGAGAGTTTTAATTTACATAAATTAAAGATCTATAGAATCTATATAAAGAATATACTGTGTGTGTCCCCATTTCCTGATTCCAATAGTACTGGCTTATGTACTAACTCACCAAACGTGAATTCTTCAGATTTAAAGTTAGTAACATTGGGGCACCTGACTGGTTCAGTCGGTAGAATGTGTGACTCTTGATCTCAGGGTCATGAATTCAAGGCCCACGTTGGGCATGGAGCCTTCTTAAAACAAACAAACATTAAGTACCTTCCACCTTGGCAATTCTGCGGTAGTTACACCTGCTTTTGTAAGCTGAGCTTGCTTTTGCGATTTTAATCTTTTAACTATTAATTTTAAGACTAATATTAAAGGTGTATTTTCCACACAAATGATGTTACAGGCCGCATGCTAAAGGCTTGGGTAGTGTGTTTTTGGCAGACTAAATCACTTCTAAATCATGGTGTTGTGATTCTTTAATCATTACTGAAAACATTCACATCAAACATTCATTGAACAAGTCAAAGCAAGATGATGGGTAGACCAAGGTTTGTGTATGGTTGTGCTTTAAAAAGGCCAGTGAATATAATTGTGCCAGGAGTTAAATGGCCTGGAGTTTCAAAGAACACCGGGCCTCCAGAGCAGAGGAACTACCAGAAGGCAGCGATTATGGACCAGTTAAGAAGGCAGGATCTGCCTGACAGAAGAAAGGACTTGAAATTGCAGATTTGAGGGTTTTGCGAGTGAGGAAATTGGTCTGAAATAACGGAAGGAATCTGAGGAATGAAGGGTCACCAGGAAAGCAAAAGTGCGGAGGTGAGGCTTGGCGCTGCTGACCTCAAAGCTGGACCCTTGGCGTGCTTGGGATTTAGTTTTGGTGATTTGGGAAAGTGATCATTAGGAGTCCATACTCCAGCCTTTCTCAAGTCCTGGGTAGAAAAGCCTATTGATTTTCAGAGGAGGGGGCATCACCATTTGGCGAGGTGCCCATCTCGTGTTTCTAAAGGCAGTGGGGGGCGGATCTCCCTGCAGGGTCAGCTTGTGACCACTAAACTCCAGATTCCACGGGCCCAAAATAGCTCCAGGAAGATGCTCTGAGGACAGCTGACAAGGGTTCAGACTGACTGCACCCGGACAAAGTGGGGAATGTTCAGACAACAGATCGGGCTTAAGACCCCTGACGGGTGGCGGGTGTGGTAGAAGCGGCAGTGCAGCCACAGCAGGTAACTAAATGTATGATAATGTACTTGATAGCGCTCCTAACATTTAGAAAATTACTGGTTTGGATCTCCATTATTAAGTAGCAATTAAATAGCTAAAAACAAAAATTTCCCTATTTCTACTCAAACCGTAGCAGCTTTTAGAGTTTGCATTTTCCAAGATGTATTTTCTTGAATCTGCGTTCTGAAGGAGAAACATCGCAAAAAATAGAGCTCATAGTCAAGTAAATTTGGAAACCTCAGGCTGATCCCACTGCAGGACTTCTGGGGCCTTCAAAAGGTGCCTAGGACTGAACCACGTGGCACATTTAGGTGGCAATACTTTGCAGGACCGGGGCAGGTTTCTCCAGAAGGCTGTATATGCTCTAATCAAAGTCCGGCATATGGTGATATTTCTCCCATAGTCAGGATTCACGGGTCCAGGAATCAAGGGGTAGAAATGGGAGACTTACCACCCACTATTACCTTACTGATCCATTAGCAAAAATTCTGCTTCTCTTTCCCACAGTCTTATGCTTTGCTCTAGAGGTCTTAGTTCCTGAGGGAGAATATTCGTTTCCTAGAACGACCATAAGAAATTCTACAAACCGGGTGGCTTACAACTATAGACATCTATTCTCACAGTTCTGGAAGCTAGAGGCCTGACCTCACAGTGTTGAGGTCAAAGTATCCCTTCGGGAGAGCCTGTTCCAAGGCTTTCTCCTAGCTTCTGGTGGTTGCCAGAGATTCTTCGTGCTCCTTGGCTTGTAGCTGTGTGACTCTAATTTCTGCCTCCTTCATACGGCTTTCTTCCCTCTGTTTCTGTGTCTCTGTCTTTATACGACCTTCTTATCAGGACACTAGTAATTGGATTTACACCTGTAAGACCGCTTTTCACATTCCAAGGTTCTGGATGGACCTGAGCTTTGGGGGGACACAGTTCAACCCACAACAGGGAGAAATTCTTCCACTAGGAGACCCAACAATGATTCATTCCATTGAACTGGAAGCTAAGACTAGCACCTGGCCACCTTGGGGCCCTCATGCTTCTGAATCAACAGGCAAAGAAGGGGGTTATTCTTTTGGCTGGGTGGATTGATCCTGGCTATCAAGAGGAAGTTAGTCTGTTACTATACAATGAAGATAAGATTTGGGGAATTCGGGAGATCCATTAGGGTGTCTTTCAGTCCCATGCCCTGTGATTAAAGCCAATGGAAAGTTACAACCCAATTCAGGTAGGATTACTAATGGCCTTGATTCTTCAGGAATGAAGATTTGGGTCACCACCCACCCCCTCGCCAGGTGGAGAACCATGACCATCTGAGGAGCTCGCTGAGAACATGGAATGGATAGTGTAGAAGAGAGTTAGAAACACCAGTTACAACCATGTGACCAGTTGTAGAAATGAGGACTGTAGTTGTCACGAACAGTCCTCATACTGTTATGCATGTTTGCAAATATGCACACGCAAGCCTGTAAATCGTGTATGTTTTCTTCCCCTCTCTCCTTATCTTCTAACATAAGGTCAATTAATAATACCTAACGTTGTATCACAGGATTTTAGTTACAGGACATCCAAAAGAAACGTAATCACCACCCAAGGACTTGGCATCCTTTCTTGGGAAAAAGGTCGGCGTGTTTTTTGTAATAAACACAGGATAGTTGCATCACATTAAATGGAAGCATGGCTTTGTTATTGTCTTTATCTGGAGATTAAGTGTGGCTTGAGAACACATGCGCAGGCACTGAATTGACCAAGGGTGATCTTAAGGAACGTTAGTCTGGTGTGTCAATGTGGCTAGGCCCAATTATTCAATCAGCCATTAGCAAGGTGTTGCCAATGAAGGTATTTTGCAAATATAGGTTAACATCTACAATCAGTAGATTTTCTTTTAATCTTTTTTTTAATGTTTACTTGTTTTTTGAGAGACAGCGTGAGTGGGGGAAGGGAAGAGAGAGGGGGAGACACAGAATCTGAGGCAGATCTGTCAACACGGAGCCTGATGTGGGGCTCAAACTCACGAACCTCGAGATCACGACGTGAGCCGAAGTCGGACCCTTCGCCAACTGAGCCACCCAGGGGCCCCTACAGTCAGTAGATTTTAAGTGAAGGCAATTACCCTTTATCATCTGAGTGGGCCTCATCCAATTAACTGAAAGGTCTGAAGGGCAAAACCAGAAGCCTCCCTGAGGAAGCAGCAGTTCGGACCCCTGCACGCGGCGGAGCAGCTCCGATTTCCAGTCGGCCTGCCTTCCTGCCCTGTGACTTCCAACTTGCCAGGCCAGCCTCTACCCGGCCAGCCTATACAATCACGTAAGCCTCTTCCTTGACATAAACCAAAAGCTAGTCTCCTGCTCGTTCTGTTTCTCGGATAGAACCGTGACTGACACTGGGTCCCCGCTCCAGAGTCTACGGGTCCAGCTCCTTATCCTTGTCGGCCCTGCTGGCCGGTGGGAGGTGGCCGCCGGGCAGGCCGTGTCACTTACTCAGGATAGGGCACACTTCTGGCTGCGCTTCAGACCAAATGCTTATGGGGGGGCTCCAGGGAAGGTTACGCTCTGTGCCTTGTGAGGGGGAGGGGGCTGGGCAGGCTTGCAGGAAGAGGAAGCCTAACTGGAGTGTTAGGCCAGAAGTGGTGGGCTATAAACGGCGTGGGATCCTCGGGGGAGAGGGGGGAAATGCTGTCCCCTGACTTGGTGACAGCCAAGAGTAGCTTTGCTCACAGCAGTCCCAGCAGCCTAGCCACAGGGGCAAATTCTCTGATGCCCATTGTATTTGCGCGTGAAGGTGCTTGCGGTTCCCTCAGCTGGCTGAGAACATGCAGGCCGACACCTGTACCCTACAGCTAACACTCAACAATTACATCCTGAGGACCTACCTGGTGCCGGGTGTTCCCTGCCCTCAGGGAGCTCATATCCCGGTGGGATAACAGCGACTATGCAAGGGAACGAGCGGACAGAAAATGACCAGGGCCTGGGGGATAAAAGCATAGACAAGAGAGAACATAATGTTGGGGACATCTTAGATAGCAATGGGTTTGGGGCAGGGCTAGACAGTGGTCAAGGAAGACGTCTGAGGAGAAAGTACTGCAAGTGCAAAGGCCCTGAGGTAGGAAGAGGCTCAGCATGGCCAATTTCTTGGCTGGTGCCAAGTGGCTGAAGGGTGGGTGGTGGGTGATAAGACCCAGAAGTAGGTGGGGCAGGATCACATGCGGCCTTGCAGGCCACTATAAGGAATGTGGGTTTTAGTCAAAATGATGGGAGCCGTTGGAGGAGCCATAAGGAGGGGTCAGGGTGGTGAGGCTCATTTTCAAAGGAGTTGGAGTTTGATGAAGGAGGAGGGAGGAGAAATGAGTCAAGTACAAGGGTATAGGAGGAGCTCCATTGAGAGCCTGCCCGGAAAGTGCAAATCCAGTGTCAGAGCAAGAAGGTAGAGCAAAGCAGGGGCCCCAGGGACTGTAGATTGCAGATGACAGAACGGAAGTGGGATCAGGGTGGGTAAGGCTGACTCAGGGACCAGTAGGGAAGGCGGTGGTGTTTTCTTGCTGGGGTTGGCCTGCGACCGGAAGCTGTTGGTAGGGGTGAAGCCAGAGGGGTCGTCCCCTGGGAAGGGCAGAGTGTGCGGGGACAGGAGAGCTGGTTTGAGCCCTAGCCGTGGGGCCCTGGGGAAGTTGAACCTCCGCGCTGAGCTCCTGCCTCCTCACCTCTAACACAGATCCCCTGGTACATATCAAACTCGCTCTGCCCACCACTCGGGGCACAAGCCTCAGAATAATGCAGTGCTTTCCAAAGGTGGCAAAGGTGACCTGGGGTGGGCATGCAGAACAAATCTAGAAGGTCCATGGTGGAACCCTTTAATAACCATGTTATTTTTTAATACATTTTATTTTATTTTAATTATTTTGAGAGAGAGAGGGTGCAAGTGAGCAAGGGGCAGAGAAAGAGAGTATCCTACGAGGGGCAAAGAGAGGGAGGGAGAGAGAGAGAGGGAGAAGTGGGGCTCACTCAAAGCGGGGCTCGTGTTTACTCAAAGTGGGACTCAAACTCACAAACCGTGAGATCACAACTTGAGCCGAAGTCAGATACTAAACTGACTGAGCCACCCAGACGCCAATAACCATTTTCTTTTTAAATGATTTAGTTAAGTGCATTTTGCCACTTAAAGTGAGAATATAAAGTTCCCTTTAAAAATATATTCCAGGGGCGCCTGGGTGGCTTAGTCGGTTAAGCCTCCGACTTTCGCTTGGGTCATGATCTCGCGGTTCGTGGGTTCGAGCCCCGCGTCGGGCTCTGTGCTGACTGCCAGCTCAGAGCCTGGAGCCTGTTTCAGTCTGTGACTCCCTCTCTCTCTGACCCTCCCCTGCTCACGCTGTCTCTCTCTCTCTCCTCTCTCCTAGAAATAAATAAAAATATTTTAAAAAAATAAATAAAAATATATTCCAGTAAAAGGCAAATCAGTTTAAAAGGTTAAATAAATAATAGACTAAATAAAGCACATGCAGTTCTAAAGCATTTTAAATAGCTTAACAAAGAATTTCCTCGTGATGTAAAAAAATAAAAGCACATACAGAGATGACAGAAATCACGACCTAGTTCTTAAATGATCGGGGTTCAGGAAACCCTAAACACCAAAAGTTTTGCGAATGTATCGCCCATGAAAATGTTTTTGAAAAAGACACGGACAGCTTGCACGTTTGTTTGTACGTGTCCTGGATGGTTCCTGCGGGTGTACGCGAACATGCATGGACACATGAGTCTCAGAGGTAGATGTTGCGGGGACTGCTGTGTGGGAGCCCGCGTGTAGGGGTCCCGTGTGTGCACGTGGGGTGGGCTGCTCTGTGCACACCTGCGCACAAGTGTATTTGCGCATGCGCTGCTTTATCTGGGCAGGTGCGTGGGTATGGGTGCGTCGGGTGTGTGCGCATCTTGAGTCACTGCTGTTAACAGTGACAGCCGAATGTGTGCGGAGCCGCCTCGCCCCGTCCCCCTCCCCAGCTCTACCCAGGGAGACCGGCTGGCCGGAAGTCTGCGGCTGGTTGGTCACTAGCCACTAGGGGGCAGCAGACGGCGCTGCGGGGCCTTTTCTGGCCTGCTTCTCACCCAGCAGCCTCAGGGTCTTTGTGGCCTCGGTGCCCTGGGCCGCTTCCATTCAGCCCGGCCTGGGAGGCCGCCAGAAGTCTCGCTCTGCCCCTCTCCACCTCCCGCAGCCCTCTGCCGGTTGTCTCTGGCTGAGGCTTTCTGGAAGACCTAGGACTTAGAAAGTGGAATGTTTGTTGTAAGGTGGGTTGGGATCCATGGGCAGCCGCGGGTGGTCTCCTGGGGTCCTGGGAGAAGGGCCTGGGCCCCTGGAGTTCTGGCACCTGGACCTCTGGGAGCACAGCGAGCCTGGCCACTTCTGGCCCTTCCACAACCTCGGCTCTGTCACTCTGTCTCTGGGTCGCTTCGGGGTTGCTCTCTACAGTCTGTCTCTGCTCTTCTCAGTCCTGAGCCTGCTCAGAAAACTGCTAAACCTTTGGGCTTGTGGGGAATGGGCCCCTCTGAGCTCCAAAGTGGGCATCGGAGGGGCAGATGGACAGCCTACGTGTTCAGATGGCCCCGTGTCCAGGGCCACCACCCCGAGGCCAGCTTGGAGGCCGCTGCAGTATTTAAAGAAAAAATCCCAGCTCCTTCTCAGATTCCTTCTCTCTACAAATCCTTACCGAAATCCTCCTGTGTGCCAGGCACTCACCTTCCAGTGCTGGGCGGCCCCCTCTGCTGCCAGTCTTGGTGACAAGGCCTCGCTGAGCAGAGGACATTAAAGGGCAGCTGCCTTCCTCCCTCCTGGAGCCAACTGTGGGCCGGGCCTGGACTAAGCAATACCTCCTCGAATTCGCACAATAGGTACGTTCAGCCCATTTCACAGTTGAGGAAACTGGGGCTCTGAGAGGTTACGTGACTTCCCCAAGTCACACCGCCGGTAAGTGGCCCACGCTGGGAGCCACACATAGCTTGTTCTCATTCAGAAGCCCTTCCCTTTCTTCAGAGACCCCCAGCCACGGCGGCCTCGTCTTTGCCTGTGACCGAACACAAGGCCGTCCCCTGCATCTCAGGGGTAACAGTGCTCCCCATCCCTGCCTCAGGTGACAAGTTAACAATCCAGTGTGGGCTGGGCGGGAAGACTGCCTGGCAGCCTCTGCAACCCAATCTAGCATGTGTCCTGCACAGACCGAGCTCTGGGGCTGTCATCGTTATCTGCTCTGCAGAAGTGGGGTCATACTATAGGCTCCCCCCAACCCAAGACACTGTGGCAAGCTGAGTAACGCCTTCCCCCCACCCAACATATTCCTGTCCTGATGCCTGGCCCCCCGTGAATGTTCTTTTATATGGCAACAAAATATATATTTTCTTTTTTTTGCAGATGTGATTGACAGCTGGCTGGCAAATGCAGTCTCAGAGAAGCAGAGGGACAGAAGAAGAGAAGGCACCATGAACATGGAGGCTGAGATGGGAGAGATGTGGCCACAAGCCAAGGCGATCTGGCAGCCGCCAGAAGCTGGAAGAAGCGAAGGACAGGGTCACCCTAGAGCCTTGGCAGGGAGTGCCGTCCAGGGACACCGATGTCAGTCGGCTGGCCTCCAGAACCGTGAGTGGATCCATTTCTGTTGCTTTAAGCCATCAAATTAGTGGTAATGTGTTCTAGCAGCCACAGGAGACTAATAGAGGCACGAAATGAATGACTAGGAAGGACGTATTAGCAAATCATCATTTTCATCTCATAAAAATAATAAAACAATTGTTAAATGGCAGGATACAGAATAGCATGTGTAGTAGGAACCCATTTTTGTAAAAAGATGTGGCGTGTGTGTGTGTGGACCCACGCAGCCACAAGAAAATACTGGGGAGAAAATGAGAATACGTACATGCTCGTTAGGCAGCAAGTCTTCCCTCTGGCAATTTAAACTCAGGAAATAATCAAAGCTGTTTATGAAGGGATGCGTGCAAAAAGTGCCAGTATGGTTCAATAAGTCATGATGCATCCGCTGAGTAGAATACTGCACAAAGACTTTTTCAAATCTCTATTTATTTATTTTGAGAGACAGAGTACGAGGGAACAGGGGAGGGGCAGAGAGAGAGAGGGAGACAGTGAATCCCAAGCAGGATCCACCCTGTCAGCACCGAGCCCGACGTGGGGTTCGAACTCATGAAGCTTGAGATCATGACCTCAGCCGAAACCAAGAATCAGACGCTTAACCGAATGAGCCACCCAGGCGCCCCCACTGTATACATTTTTAAACAAGATCTTGTGTAAATGTACTGATTTCTACACAGATGTTTTTAAAAGAGGCAGTAAGTAAAATGGCAAGTAAAAAGGAAGTTATAAAATAATTTGTATAATATGATCCATTTAAAAATAAATAGTAGGGGTGCCTGGGTGGCTCAGTCAGTTAAGCCTCTGACTTCAGCTCAGGTAATGATCTCACGGCTCGTGAGTTCAAGCCCCACGTCGGGCTCTGTGCTGACAGCTCAGAGCCTGGAGCCTGCTTAGGATTCTCTGTCTCTCTCTCTCTCTCTCTCTCTGACAAATAAATAAACATTGAAAAAATGTTTTTGATAAATACTAATCATCACCTAGATACAAGGAACAGCGTTTGAAGGGATCCAAAGCAAGGTGCACACAGCAGTTGCAGGTGGGTGAGAGGTGGGTAAGACCATTGGTGCTGCCAAGTTTTGCTTTACTTGTCTGAGCTATTGTTTATAATGAGCACAACTTATATTTATAATAAAAATATAGAATTAAAGAGAAAAGTCTATAGGGAGGAGAAAAAGCCAGGCTGAAATACAAGGCTGACTGTGTGAGGACAGAAGAGGTAAGAAAGAATTTGGGAGTTCAGGCTAAGCACTCAGGGGAGGCTTCCTGGAGGAGGTGCCATTGGATCTGGGAAGGGAGAACTCAGGGAGTGGAGGAAGCCACGGGCTGGGTGGTGGAGCCAGTTAACTAGATTTCAGGCCCCTAGTCCGTGGTGTGCTGGCAGAAGCCTAAAAATCAGTTCTTCTGGGGCAGAGCGGAAAGCTTGGCTTGTCGCCTTTGCTAACTTCAGGGGTGCAAGTGCTCCTACCACGGCCGAATTCAGGCTCCCAACATGACGTCACAGAATGATGTCACATGATGTCAAAGTCGGCAAGAGGTACACAGGAGCGCGCATCCAGATCCCTCGGATGTCAATAACCCCAAGGAAAATAATTCGGAAGCGATGTTTTGAGTTAAATTAGTCTTTAACATGATTTCTATCATTTAATTTCTAATATTAGCTGTGTTTAATAACTGGCTTCCAAAATTCCTAAAAATGTAACCGTGGACTCCTACGGGTAGATCGGGCCCCCCTTCTGCTCTGTGAAGCGCCTCTCGGAGCTTGAGGTGCTCCAAGCTGAGACTGCACTGGTGTTGAGCCGTGACAGTGGCCAGCGCTGTGTCCTCAGTGTGCATTTCCCTGGGCCATTGACCTGCAGCAACAATGCCAGTCTCTGCCTCAGCCCTTGGTTACTACCAGGAGGCCGCCGGCTCGTCGTGTCCTTCCAGTGAAGGGGAAGCTCGGTCCGTGCAGCCTCGGCCAGACCTTCCTGCCCAAGCCGGCTGACCCCTTGCCCTGCCCCTCTTTGGAACGTAGAGAACTCCACGAGCTTTCTCCCGGGAAGCCAGGCCGAACATTGCTGGGAGGGGTCGTCACAACCACCCTCCATCTCCAAGGCTGGGACCCTCCCCAGGAGAGTTAGGGGGCCAGGCCACAGGGCTGTGACTCTGCTCAGGCCACGGTGCTTTTAATCCACACTCTCCAGGCCTGGGGTACATGTCCTGCCACCCCAAACCTTTGGTCACAGAGTCCCCCATATGGGGGCGAATGAAGTGAGTTCTCACTCTTGCCTCACTCTCCCCATCCTATTTTCCTCCTCCCGAATGCTTACACATATCTTCTCCTCTTCATGATTAACACTTCCTTTTAGGAAGGAAATTTATTAGCTAGTTCCTACTATTGTGTAGTTGACTGACATGGCTAAGTCAATGGAATGCCCCTATTAGAATGGGAATTTTTGGCCTGGGTTCTGGGTCCAGTTTTGCCATAAATGTCTCCTCCTGGGTGTACCCTCTGAACGTGTGATTTTTAGGCATCACTGAGTGGCTCAAGGAAGATGTTGGGGGTCACAGAGCAGTCACCTGCTTTGCCATGGGACGGGCTCAGTGACAGTACCTTGACAAAGCCATGTTGGAGCCTGAGACACAAGGAAGAAATCAGTAATACCTGGTATTTCCTTAAAGTTTTGATACTTTGTTCATTATGGATCTTTTGTATTAATTTTTATTTTTAAAATTGTGATAAAATAGACATATTTCCCACTTGAACCATTTTTGAGTATATATATAGTTTTGGGGCGTTCGGTACATTCACATGGCAGTGGGACCATCACCACCATCCATCTCCAGAACTTTTCATCTTCACCAACTGAAACTCTGTCCCCATTAAACACTAACTCCCTGTTCGCTCCCTCCCGTAGCCTCCGGCAGCCACTATTCCATTTTCTGTCTCTATGGATTTGACTATTCTAGTAACTTCACGTAAGAGAGAGCATTCAATATTTGTCCTTTTATGACTGGCTTATTTCACTCGCACAGCGTCTTCAGGGTTCATCCATGTTATGGCAGGTGTCAGTTTCCTTCCTTTTTAAGGCTGATTAATATCCCATTGTACACCTATGCCACATTTTGTTTATCCACTCGTCCGTTGATGGATACCCAAGAATCTTCCACCTTTTGGCTCTTGTGAATAACGCTGCTGTGAACATGAGTGTACAAATATCTCTTTGCTTCCCTAAGTCTGATTTCTAAAACTATTTCATTAAAATCTTTATCTTGACTACTGAGTTTTTCTGGCTTCTTGACTTTGTGCCCAAGATGAGTGTATCCCTTGCCTCACCCTAGTCCCAGCCTTGGTTTGAGTGACCTGAATCTATCACAGCAAAGTGGAAAGTTCATTTTGTCCTAAAAATTTCACGCAGGACTCAAAAATCCCTATCATGTTAGCATAGAGCTTCTCAAAAAAAATTAAAAATAGAATTACCATGCAATTCAGTTAATTCTGTTACTGGATATTTACCCAAGGAATACAATAACACTAACTTGAAAAGATAGATGCACTCTATATTTATTGCAGCATTACCATAATACCCAAAATATGGAAGCAATCCAAGCGTCCATCTATAGATGAGTGGATAAAGAAGATGTGGTATATGTTGGCTCAGTCAGTTGAGTGTCCGACTTCAACTCAGGTCATGATCTCCCGGTTTGTGAGTTTAAGCCCTGCATCGGGTCTGCTACTGTCAGTGAGGAGCCTACTTCAGATCCTCTGTCCCCCTCGGTGTCTCCTCCTCCCCTACTCATGTTTTCTCTCTCTCTCTCTCTCTCTCTCTCTCTCAAAAAATAAACATTGAAAAAAGTAGATGTGATACACACACACACACACACACACACACACACACACAATGGAATATTACACGGCCATAAAAAAAGGAGACGGAAGGAAGGTGTTGGGCTAGACGTGGTGAGCTATAAATGGTGTGGGAACCTGAGGGGGTGGGGAATGCTGTCCCAGATTTGGTGACATCCAAGAGTAGCTTTGCTCACAGCAGTCCCAGTGGCTAGCCACAGGGGCAAATTCTCTGATGCCCATTGTATTCGTGGGTGCCTCAGCATGAAGGTGCTCATGGCTCCCTGTCCACTCAGCTGGCTGAGAACACGCAGGCAGACACATGTATCCTACAGTCAACACTCAACAATTTCATACTGAGAACAGCCATGTTTGCTGGTAGTAGAACAAAGATGCCAGAGTGCGGTGAAACCTGGCGCCGACTGTGTATTGTGATTTGCCATGATCTCTGAACCTCTACCACCGCGCAATCACACAAACTTTTTCTGGGGCAAGCCAGCACCTAACTCACAATCTCTGAACGTCTGCTGCAGTGCAATTGCACGAATATCCTCTGGGGTAAACTGGCACCTGGCCATTGCACAGCAAGACCCTCCCCCAGAGGGTCAGGGTGGGTCCGAGCCACAGGGTTCTCTGAAGTGAGGGGTTTGGAAACACAACCCCATGTGAGATATAATTTGGAAGGGAAGCACCACCTATCAGGCTGACGGCTTGGACGCGGACAGTGTTGAAGTAGGGAGTGGATGGAAGCCTAAGAGAAAGGAGGGGCACTTGATTGCAGGTCAGTGAGAATGCAGAATTCCTGTGCCAGACACTAGGAAGCTGGGTGAAGCCATTTTCACCTCTCTCGTGCATGTGCATACACACACATGTGCATGTGTGCCACACTGATCCACCCCAGTAAGCTAAGCCTAGTGGAGAATAGAGCCATTACATCAAGCCCTGTCCAACTGTGCCCTCCCAGCACATGGGCTAGAGGACCACCACAGGTCTCTCCACCTGCTTCGTGTACAGACTATAAAATGCTTCACAGTTTGACTTCTAGGGGAAACTGGATGTAACTTCATTCAGGTTTCCTTCTGTTTGCTGGTCCATCTACTCATTTTGTTCCTTTCTTTCGCCTCTCTTTTCTTTTTCCTGAATATAGAGTGAGAAAATCTTGTTATTTTCCTTTTCAAAAATTTTTAAAATTATTTTTACTATGTTTTTTATTTTTTGTAAATTTTAAAATTCTATTTCACTTTCTTCGTTTTATTTTATTCTTTTTCATTATATGCTTTTTAAATTTTCAAACATTCTTTTTTTCTTTTCTTTGCCTTTTTTCCTCTATTCTTCAAGCTTCTTTCAACAATCAGACCAAAACAAATCTAAGTTCAAACTTCCTTTATTTGATTTTTTTTGTGTTGTTTTTAATTTTTTAATTTTTAATTTTTATTTTATTAGTTATTTTTTCTTCCTCCAAAATGGCAAAACAAAGGAATTCATCCCAAAAGAAAGAACAGGAAAAAGTGACAGCCAGGGGTGTAATCAACACAGATATAAGCAAGATGTCTTAACTAGAATTTAGAGCCATGATAATAAGACTACTAGCTGGGGTGGAAAAAAGCATGGACTCCCCTTCTGTGGAGATAAAAGAAGTAAAATCTAGTCAGGAAGAAATTAAAAATGCTATAACCGAGATGCAATCTCAAATGGATGCCATGGCAGTAAGGATGGATGAAACAGAGCAGTGAATTAGCAATATAGAAGACAAAATTATGGAGAATAATAAAGCAGAAAAAAAGAAGGAAACGAAGGCAAAAGAGCATTATAAGAATTAGAGAACTCAGTGACTTATTGAAAAGCAATAACATCTGAATCATAGGAGTCCCAGAAGATGAAGAGAGAAAAAGGGATAAAAGTTTTATGTGATCAAATTATAGCAGAAAATTTTCCTAATCTGGGGAAAGACACAGACATCAAAATCCAAGAAACACAGAGAATTTCCACTAGATTCAACGAAAACCAACCATCAACAAGGCATATCATAGTCAAATTCACAAAATACACAGACAAGGAAAGAATTATGAAAGCAATAAGGGGGGAAAAAAGTCCTTAACCTATAACGGAAAACAGATGAGGTTTGCAGTAGACCTATCCACAGACACTTGGCAGGCCAGAAAGGAGTGGCAGGATATAGTCCGCGATGAATTCGAAAAATATGCAGCCAAGAATTCTTTATCCAGCAAGGCTGTCATTCAAAATAGGAGAGATAAAGAGTTTCCCAGACAAAAACTAAAGGAGTTCATGACCACTAAACCAGCCCTACAAGAAATTTTAAGGGGAACTCTCTGAGGAGAGAAAAGATGAAACAAAACAAAAAGATCAAAAGCAATGAAGACTAGAAAAGACCAGAGAATGCCACCCAGAAACTCCAAGTCTACAGGCAACACAATGGCAATAAATTCATATCTTTCAGTACTCTAAATGTCAATGGACTAACTGCTCCAATTAAAAGACATAGGGTAACAGAATGGATAAGAAAACAAGATCCGTCTATATGCTGTTTACAAGAGATCCATTTTAGACCCAAAGGTACCTTCAGATTGAAAGTAAGGGGATGGAGAACCATCTATCATACTAATGGTTGCCAAAAGAAAGCTGGAGTAGCCTTGCTTATATCAGACAAACTAGAGTTTAAAATCAAGACTGTAACAAGAGATGAAGAAGGGCATTATATCACAATTAAGGGGTCTATCCACCAAGAAGATCTAGCAATTGTAAACATTTATGCTCCCAATGTGAAACACCCAAATATAGAAATCAATCACAAACAAAGAAGTTCATTGATGAAAATACCATAATAGTAGGGATGTCAACACCACACTTACAGCAATGGTCAGACCATCTAAGCAGAAAATCAACAAGAAAACAATGACTTTGAATGACACACTGGACTGGATGGACTTAACAGGTATACTCAGAACATTTCATCCTAAAGCGGCAGAATACACATTCTTGTCCAGGGCACATGAAACATTCTCCAAAATAGATCACAGAGTGGGATACAAATCAGCCTTCAATAAGTACAAAAAGATTGAGCTCATACTGTGCCTATTTTCAGACCACAATGCTATGGAACTCAAAATCAACCACAAGAAAATATTTGGAAAGACGATGAATACTTGGAGATGAAAGAACATCCTACTAAAGAATGAATGGGTTAATCAGGAAATTAAAGAGGAAATTAAAAAGTACATGGAAGCCAATGAATATGATAACACGACAGCCCCAAACTTCTGGGATACAGCAAAGGAAGTCATAAGAGGGAAGTATATAGCCATGCAGGCCTTTCTAAAGAAGAAAGAAAGGTCTCCAATACATAACCTAACCTTATATCTTAAAGAGCTGGAAAAGGAAGAGCAAATAAAGCCCCAAACTGGCAGAAGATGGGAAATAATAAAGATTAGAGCAGAAATCAATGATATTGAAATAAAAAAAAAAATACAATAGGGGCACCTGGGTGGCTTGGTCAGTTGAGCATCTGACCTCAGCTCAGGTCATGATCTCACACTTTTTCAGTTCCAGCCCTGTGTTGAGCTCTGTGCTAACAGCTGTGAGCCTGGAGCCTGCTTCAGATTCTGTGTTTCCCTCTCTCTCTGCCCCTCTCATGCTCATCTCTCTCTCTCTCTCTCAAAAATAAACAAACACTTAATTTGAAAAAAAAAGCAATAGGGGCGCCTGGGTGGCTCAGTCGGTCAAGCGTCCGACTTCGGCTCAGGTCATGAGCTCACAGTTCATGGGTTCGAGCTCCGCGTCGGGCTCTGTGCTGACAGCTGAGAGCCTGGAGCCTATTTCAGATTCTGTGTTTCCCTCTGTCTCTGACCCTCCCCTGCTCACGCTGTCTCTCTCTCTATCTCAGAAATAAATAAAACATTAAAAAAATTTTAAAGCGGGGCGCCTGGGTGGCTTAGTCGGTTGAGCGTCCGACTTTCGCTTAGGTCACGATCTCGCGGTTCGTGGGTTCGAGCCCCGCGTCGGGCTCTGTGCTGACTGCCAGCTCAGAGCCTGGAGCCTGTTTCAGTCTGTGACTCCCTCTCTCTCTGGCCCTCCCCTGCTCATGCTGTCTCTCTCTCTCTCTCTCCTAGAAATAAATAAAACATTAAAACAAAAATTTTTTTTTTTAAATTTTAAAGCAGTAGAACAGCTCAATGAAACCAGGAGCTGGTTCTTTGAAAGAATTAACAAAATTGATAAACTCCTACCCAGACTTACCAAAAAAAAAAAAAAAAAAAAGGAAAGGACCCAAATAAATAAAATCAAGAATGAAAGAGAAGAGATTACATTCAACACTGCAAAAATACAAACAATAATAAGAGAATATTATGAGCAATTATATGCCAATAAACTGGGCAATCTGGAAGAAATGGACAAATTCCTAGAAACATATGAACTACCAAAAATGAAACAGAAAAAAATAGAAAATTTAAACAGACCCATATCCAGTAAAGAAATTGAATTATCAAAAATCTCCCAAAAAACAAGAGACCAGTACTGGATATCTTCCCAGGGGAATTCTACCAAACATTTAACGAAAAGTTTAAAAGAAAACTATTCTTTTAAAGCTATTCCAAAAAGATAGAAATGGAAGGAAAGCTTCCAAACTCATTCTATGAGGCTAGCATTATTTTGATTCCAAAATCAAAGACCCCACCAAAAAGGAGAACAGAAGACCAATTTCCCTCATGAACATGGATGCAAAAATTCTCAAAAAGATACTAGCGAATTGCATCCAACAATACAAGAAAAGAATTATTCATCACGATCAAATGGGATTTATTCCTGGAATGCAGGGCTGATTCAATATCTGCAAATCAATCAATGTGATACCTCACATTAATAAAAGAATAAGAACTACATGATCCTCTCAATTGATGAGAGAGGCATTAGGCAAAATACAGCATCCTTTCTTGATAAAAACTCTCAAGAAAGTAGGGATAGAAGTAGGGATACCTCAAAATCATAAAGACCATATATGAGAGATTCACAATTAATATTGTCATCAATGGGGAAAAACAGAGCTTTCATCCTATGGTCAGGAACATGACAAGGATGTCCACTCTCGCCACTGTTGTTCAACATAGTACTGGAAGTCCTACCCTCAGCAATCAGCCAACACAAAGAAAAGGCATCCAAATTGGCAAGGAAGAAGTCATTCACTCACTCTTCAAAGATGACATGATACTTTACATGTAAAACCCAAAAGACTCCACCAAAAAACTGCTAGAACGGGTCCACAAATTCAGCAAAGTCACAGGATATAAAATCAACATGCAGAAATTGGTTGCATTTCTATATACCAATAATGAAGCAGCAGAAAGAAATCAAGGAACAGATTTCATTTACCATAAAATGGAATACACTTAACCAAAGAGGTGAAAAATCTAAACACTGAAAACTATAGAAATCTTATGAAAGAAATTGGAGAACACACACACACACACACACAAAGATTGGAAAACATTTCATGCTCATGGATTGGAAGAACAAATTTTGTTAAAATGTTGATACTACCCAAAACAATCTACATATTCAGTGTAATTCCCATCAAAACAATACCAGCATTCTTCATAGAGCCAGAACAAACAATTCTAAATTTGTATGGAATCAGAAAAGACCCCGAATAGCCAAAGCAATCCTGAAAAAGAAAACCAAAGCTTGAGGCATTACAATTATTCTGGACTTCAAGCTGTATTACAAAGTTGTAATCATTAAGATAGTTGGTACTGGCACAAAAATAGACACATGGACCAATGGAACAGAATAAAGAACCCAGAAATGGACCCACAAAAGTATGGCCAACTAATATTTGACAAAGCAGGAAAGAATGTCCAATGAAATACAGTCTCTACAGTAAATGGTGTTGGGAAAACTGGACAGTGACATGCAGAAGAATGAACCTGGACCACTTTCTTACACCAGACGCAAAAATAAACTCAAAATGGATGAAAGACCTAAACATAAGACAGCCATCAAGATCCAAGAGGAGAAAGCAGGCAAACACCTCTTTGACTTTGGCTGCAGCAACTCCTTACTAGACATGTCTCCAGAGGCAAGGGAAACAAAAGCAAAAATGAACTATTGGGACCTCATCAAGACAAAAAGCTTCTGCACAGTGAAGGAAAGAATCAGCAAAACTAAAAGGCAACCCCTGGAATGGGAGAAGACATTTGCAAATGACATATCAGATAAAGGGTTAGTATCCAAAATCTCCAAAGAACTTATCAAACTCAACACCCAGAAAACAATCCAGTGAGGAAATGGGCAAAATACATGAATAAACACTTACAAAGAATAGTATGGAAAAAAAGCTCAATAACGCTCATCCTCAGGGAAATACAAATAAAACCACAATGAGATACCACCTCACACCTGTCAGAATGGCTAAAATTAACAACTCAGAAAACAATAGGTATTGGCAAGGATATAGAGAAAAGGAAACATTTTTGCACTGCTGGTGGGAATGCAGACTAGTGCAGCCACGCTGGAAAAGAGTATGGAGTTTCCTTAAAAAATTAAAAATAGGGGGCGCCTGGGTGGCTTAGTCGGTTAAGCATCTGACTTTCGCTTAGATCATGATCTCACGGTTCGTGGGTTCGAGCCCCGCATCAGGCTCTGTGCTGACTGCCAGCTCAGAGCCTGGAGCCTATTTCAGAGTCTGTATCTCCCTCTCTCTCTGACCCTCCTCTGCTCATGCTGTCTCTCTCTCCCCCTCTCTCTCCTAGAAATAAATTTTAAAAAATATTTAAAAAAATATGCACAATTACTAAAAAATTAATAATAAAAAAATTAAAAATAGAACTACCCTAAGGCCCAGCAGTTCGATAAATTGGATAAATTTGAGTAAAATTTTGGGTAAATACACTACTGGGTATTTATCAAAAGAATAAAAGAGTTCTGTTTCGAAGGGGTACATGCACCCAATGTTTATAGCAGCGCTATCGACACAAGCCCAAGTATGGAAAGAACCAAATGTCCATTGACAGATGAATGGATAAAGGTGTGTGTGTGTGTATACATACATACACATAATGAAGTATTCCTCAGCAATCAAAAAGAATGAAATCTTGTCATTTGCAACAACATGGATGGAACTAGAATGTATTATGCTAAGTGAAATTAGAGAAAAACCAAAGTCATATGACTTCACTCATACGTGGAATTTAAGATTCGAAACAGATGAACATAAGGGAAGAGAAGCAAAACTAATATAAAAGCAGGAAGAGGGACAAAACATAAGAGTCTCTTAAATACAGAGAACAGTTGCTGGAGGGGTTTGGGGTGGGGGGATGGGCTAAATGGACAAGGGGCATTGAGGAGGGCACTTGTTGGGGTGAGCACTGGGTGTTATACATAGGGGATGAATCACCCGATTCTACTCCTGAAATCATGACTGCACTATATGCCAACTAACTTGGATGTAAATTTAAAAAAAAAAAAAAAAAAAAAAAAAAA